>NC_091311.1:25239136-25281636 GCF_038502225.1 Cherax quadricarinatus
TTCGACCACTCTCCTCCTGTTAATCTTTTGCTCTGCTGGAGTGAGCTCTTCTTGCCACCTCAGTAAGTGTGTCCACCATTGCTCTGTTGCTCTCTTCTTATTCCTCTCTTGGCCTCCTGCAGTTCTGTGGTGGATTATACATCACTGCAATGACCACTTTGTGTTCCCTAGACTGAAGTGTGCCTACTATGTAGTCTCTTTCTCCCGTCTCATCTATGCCTTTCATTTTCTCGAATTTCCATCTGTTTTTTTACGAGCAGAGCAACCCCATCTCCCCCTCTGCCCCTTCTATCTTTCCTCATGATCTGGTATCCTGGTGGGAAGATTGCATCTGTTATTGTCTCAGTGAGTTTTGTTTCTGTAACTGCTATGATGTCTGGGGACTTCTCATTGATTCTTTCTTGCCATTCCTCATGTTTATTCGTTAATCCATCTGCATTTGTGTACCAAACCTTCAACTTCTGTTCTAATGCTGTAACTGTGGTGCGGGGGGTGGGAACAGAGGGATCAGTGTGTGATGGTTGGTTTGGATTGTTCAGTTGCCTTGGGTGTGTCGTGGCTGGAGTCCTTCTGCAGGTGTTTCTGGGGGGTGTGCTTGTCCTTCCATTTGATCCTGGGTTATTCTGCTCTCCTTTTTCATTTCCTCCCATTTCTTCTTTCGTTTTTGAACTCTCTCTTTCAGCGCCCTCCTTTCGTCCTGTGTTCTGTCTCGATCGAGGTACACACTCCGGAACTCCTGTTTGCCTCTCACCCGTGCTTTCTCCTGCAGGATCATGGTTCGGGTTGATTCTGCCTTGAAAATTGCTTTGAGAGGCCGATTCCTTTTCTTTGTGAACCACCCGATTCTCCGAAAATTTGACACCTGGGTCATGTCCCCCTCCCCTATCACCTTCATGATATCTTCAATCGCTTTTTTCTCCTCCTGCTTTCTTTCATCATAAGTTTCCCCTTTAGCTTCGTCTAGCCCTGGACCCATTGTGTACCTCTGTAATCTGTAAATACCTTTGTAACTTGTCATGATTGTGACTAGACCTACCTGGAGTTCATTACCTTTGCAAATTGTGATTTCATTACCTTTGTAAATTGTGAATTCATTACCTCTGTAACTTGCTCAGCTATCAAAACTTTGAGGCCCAGTCCCTGGACCCATTATGTACCTCTGTAATCTTTTGACTACCGCTCACAGGATGGGTATGGGGTGCATAATAAACATATTAAACTAACTAACTAACTAGCCCATAGACAAACACGGATCTCTCCCTTTCCACCTCCCACTGTGACTCCCATTGCATCCTCTGATGTGTTTTAGTTCCTTCCCATGGAGTGTTCCTTCCTTCAGTCCCTTCCCTAGTTATGGCCCCTATGCTTCTTGGTTTGTCCTTCCTGCTCACCTGTTCCTTGCCCCCACAGGTATCTGGTATGGTCTCTATGGTTCCTAAAATGTTTTTCAACCTCTCATTCTGTCCTAGTGTGCTCCCTGTCTTTGTTTTGGCCCAATGTGGGTTTGACAGGACCTCTGCATACAGTTTAGTTTCCATGCTCCCTTCAGACCTGTTGTCTATGTCTGATGTAGCAATTGCCGATGCTACTTCTGTAATATATTTGTCTCTATGCTGTTTCAGATGTCTCAGCTCCTCTTCCAATCTCTCTATCTTGATTTCTGCTGCTGTGGCCTGTTGCTTCCACCTTCTGCATTCTGCTGCTAACCTCTCTTCCATCTTCCTTTCCAGCTCATCTAGTCTCCTTCCCCAGTCTTCCTCCCTTTTTTTGAGCTCTGCCTCCCATTCCTCCCTCCCAGATTCGGCCTTGGAGCCCCTTGTCCTCATCCTGGTTCTAGGTTCCCTTGTTGTTCCACAGAAGGGGGGACGGGTGGTTACGGGGAGGGGAATAGATGGTTAGAAGGAGAGGGGATGGATGGTTATGGGGGAGGGGGAGGATGGTTATTGGAGGGGTAGAGATAGTTGGGGGATGGGGTTAGATGGTTTGGGGAGGGGTAGGTGGCTAGGGTTAGGTGGTTAGGGAAGGGGGAGAGGTGGTTATGGGAGGGAGGAGTAAGCGTTTGAAAGAGAGAGGGGATGGATGGTTATGGGGGAGGGGGAAGATGATTATTGGAAGGAGGGAGGTAGTTTGGGGGGTTAGATGGTTTGGGGAGGGGTTAGGTGGTTTGGGGAGGGGTAGGTGGCTAAGGTGAGGTGGTTAGGGAAGGGAGAGAGGTGGTTAGGGGAGGGGGGTAAACGTTTGTGTCAAGTGTTTGTGTCAAGTGGTGGTGTGTGTGTGTGTGTGTACTCACCTATTTGTACTCACCTATTTGTGGTTGCAGGGGTCGAGTCCTAGCTCCTGGCCCCGCCTCTTCACCGGTTGCTACTAGGCCCTCTCTCTCCCCGCTCCATGAGCTTTATCAAACCTCGTCTTAAAACTGTGTATGGTTCCTGCCTCCACTACGTCATTTTCTAGGCTATTCCACTGCCTTACAACTCTATGACTGAAGAAATACTTCCTACTATCTCTCTGACTCATTTGTGTCTTCAACTTCCAATTGTGGCCTCTTGTTTCTGTGTCCCCTCCCTGGAACATCCTGTCTTTGTCCACCTTGTCTATTCCACGCAGTATTTTATATGTCGTTATCATGTCTCCCCTGACCCTCCTGTCCTCCAGTGTGGTCAGGCCGATTTCCCTTAATCTTTCCTCATAGGACATTCCCCTTAGCTCTGGAACTAACCTTGTCGCAAACCTTTGTACTTTCTCTAGTTTCTTGACGTGCTTTATCAAGTGCGGGTTCCAAACAGGTGCTGCATACTCCAGCATGGGCCTGACATACACGGTGTACAGTGTCTTCAATGATTCCTTACTAAGGTATCGGAATGCTGTTCTCAGGTTTGCCAGGCGCCCATATGCTGCAGCAGTTATCTGATTGATGTGTGCTTCCGGAGACATCCTCGGTGTTATACTCACCCCAAGATCTTTCTCCTTGAGTGAGGTTTGCAGTCTTTGGCCACCTAGCCTATACTCTGTCTGTGGTCTTCTGTGCCCCTCCCCCATCTTCATGACTTTGCATTTGGCAGGATTAAATTCGAGAAGCCATTTGCTGGACCAGGTGTCCAGTCTGTCCAGGTCTCTTTGAAGTCCTGCCTGGTCCTCATCAGATTTAATTCTCCTCATTAACTTCACATCATCTGCAAACAGGGACACTTCTGAGTCTATTCCTTCCGTCATGTCGTTCACATATACCAAAAATAGCACTGGTCCTAGGACCGACCCCTGTGGGACCCCGCTCGTCACAGGTGCCCACTGTGATACATCATTATATACCATGACTCGTTGTTGCCTCCCTGTCAGGTATTCTCTGATCCATTGCAGTGCCCTTCCTGTTATATGCGCCTGATGCTCTAGCTTCTGCACTAATATCTTGTGAGGAACTGTGTCAAAGGCCTTCTTGCAGTCTAAGAAGATGCAATCAACCCAGCCCTCTCTCTCTTGTCTTACTTCTGTTACCTTATCATAAAACTCCAGAAGGTTTGTGACACAGGATTTGCCTTCCGTGAATCCGTGCTGGTTGGCATTTATACTCCTGTTCCGTTCCAGGTGTTCGACCACTCTCCTCCTGATAATCTTCTCCATGACTTTGCACACAATACATGTCAGAGACACAGGTCTGTAGTTTAGTGCCTCGTTTCTGTTTCCTTTCTTAAATATGGGGACTACATTAGCTGTCTTCCATTTCTCAGGTAGTTGCCCAGTTTCAAGGGATGTGTTGAAGATTGTGGCTAGAGGCACGCACAGCATCTCTGCTCCTTCTTTAAGGACCCATGGGGAGATGTTGTCTGGTCCCATCGCCTTTGAGGTGTCAAGGTCACTTAGGAGCTTCTTCACCTCCTCCTCGGTTGCTCGTATGTCATCCAACACTTGTTGGTATATTCCCTCTTGATGTTCCCTTCTGTGCTGTCTTCCCACAGCCCTTCCTGTCTCTACTGTAAAAACTTCCTTAAATCTCCTGTTCAGCTCCTCACATACCTCCTGATCATTTCTTGTGAGTTCTCCACCTTCTGTCCTTAATCTGATCACCTGGTCTTTGACTGTTGTCTTCCTTCTGATATAGCTATACAAGAGTTTCGGGTCAGTCTTGATTCTCGATGCTATGTGTGTGTGTGTGTGTGTGTGTGTGTGTATTCGCCTAGTTAGTTACCATAGTGTCTTAGTGCAGGTGTGTGTATGTGTATATATGTGTGTGTTCATGTGTATGGGGGAGGTGTGAGGGGGAGATACTGCTAACACATACCAATAATTCTGGGTTATAAAAAGCGGATCTTGCTACTAGGGTCTAGAGCTCCTATGAGTGTCTACCTTTGTGTGTGAGGGAGGGATGGTTATGTGGGGGGGTAGGTGGTGTGGTTGAAAGATCCTTCGTGTAGGCACAAATTTAGTTTCATTTATCTTTCCCAATTATGCTACTCTCTCCACTTATTGCCCTTTCTGGATTTACATATTAATTGTTGCTGGTTATTATCATATTCCTTGTTCACATTGAGAGAGGACTTCCTAGCTTCCTAAGTATTCTTACTGCAAATAACTACCAGTAGTAACACTGCCCTACCCCTGTGTGTGTGTGTGTGTGTGCGTGTGTGTGTGTGTGAGTGTGTGTGTGTGTGTGAGAGGTGTCTTGTGCGGTGTAATGACTGGCTGCAACTTCTTGTGACCTGACCACAACCCTCCTGGGACTTGACTCTCGCACCATCTTACAATGTTGCCCTTAAAAGCTTGTCCCGCCACCTATCTTATAATAAGTTACTCGCCTTGTGTGTGTGTGTGTGTCTGGATTTAAGTATCAATTATTGCTGGTCATTATCCTGTTCCATGTTCACATTGGGTGAGGACTTCCTAGCTTCCTAAGTATTCTTACTGCTAATAACTACTGGAATTAATACTACTCTACTCCTCGCTGGACTCTACCTTCTCACACTCGTCAACACTATATTCATTATGTCTATGCTATTTCTATTCTAATTCTGGTAATAGCTTGCAGGAGTGAGTGACCAGTATCAAACAGTATGCAAGGCCAGCCAGGGCCGTCAACATGCAAACCACAAATAGGCGAATGAAACTTGCACTCAATGGTGCGGTGACAAGTTGCCAGCTGCTGATGACGAAGTCATCGTACGTAGGCCTTAAATCCCTATTTTGGAGATCCTTCACCTGTGATGTTTATAACCATATATTCTCATACATCCCGCTTCCTCACGCGATTTCACTCTTTACTGATGACAGTATACACTTCACATTATATACACTTCACTTTATGTGTATAATGGCACACAACTTGTCGTGACATCACTTCTTCAGGCCTACCGCTGCCAATGTGGCAACAGCGCCTAAGATCCCCAACGGTTTGCGCTTTGAAATATTTTGATTTCAGCTTTCCTCTCACTTTTTTTAAGTAATAACTTTATTTATCACTCGTAGTATTGTTCACTGACGTTCCACTACCACTGATTACTGCTAGCTGTTATTGCACACCTTACAACGCTAAGGTTCTCGGAGCCTTGTTACCCACGTCTGCACCCCATGGACCCACGCGCATGTGTGTGTGTACTCACCTATTTGTGGTTGCAAGGGTCGATTCACAGCTCCTGGGCCTGCCTCTTCACTGATTGCTACTAGGTCCTCTCTCTCCCTGCTCCATGAGCTTTATCATACCTCGCCTTAAAACTATGTATGGTTCCCGCCTCCACTACTTCACTTTCTAGGCTATTCCACATCTTGACTACTCTATGACTTAAGAAATACTTCCTAACATCCCTTTGATTCATCTGAGTCTTCAACTTCCAATTGTGACCTCTTGTGTCTGTGTCCCATCTCTGGAACATCCCGTCTTTGTCCACCTCGTCTATTCCGTGCAGTATTTTATATGTCGTTATCATGTCTCCCCTGACCCTCCTGGCCTCCAGTGTCTTCAGGCCAATTTCCCTCAACCTTTCTTCGTAGGACAATCCCCGTAGCTCTGGGACTAGTCTTGTTGCAAACCTTTGCACTTTCTCTAATTTCTTGAAGTGCTAGACTAGGTGTGGATTCCAAACTGGTGCTGCATACTCCAGTATGGGCCTGACGTAAATGGTATACAGAGTCTTGAACGAATCCTTACTGAGGTATCGGAACGCTATCCGTAGGTTTGCCAGGCCCCCATATGCTGCAGCAGTTATCTGATTGATGTGCACCTCAGGAGATATGCTCGGTGTTATACTCACCCCCAGATCTTTTTCCTTGAGTGAGGTTTGCAGACTTTGGCCATCTAAACTATATTGTGTCTGCGGTCTTCTTTGCCCTTCCCCAATCTTCATGACTTTGCATTTGGCAGGGTTAAACTCAAGGAGCCAGTTGCTGGACCAGGCTTGTAGCCTGTCCAGGTCTCTTTGTAGTCCTGCCTGATCCTCATCAGATTTGATTCTTCTCATTAACTTCACATCATCCGCAAACAAGGACACTTCTGAGTGTACCCCTTCCGTTATGTCATTCACATATACCAAGAACAGCACAGGTCCTAGGACTGACCCCTGTGGAACCCTGCTTGTCACAGGCACCCACTCTGATACCTCGGCGCGTACCATGACTCGTTGTTGCCTCCCTGTCAGGTATTCTCTGATCCATTGCAGTGCCTTTCGTGTTATGTGTGCCTGATCCTCTAGCTTTTGCAATAATCTCTTGTGAGGAACTGTTTCGAAGGCCTTCTTGCAGTCCAAAAAAATGCAGTCGATCCACCCCTCTCTCTCGTGTCTTACTTCTGTCACCTTGTCATAAAACTCTAGTAGGTTTGTGACACAGGATTTTCCCTCCCTGAAACCATGCTGGTTGTCAATTATACACTTGTTTCTTTCCAGGTGCTCCACCACTCTCCTCCTGATGATCTTCTCCATGACCTTGCATACTATACACGTTAGTGGTACAGGTCTGTAGTTTAGTGCCTCATGTCTGTCTCCCTTTTTAAAAATTGGGACTACATTTGCCATCTTCCATACCTCAGGGAGTTGCCCAGTTTCAAATGATGTGTTGAAGATCTTTGTTAATGGTACACACAATATCTCTGCTCCCTCTTTAAGGACCCATGGAGAGATGTTGTCTGGTCCCACCGCCTTTGAGGTGTCAAGTTTGCATAGAAGCTTCTTCACCTCCTCCTTGGTGCAGGGGGGTGCATCCAGCACTTGCTGGTGCACCCTCCTCCTCTGATTTCCTGGAGTCCTACTGGTTTCCACTGTAAATACTTCTTTAAATCTCGTGTTGAGCTCCTGACATACCTCCCGGTCGTTTCTTGTGAATTCCCCATCACCCTTCCTCAGTCTGATTACCTGGTCCTTGACTGTTGTTTTCCTCCTGATGTGGCAGTACAACAGCTTCAAGTCAGTCTTGACTTTCGATCCTATGTCATTTTCGTATTGCCGCTGAGCCTCCCTTCTAATCTGTGCATATTCGTTTCTGGCTCTTCGGCTAATCTCTTTATTTTCCTGAGTTCTCTGTCTTCTGTTCCTTTTCCATTCTCTAGTACACCTAGTTTTTGCCTCCTTACATCTTTGGGTGAACCAAGGACTCGTTCTGTTCTTCCCATTATTTCTGTTTCCCTTGGGAACAAACCTCTCCTCTGCCTAATTGCATTTTGCTGCCACATACTCCATCATTTCTTGTACTGGTTTTCCTGTCAGTTCCCTCTCCCACTGAATGTCTTGAAAGAAGTTCCTCAAGCCTGAGTACTTTCCCCTTTTGTAGTTTGGCTTTTCCCACCCTATTCCTGCTGCTCTCTCCACTTGGAGCTCAACTATGTAGTCGAAGCACAGAACCACATGATCACTAGCTCCCATGGGCCTTTCATACATGATGTCCTCGATGTCAGAACTACTCAAGGTGAATACAAGGGCCAGCCTTGCTGGTTCATCCTCTCCTCTCTCTCTGGTGGTGTCTGTAACATGTTGATGCATGAGGTTTTCCAGTACCACATCCATCATCTTGGCTCTCCATGTTTCGGGACCCCCATGGGGCTCCAGGTTTTCCCAGTCAATCTCCTTGTGATTGAAATCACCCATAACTAGTAACTTTGCTCCCCCCATGTGTGCTCTCCTGGCCACCTCGGCTAGTGTGTCGACCATTGCTCTGTTGCTCTCATCGTATTCTTCTCTTGGCCTCCTGCAGATCTGTAGTGGGTTGTACAATCCTCAGACTGGATTGTTCCTACTAAGTAGTCCCTTTCGCCCGTGCCATCCATTCCTTCCATTTTCTCAAACCCCCACTGGTTTTTAATGAGCAGTGCAACTCCTCCTCCCCCTCTCCTCCCTCTGTCTTTCCTGAGGATTTGATATCCGGATGGAAAGATTGAATCTGTTATTATTCTGGTGAGTTTTGTTTCTGTGAGTGCTATTTTGTCTGGGGATGTCTCCTTGAGTCTTTCGTGCCACTCCTCATACTTATTTGTTATTCCATCTGCATTTTTATACCACACCTTCAACTTCTTTTCTAAGATTGTGGTCTGGAAGGTATACTGGGGTTGGAGAAGTGGGAGCCCTGATAAGGAACTATGGGTGGTTGCTGTGGGGGTGGAGTTTGTAATGCAGTGGGTGGGGGCATTGGATGTGGCATGGGTGTTTTGGTTTAGAGTGTTTGGTTGCACTGGGGTTGACCTGGTTGGGAGGCTTCTATAGGAAGTTGTGAGGGATGCTGTATTTGATCTTCCTGTGTCTGGGATCTCCTGTCTGTCTTCTCCATCCCCTCTCTTTCCTCCTTTCGCCTTTGTACCATCTCTCTCAGGTTCTGCCTTTCTGTTTGCATTCTGTCGCGGTCGAGATACACCTTCCTGTATGCCGGCATGTCCCTTAATCGTGCTTTCTCCTGCAGGATCCTGGTCCGAGTCGATTCTGCCTTGAAGGTCACTTTCACTGGCCGGGTTCTTTTTTTTACAAACCCCCCTATTCTCCGAAAATTTTCCACCTGGGTCATGTTGTCTTCTCCTATTGCTTTCATGATGCTTTCAATTGCTTTTTTTTCCTTGTTTTCTTGCTTCATATGTTTCCCCTTCAACTTCCTGGAGCCCATACACAAAGACTGACCTCACCCTTTCATTCTCCCACTGCATATCTCTGTGTATCCCCTCATTCAATTTGATTTCCTCCATTGCAGCATTTCTTGCTTCAGTTTCACTAGCTAATGTACTTGGGCTCAGTGGCCTGTCATTTTCCCTTCTCGGCTTTCCCTGGGCTCTGCTGTGGTCTGTTAGGGCCTCCACATATAGCTTAGCTCTTTCATTTACTACAGTCTCCACTGATTGAGCTTCTACATGCAGTTTTGCTCCTTCTTTCCCTACAGTCCCCTTATTTGTGACTGAGGTAGCAGTCTCTGTTGTCAATCCCAAAATGTTCTTTAGTTCTTTAGGCTGTTTCAGATTTTTCAGTTCCTCTTCTAAACTCTGTATCCTGGCCTCTGCTGCTTTGACTTGCACCTCCCACTTCCTGCTTTCCATGTCTATCCTCTCTTCCATTCTCATGCTAAGTTCTTCTAGTTTCTTTTCCCATTCATGTTCCCTTTTTGTGAGCTCTGCTGCCCAAACTTCCTTTGCAGTTTCCTTCTCCTGTCCCTTGGTTTTTCTTGCTGCTCTCTGGCAACCCATTTTTGTTTTATCCTGATTGCCTCAGAGTGGGAAACCTATGTAATTCTGTATGTTAGGTTCGTATTGTGCTTGTCAGAGTGTGGGGGGGGAGGTAGAGGAAGAACTGTGGCTATGTGGGAAAGTAGTGGGGAGGGGGAGTGGGAAGGAAGGAGAAGCAAGTGGGTGAGTGGGAGAGGGAGAGGGGGAAGGAGGGAGAGGTGGGGAGGGGGCGGGTGAAAGAGGGCGGGGAGAGATCAAGTGAAGGAGTGAGATGTCGGTGGGGGAGAGGGGAGTGTATGTGTGAGTCTAGCAATGTGTGTGTGTGTTGTGTGTGTATGTTGTGAGTGTGTATGTGTGTGTGTGTGTGTTGTGTGTGTGTTGTGTGTGTGTGTGTGTGTGTGTTGTGTGTGTGTTGTGTGTGTGTTGTGTGTCTGTGTCTGTGTGTTGTGGGTGTGTTGTGTGTGTGTTGTGTGTCTGTGTGTGTGTTGTGTGTGTGTTGTGTGTGTGTTGTGTATCTGTGTGTGTGTGTGTTGTGTGTGTTGTGCGTGTGTTGTGTGTGTGTGTGTGTGTGTGTGTGTGTGTGTGTGTGTACTCACCTAATTGTACTCACCTAATTGTGGTTGCAGGGGTCGAGACTCAGCTCCTGGCCCCGCCTCTTCACTGATCGCTACTGGGTCCTCTCTTTCTCTGCTTCCTGAGCTTTGTCATGCCTCTTCTTAAAACTATGTATGGTCCCTGCCTCCACTACTTCACTTGCTAGGCTATTCCACTTGCTGACAACTCTATGACTGAAGAAATACTTCCTAACGTCCCTGTGACTCGTCTGAGTCTTCAGCTTCCAGTTGTGACCCCTTGTCCCTGTGTCTCCTCTCTGGAACATCCTATCTCTGTCCACTTTGTCTATTCCCCGCAGTATCTTGTATGTCGTTATCATGTCTCCCCTGACCCTTCTGTCCTCCAGTGTTGTCAGTCCGATTTCCCTTAACCTTTCCTCGTACGACATTCCCTTGAGCTCTGGGACTAGCCTTGTTGCAAACCTTTGTACTTTCTCTAACTTCTTGACGTGCTTGACCAGGTGTGGGTTCCAGACTGGTGCTGCATACTCCAGTATGGGCCTAACATACACAGTGCACTGTGTTTTGAACGATTCCTTATTAAGGTATCGGAACGCTATTCTCAGGTTTGCCAGGCGCCCGTATGATGCAGCAGTTATTTGGTTGATGTGTGCCTCCAGTGATGTGCTCGGTGTTATGGTCACCCCAAGGTCTTTCTCCCTGAGTGAGGTAAGTAGTCTTTGTCCACCTAGCATATACTCTGTCTGCGGTCTTCTTTGTCCCTCCCCAATCTTCATGACTTTGCATTTGGCTGGATTGAATTCGAGAAGCCAGTTACTGGACCACATGTCCAGCCTGTCCAGGTCTCTTTGCAGTCCTGCCTCATCCTCGTCCGATTTAATTCTTCTCATCAACTTCACATCATCTGCGAACAGGGACACTTCAGAGTTCTATTCCTTCCATCATGTCGTTCACATATATCAAAAATAACACTGGTCCTAGAACTGACCCCTGTGGGACCCCGCTCGTAACAGGCGCCCACTGTGATACCTCTTCACGTACAATGACTCGTTGCTGCCTCCCTGTCAGGTATTCCCTTATCCATTGCAGTGCCCTCCCTTTTACATGCGCCTGATCCTCCAGCTTTTGCACTAATCTCATGTGGGGAACTGTGCCAAAGGCCTTCCTGCAGTCTAGGAAAACGCAATCTACCCACCCCTTTCTCTCGTGTCTTACTTCTGTTACCTTGTCATCAAACTCCAGGAGGTTTGTGATACAAGATTTGCCTTCCATGAACCCATGCTGGTTTTCATTTATAATCTTGTTCCTTTCCATGTGTTCGACCACTCTCCTCCTGTTAATCTTCTCCATGACTTTGCACACAATACATGTCAGAGATACAGGTCTGTAGTTTAGTGCCTCGTTTCTGTTTCCTTTCTTAAATGTGGGGACTACATTTGCTGTCTTCCATTTCTCAGGTAGTTGCCCAGTTTCAAGGGATGTGTTGAAGATTGTGGTTAGGGGCACACGCAGCATCTCTGCTCCTTCTCTAAAAACCCATGGGGAGATGTTGTCTGGTCCCATCGCCTTCGAGGTATCAAGGTCACTTAGCAGCTTCTGCATCTCCTCCTTGGTTGTTCGTATGTCATCCAACACTTGAAGATTGAGACACTTATGCAGCATATGGGAATCTTTATTCAGGAAACGTTTCGCCACACAGTGGCTTCATCAGTCCAATACAAAGAGGTAATCAGTTCTTCAATCTTGTAGAATGTACAGGATAGGGCCGTAGACGTGGCTTATATACTGTAGTGAGGTGAGGTGAAGCAGGCGGAGGCGGGGTCATAGTGGTACCATCCACTAGTCGAAGTAGGTGTTCGTCCAAAGATTCCCATATGCTGCATAAGTGTCTCAATCTTCAACTTGTCGGTTTTTCAAACCATTCATCACAACTGTCAGACACTGCAGTATGGGATCTTGTTACAAAGAATTCTTCAACACTTGTTCAACCTTTGGACGAAGACCTACTTCGACTAGTGGATGGTACCACTACGACCCCGCCTCCGCCTGCTTCACCTCACCTCACTACAGTATATAAGCCACGTCTACGGCCCTATGCTGTACATTCTACAAGATTGATGGACTGAACACATCGACTCCAGGCTGAGGGACTGATTACCTCATACTCCTCCTCTCCTTACGCCTTCCTCTTTGTATTGGACTGATGAAGCCACTGTGTGGCGATACGTTTCCTGAATAAAGATTCCCATATGCTGCATAAGTGTCTCAATCTTCAACTTGTCGGTTTTTCAAACCATTCATCACAACTGTCAGACACTGCAGCATGGGATCTTGTTACAAAGAATTCTTCAACACTTGTTCAACCTTTGGACGAAGACCTACTTCGACTAGTGGATGGTACCACTATGACCCCGCCTCCGCCTGCTTCACCTCACCTCACTACAGTATATAAGCCACGTCTACGGCCCTATGCTGTACATTCTACAAGATTGATGGACTGAACACATCGACTCCAGGCTGAGGGACTGATTACCTCATACTCCTCCTCTCCTTACGCCTTCCTCTTTGTATTGGACTGATGAAGCCACTGTGTGGCGAAACGTTTCCTGAATAAAGATTCCCATATGCTGCATAAGTGTCTCAATCTTCAACTTGTCGGTTTTTCAAACCATTCATCACATCCAACACTTGTTGGTATATTCCCTCTCGATGTTCCCTTCTGTGATGTCTTCCCACAGCCCTTCCTGTCTCTACTGTAAAAACTTCCTTAATCTCCTGTTTAGCTCCTCACATACCTCCTGATCATTTCTTGTGAGTTCTCCACCTTCTGTCCTCAGTCTGATCACCTAGTCTTTGACTGTTGTCTTCCTCCTGATGTGGCTATACAATAGTTTCGGGTCAGTCTTGATTTTCGATGCTATGTTATTTTCATACTGTCGCTGGGCCTCCCTCCTTACCTGTGCATACTCGTTCCTGGCTCTGCGACTGATCTCCCTATTTTCATGTGTTCTCTGCCTTCTGTACTTTTTCCATTCTCTATTGAACTTTGTTTTTGCCTCCTTACACCGTCGGGTAAACCAGGGGCTCTTTCTGGTCTTCCCATTGTTTCTGTTGCCCTTGGGAATAAACCTTTCCACTGCCTCCTTGCATTTTGTTGTTACGTATTCAATCATTTCATTTACTGGCTTTCCTGCCAGTTCCCTGTCCCATTTAACCTCCTGCAGGAAGTTCTCAACCCTATGTAGTCCCCTCTTTTATAGTCAGGCTTTTCCCATTCAACTCCTGTTACTCTCTCCACTTGCAACTCTACTATGTATTCAAAGCACAGAACCACGTGGTCACTAGCTCCTAGGGGACTCTCATATGTGATGTCCTCAATGTCTGAACTGCCCAGGGTGAACACAAGGTCCAATCTTGCTGGCTCATCCTCCCCTCTCACTCTGGTAGTGTCCTTAACATGTTGGTGCATGAGGTTTTCCAGCACCACATCCAACATCTTGGCTCTCCATGTTTCAGGTCCCCCATGTGGCTCCAGGTTTTCCCAGTCTGTCTCCTTGTGGTTGAAATCCCCCATAACCAGCAACTTTGCTCTGCTGGAGTGAGCTCTTCTTGCCACCTCAGCAAGTGTGCCCACCATTGCTCTGTTGCTCTCTTCATATTCCTCTCTTGGCCTCCTGCAGTTCTGTGGTGGATTATACATCACTGCAATGACCAAATTGTGCTCCCCAGACTGAAGTGTACCTACTATGTAGTCTCTTCTCCTGTCTCGTCTATGCCTCCCATTTTCTCGAATTTCCATCGGTTTTTTACGAGCAGAGCAACCCCTCCTCCCCCTCTGCCCCTTCTGTCTTACCTCATGATCTGGCATCCTGGTGGGAAGATTGCATCTGTTATTGTCTCCATGAGTTTTGTTTCTGTAACTGCTATGATGTCTGGGGACTTCTCATTGATTCTTTCTTGCCATTCCTCATGTTTATTCGTTAATCTATCCGCATTTGTGTACCAAACCTTCAACTTCTGTTCTAATACTGTAACTGTGGTCCTGGGGAAATACTGGGGTTGGGAGAGCAGGAGCCCTGGTGGGGGTCTGTGGGGGGTTGCAGTGGAGGTGGAGGAAGAGCTCCCATAGGGAGAGGTACACACTCATTAACTCCTGTTTACCTCTCAGCCGTGCTTTCTCCTGCAGGATCATGGTTCGGGTTGATTCTGCCTTGAAAATTACTTTGAGAGGCCTATTCCTTTTCTTTGTGAACCGCCAGATTCTCCGAAAATTTGCCACCTGGGTCATGTCTCCCTCTCCTATCACATTCATGATACCTTCAATCGCTTTTTTCTCTTCCTGCTTTCTTACATCATAAGTTTCCCCTTTAGCTTCGTCTAGCCCATGGACAAAAGCTGATCTCTCCCTTTCCACCTGTGTGTGTGTGTTTGTGTGTGTGTGTGTGTGTGTGTGTGTGTGTGTGTGTGTGTGTGTGTGTGTGTGTGTGTGTGTGTGTGTGTGTGTGTGTGTGTGTGTGTGTGTGTGTGTGTGTGTGAGTGTGTGTGTGTGTGTGTGTGTGTGTGTGTGTGTGTGTGTGTGTGTGTGTGTGTGTGTGTGTGTGTGTGTGTGTGTGTGTGTGTGTGTGTGTATGTATGTGTGTGTGCTCACCTAATTGTACTCACCTAATCGTGGTTGCAGGGGTCGAGACTCAGACCCTGGCCCCGCATCTTCACTGATAGCTACTAGGTCCTCTCTCTCTCTCTCTCTGCTTCCAGAGCTTTGTCATACCTCGTCTTAAAGCTATGTATGGTTCCTGCCTCCACTTCCTCACTTGCTAGGCTATTCCAATTCATGACTATATCACTGAAGAAATACTTCCTAATATCCCTTTGACTCATCTGGGTCTTAAACTTCCAATTGTGACCCCTTGTTTCTGTGTCCCCTCTCTGGAACATCCTGTCTCTGTCTACCTTGTCTATTCCACGCAGTATTTTGTATGTTGTTATCATGTCTTCCCTAACCCTCCTGTCCTCCAGTGTCTTCAGGCCGATTTCCCTTAACCTTTCTTAGTAGGACATTTCCCTTAGCTCTGGAACTAACCTTGTCGCAAACCTTTGCACTTTCTCTAATTTCTTGATATGCTTGATCAAGTGTGGGTTCCAAACAGGTGCTGCATACTCCAATATGGGCCTGACGTACATGATGCACAGTGACTTGAACGATTCCTTACTAAGGTATCGGAACACTATTCTCAGGTTTGCCAGGCGCCCATATGCTGCAGCAGTTATCATGTTGGTGTGTGATTCCGGAGACATGCTCGGTGTTATACTCATCCCTAGATCTTTCTCTTTGAATGATGTTTGGTCTTTGGCCACCTAGCCTATATTCCGTCTGCGGTCTTCTTTACCCTTCCCCGATCTTCATGACTTTGCATTTGGCGGGGTTAAATTTGAGAAGCCAGTTGCTGGACCAGATGTCCAGCCTGGTCCAGCCTGGTCCAGCCTGGTCCTCATTAACTTCACATCATGTGCAAACAGGGACACTTAGGAGTCTAACCCTTCCATCATGTCATTCACATATAGCAGAAATAGCACTGGTCCTTGGACTGACCCCTGTTGGACCCCGCTCGTCACAGGTGCCCACTGTGACGAGCGTACCACTTCATCGCGTACCACGACTCATTGTTGCCTCCCTGTCAGGTATTCTCTGATCCATTGCAGCGCCCTTACTATTATATGCGCCTGATCCTCTAGCTTCTGCACCAGTCTCCTGTGAGGAACTGTGTCGAAGACCTTCTTGCAGTCCAAGAAGATGCAATCAACCCACCCCTCTCTCTTGTGTCTTACTTTTGTTTCTTTATCATAAAACTCCAGTAGGCTTGTGACAGAGGATTTGCCTTCCATAAATCAGTGCTGGTTGGCGTTTATGCTCTTGTTCCGTTCCAGGTGCTCCGCCACTCTTCTCCTGACAATATTTTCCATTACTTTGCATATTATGCACGTCAGTGACACTTGTCTATTGTTTAGTGTCTCTTTTCTGTCTCATTTGCCGTCTTCCATACCTCAGGTAGTTGCCCAGTTTCAAAGGATGTGTTGAAGATTGTGGTTAGTGTCACACACAGCATTTCTGCTCCCTCTCTAGGGTCCCACGGGGAGATGTTGTCTGGTTCTATTGCCTTTGAGGTGTCAAGGTCCCTTAGCATTTTCTTCACCTCCTCCTCAGTTGTGTGTGTTTGTCATCTGACACTTGTTGGCGTCCCCATCTGTTCTGTCCACACTGAGACCTTCCTGTCTCCACTGTAAATACTTTTTTAAATCTCTTGTTGAGCTTCTCACATATTTCTTGATCGTTTCTGCTGAGTTCTCCACCTTCTTTCTTCAGCCTGATCACCTGGTCTTTGACTGTTGTCTTCCTCCTAACATAGCTATACAGCAGTTTTGGGTCAGACTTGGATTTCGATGCTATATCATTTTCGTACTGTCGCTGGGCCTCCCTCCTTATCTGTGCATACTCGTTTCTGGCTCTTTGACTAGTTTCTCTATTTTCCTGGGTTCTTTGCCTCCTGTATCTTTTCCATTCCATGTTGCACTTAGTTTTTGCCTCCCTACACCTTCAGGTAAACCAAGGACTCGCTTTGGTCTTCCCATTATTGCTATTGCCCTTGGGAACAAACCTTTTCTCAGCCTCTCTGCATTTTGTTGTTACGTATTCCATCATTTCATTTACTGACTTTCCTGCCAATTTTCTGTCCCACTGAACCTGCTGCAGGAAGCTCCTCATACCTGCGTAGTCCCCCTGGCTTTTCCAGTCCAACTCCTCTTACCCTCTGGACTTGTAATTCTACTATGTATTCAAAACACAGAACCATGTGATCACTAGCTCCAAAGGACTTCTCTTATGTGATGTCCTCAATGTCTGAACTGCTTAGGGTGAACACAAGGTCCAGTCTTGCTGGCTCATCCTCCCTTCTCTCTCTCTGGCAGTGTCCTTAACATGTTGATGCATTAGGTTTTCCAGTACCACATCCATCATCTTGGCTCTCCATGTTTCGGGACCCCAGTGTGGCTCCAGGTTTTCATAGTTGATCTCCCTGCAGTTGAAATCGCCCATAACCATTAACTTTGCTCTTCTCGAGTGAGCTCTTCTTGCCACCTCAGCCAGTGTGCCCACCATTGCTCTGTTGCTCTCTTCATATTCCTCTCTTGGCCTCCTGCAGTTCTGTGGTGGATTATACATCACTGCAATGACTACCTTATGTTCCCCAGACTAAAGTGTTCCTACTATGTAGTTCCTTCCTCAAATCTCGTCCTTGCCTTCCATTTCCTCAAATGTCCATCGGTCTTTCATGAGCAGTGCAACCCCTCCTCCCCCTCTGCTCCTTCTATCTTTCCTCAGAATCTGATATCCTAGTGGGAAGATTGCCTCTGTTATTGTCTCAGTGAGTTTCGTTTCTGTGACTGCTACAATGTCTGGAGACGTCTCATTAATTCTTTCATGCCACTCCTCATATTAATTCATTATTCCATCCGCGTTCGTGTACCAAACCTTCAACTTCTTTTCTAATACTGTGATCCAGGGAGAAGATTGGGGTTGGGGGATCGTGAGCCATGGCGGGGACCTACGGGGGGTAGCGGTGGGGGTTGGGGCAGAGTACCCATAGGGGGTTGCTGTATGGGTGGGATTGTGGTGTGGGTGGTGGGGGCAGAGGGATCAGTGTGTGAGTGTCGGTTTAGATTGCTGAGTTGCTTTGGAGTTGTCGCGGTTGGAGTCCTTCTGCAGGTGTTTCTGGAGGGTGTGTTTGCCCTTCCACCTCCATCTGGGTTCTTCTGCTCATCTTTGTCATTTCCTCTCGTTCCTCCTGAGTAAGTGAGTGTTTGTGTGTGTGTGTGTGTGTGTGTGTGTGTGTGTGTGTGTGTGTGTGTGTGTGTGTGTGTATGTGTGTGTGTGTGTGTGTCTGTGTGTGTGTGTGTGTGTGTGTGTGTGTGTGTGTGTGTATGTGTGTGTGTGTGTGTGTGTGTGTGTGTGTACTCACCTAATTGTACTCACCTAATTGTGGTTGCAGGGGTCGAGACTCAGCTCCTGGCCTCGCCTCTTCACCGACCGCTACTCGGTCCTCTCTCCCCCTGCTCCATGAGCTTTATCATACCTCGTCTTAAAACTGTATATAGTTCCTGCCTCCACTACATCGCTTGCCAGACTATTCCACTTCCTAACTACTCTATGACTGAAGAAATAATTCCTAACATCCCTTTGACTCATCTGAGTCTTCAGCTTCCAATTGTGACCCCTTGTTTCTGTGTCCCATCTCTGGAACATCCTGTCTCTGTCCACCTTGTCTATTCCACGCAGTATTTTGTATGTCGTTATCATGTCTCCCCTGACCCTCCTGTCCTCCAGTGTTGTCAGACCGATTTCCATTAACCTTTCTTCATAGGACATTCCCCTTAACTCTGGAACTAGCCTTGTTGCAAACCTTTGCACTTTCTCTAATTTCTTGACGTGTTTGACCAGGTGTGGGTTCCAAACTGGTGCTGCGTACTCCAGTATGGGCCTGACGTACACAGTGTATAAGGTCTTGAACGATTCCTTACTGAGGTACCGGAACGCTATTCTCAGGTTTGCCAAGCGCCCATATGTCGCAGCAGTTATTTTGTTAATGTGTGCTTCTGGCGATGTACTCGGTATTATACTCACTCCTAGGTCTTTCTCCTTGAGTGAGGTTTGCAGTCTTTGGCCACCTAGCCTATACTCTGTCTGCAGTCTTCTTTTCCCTCCTCCGATCTTCATGACTTTGCATTTGGCGGGGTTAAATTCTAGGAGCCAGTTTCTGGTCCTCACATCCAGCCTGTCCAGGTCTCTCTGTAGACCTGTCTGGTCCGCGTCTGATTTAATTCTCCTCATTAACTTCACGTCATCTGCAAAAAGGGACATTTTTGAGTCTATCCCTTCCGTCATGTCGTTCACATATACCAAGAATAGCACTGGTCCAAGGACTGACCTCTGTGGGACCCCGCTCGTCACTGGCGCCCACTGTGATACCTCATCACGGACCATGACTCGCTGTTGCCTCCCTGTTAGGTATTCTCTGATCCATTGCAGTGCCCTTCCTGTTATACGTGCCTGTTCCTCTAGCTTCTGTATTAATCTCTTGTGAGGAACTGTGTCGAAGGCCTTCTTGCAGTCCAAGAAAATGCAATCAACCCACCCCTCCCTCTCATTTCTTACTTCACTTATCTTGTCGTAAAACTCCAGTAGGTTTGTGACACAGGATTTCCATTCCATGAATCCGTGCTGGCTGTCGTTTATAATCTTGTTCCGCTCCAGGTGCTCCACCACTCTCCTCCTGATAATCTTTTCCAAGACTTTGCATACTATACACGTCAGTGACACTGGTCTATAATTTAGTGCTTCATTTCTGTCTCCCTTCTTAAAGATGGGGACTACATTTGCCTTCTTCCGTACTTCAGGTACTTGCCCAGTTTCAATGGAAGTGTGTATGTGTGTGTGTGTGTGTGTGTGTGTGTGTGTGTGTGTGTGTGTGTGTTTGTGTGTGTGTGTGTATGTGCGCGCGCTTCCACACTCCTGTTTCCTCTGGACTTGCCTCTATCCTTTTTTTTTTTTTAACCTTTTCGTTTTTTAAACTTTACGACATCTTAACATGTGAAGTTCCCTTACAAAAATAAAGTACGTTTCAATAATTGTTATTTTCAGTGGCTTTTGGACGCCTTTTGCCTGTGCCTGACAACGTGAGCTATTGTTCTGCAGCACCTGACAAGCCTCAACAAAAGCCAACGATCCCTCCCACCTCTTGTTCCAAAAAAAAAAAAAAAAAATAGTTTCGTAATTTTTCTTCTGTATCTGACCAACAATTTTTACTCCTTCTCCATGGACAGCTTTCCTGTCTCACACCCTTCAAGGAAGGGAAGGAAGGGTGTTCCTTGCTGCTGGTGATGGGATCCTCATCTATCGTCTAGGAGATACCCTCCTCTTCCCTTCCATGGATCAGTCCTCATTGTTTGTCATTGCCCAGGTCCTGGATGTAACTATAGTACTCACCACAGTAGTAAGACACTAGTTCTGACTTTATAAAACTCTATACAGAGAGTAACATCAGTTGATAAAGCTCCGTAGAGAGTGAAATGTGATTTGATAAAGCTCTACACAGAGTGAAACATTACTTGATAAAAGCTCTACAACGAAAGAAACAAAGCCCGGTAAAGCTCTAAGCTGAGTAAAACAAGGCTCGATAAAGCTCTATACAGAGTGAAACAAAGTTCAATAAAGCTCTACTTTGGGAAATGTTGCTACTACTGAAACTTCTGAAACCAGCCTCTTTTATCCTCCAGGTGCCGTTTGACCAATTTTTTTTTTGTTTATTTGTCTCAGGTCAACAGGGGAAAAACACACACATTTATTTTCTGTTTGTCTTCGTACACTTGTCTGTGACGCGGTGTTGACGCAGCAACGCTCTAGCGCTGCGGCGTTGCCAGGAAAACGATTTCTCCTCCTGCGGTGCCGTGGAAGACAGGTGTCAGACTTTCCCCAAAATTTATGACGCTGGCAGTCAAAAAATAATAATAAAAAAAATGCAGAGCGCACGGAGTCCAAAACAAAAAATATATGTATATTGAATTCCGATTGTAACTCAGATGAGCAGGGAGAATATTTTTGAGGACAGCCAGTTTATGGATTTTGAAGATAGTAGTTTCTAATATTGTTTGATTGTTTGACTAACTAACTGTTTGAGTGCCTGTTTGCCTAATTAACAGGTTGTTTGAGTGTTTGCCTAACTAACAGGTTGTTTGAGTGTCTGTTTACCCGATTATCAGATTGTTTGAGTGTTGGGTAAGACACATATGCAACAGTTAGGTATCTTTATTTCGAAACGTTTCGCCTACACAGTAGGCTTCTTCAGTCGAGTACAGAAAAGTTGATAGAAGCAGAAGAGACTTGAAGACGATGTAATCAGTCCATCACCCTTGAAGTTTTGAGGTGGTCAGTCCCTCAGTCTGGAGAAGAGTATTGTTCCATAGTCTGAAACAATATGGAGTTGAAGTGACAGGATGGAGCCTTATATACCACAGGAGGTGAGATGTAGGCTACTACAACTCCATATTGTTTAAGACTATGGAACAATACTCTTCTCCAGACTGAGGGACTGACCACCTCAAAACTTCAAGGGTGACGGACTGATTACATCGTCTTCAAATCTCTTCTGCTTCTATCAACTTTTCTGTACTCGACTGAAGAAGCCTACTGTGTAGGCGAAACGTTTCGTAATAAAGATACCTAACTGTTGCATATGTGTCTTACCTAACAACCTGTCGGTATATTATACCAATTTTAATATTCAAGATGTTTGAGTGTATATTTCCTTGATTAACAGGTTGCTTGAATGTCTGTTTGCCTGACTAACAGAAAGTTAAGTGGTAATATCCTGAGTTGGAGTCAGCGAGGAGACCTGACTTTCCATTGTCAGATGTTAAAGGAAACTCAGTGACTAGGATGTAACACAGGTGATAGCAGTGGAAGTGATAAATGGTTTTGAAAACCTACAAGATGAAGATTGAGAAATTTATGCAACATATGGGAATCTTTATTAAGGAAACGTTTCGCCACACAGTGGCTTCATCAGTCCAATACAAAGCAGAAAGGGGTAAGGAGAGGAGGAGTTTGAGTTAATTAGCCCCTCAGCCTGGAATCGATGTGTTCAGTCTATCACACGTGTAGAAAGAACAGCATATGGCCTGAAAAGTGGCTTATATAATGTAGTCAGGTGAGTGGAAGCAGGGGGAGACGGGACCACAGGGGAACCATCCACTAGTGTAAGTACGTCTTCGTCCGAAGGTTGGACAAGTATTGAAGAATTCCTTGTATCAAGAACCCACGATGTTGCAGTGTCTGACAGATGTGATAAATGGTTTTGAAAACAGACAAGTTGAAGATTGAGACACTTATGCAACATATGGGAATTTTTATTAATAAAACGTTTCGCCACACAGTGGCTTCATCAGTCCAATGCAAAGCAGAAAAGGGTAAGGAGAGGAGTTAGAGGTAATCAGTAATCAAACTCCTCCTCTCCTTACACCGTTATTCTAAATATATATATATATATATATATATATATATATATATATATATATATATATATATATATATATATATATATATATATATATATATATATATATATATATATATATATATATATATATATATATATATATATATATATATATATATATATATATATATATATATATATATATATATATATATATATATATATATATATATATATATATATATTTATATATTTTTATTTTTTTTATTATCACACTGGCCGATTACCACCAAGGCAGGGTGGCCCGAAAAAGAAAAACTTTCACCATCATTCACTCCATCACTGTCTTGCCAGAAGGGTGCTTTACACTACAGTTTTTAAACTGCAACATTAACACCCCTCCTTCAGAGTGCAGGCACTGTACTTCCCATCTCCAGGACTCAAGTCCGGCCTGCCGGTTTCCCTGAATCCCTTCATAAATGTTACTTTGCTCACACTCCAACAGCACGTCAAGTATTAAAAACCATTTGTCTCCATTCACTCCTATCAAACACGCTCACGCATGCCTGCTGGAAGTCCAAGCCCCTCGCACACAAAACCTCCTTTACCCCCTCCCTCCAACCCTTCCTAGGCCGACCCCTACCCCGCCTTCCTTCCACTACAGACTGATACACTCTTGAAGTTATTCTGTTTCGCTCCATTCTCTCTACATGTCCGAACCACCTCAACAACCCTTCCTCAGCCCTCTGGACAACAGTTTTGGTAATCCCGCACCTCCTCCTAACTTCCAAACTACGAATTCTCTGCATTATATTCACACCACACATTGCCCTCAGACATGACATCTCCACTGCCTCCAGCCTTCTCCTCGCTGCAACATTCATCACCCATGCTTCACACCCATATAAGAGCGTTGGTAAAACTATACTCTCATACATTCCCCTCTTTGCCTCCAAGGACAAAGTTCTTTGTCTCCACAGACTCCTAAGTGCACCACTCACTCTTTTTCCCTCATCAATTCTATGATTCACCTCATCTTTCATAGACCCATCTGCTGACACGTCCACTCCCAAATATCTGAATACGTTCACCTCCTCCATACTCTCTCCCTCCAATCTGATATTCAATCTTTCATCACCTAATCTTTTTGTTATCCTCATAACCTTACTCTTTCCTGTATTCACCTTTAATTTTCTTCTTTTGCACACCCTACCAAATTCATCCACCAATCTCTGCAGCTTCTCTTCAGAATCTCCCAAGAGCACAGTGTCATCAGCAAAGAGCAGCTGTGACAACTCCCACTTTGTGTGTGATTCTTTATCTTTTAACTCCACGCCTCTTGCCAAGACCCTCGCATTTACTTCTCTTACAACCCCATCTATAAATATATTAAACAACCACGGTGACATCACACATCCTTGTCTAAGGCCTACTTTTACTGGGAAAAAATTTCCCTCTTTTCTACATACTCTAACTTGAGCCTCACTATCCTCGTAAAAACTCTTCACTGCTTTCAGTAACCTACCTCCTACACCATACACTTGCAACATCTGCCACATTGCCCCCCTATCCACCCTGTCATACGCCTTTTCCAAATCCATAAATGCCACAAAGACCTCTTTAGCCTTATCTAAATACTGTTCACTTATATGTTTCACTGTAAACACCCGGTCCACACACCCCCTACCTTTCCTAAAGCCTCCTTGTTCATCTGCTATCCTATTCTCCGTCTTACTCTTAATTCTTTCAATTATAACTCTACCATACACTTTACCAGGTACACTCAACAGACTTATCCCCCTATAATTTTTGCACTCTCTTTTATCCCCTTTGCCTTTATACAAAGGAACTATGCATGCTCTCTGCCAATCCCTAGGTACCTAACCCTCTTCCATACATTTATTAAATAATTGCACCAACCACTCCAAAACTATATCCCCACCTGCTTTTAACATTTCTATCTTTATCCCATCAATCCCGGCTGCCTTACCCCCTTTCATTTTACCTACTGCCTCACGAACTTCCCCCACACTCACAACTGACTCTTCCTCACTCCTACAAGATGTTATTCCTCCTTGCCCTATACACGAAATCACAGCTTCCGTATCTTCATCAACATTTAACAATTCCTCAAAATATTCCCTCCATCTTCCCAATACCTCTAACTCTCCATTTAATAACTCTCCTCTCCTATTTTTAACTGACAAATCCATTTGTTCTCTAGGCTTCCTTAACTTGTTAATCTCACTCCAAAACTTTTTCTTATTTTCAACAAAATTTGTTGATAACATCTCACCCACTCTCTCATTTGCTCTCTTTTTACATTGCTTCACCACTCTCTTAACCTCTCTCTTTTTCTCCATATACTCTTCCCTCCTTGCATCACTTCTACTTTGTAAAAACTTCTCATACGCTAACTTTTTCTCCCTTACTACTCTCTTTACATCATCATTCCACCAATCGCTCCTCTTCCCTCCTGCAGCCACTTTCCTGTAACCACAAACTTCTGCTGAACACTCTAACACTACATTTTTAAACCTACCCCATTCCTCTTCGACCCCATTGCCTATGCTCTCATTAGCCCATCTATCCTCCAATAGCTGTTTATATCTTACCCTAACTGCCTCCTCTTTTAGTTTATAAACCTTCACCTCTCTCTTCCCTGATACTTCTATTCTCCTTGTATCCCATCTACCTTTTACTCTCAGTGTAGCTACAACTAGAAAGTGATCTGATATATCTGTGGCCCCTCTATAAACATGTACATCCTGAAGTCTACTCAACAGTCTTTTATCTACCAATACATAATCCAACAAACTACTGTCATTTCGCCCTACATCATATCGTGTATACTTATTTATCCTCTTTTTCTTAAAATATGTATTACCTATAACTAAACCCCTTTCTATACAAAGTTCAATCAAAGGGCTCCCATTTTCATTTACACCTGGCACCCCAAACTTACCTACCACACCCTCTCTAAAAGTTTCTCCTACTTTAGCATTCAGGTCCCATACCACAATTACTCTCTCACTTGGTTCAAAGGCTCCTATACATTCACTTAACATCTCCCAAAATCTCTCTCTCTCCTCTGCATTCCTCTCTTCTCCAGGTGCATACACGCTTATTATGACCCACTTCTCGCATCCAACCTTTACTTTAATCCACATAATTCTCGAATTTACACATTCATATTCTCTTTTCTCCTTCCATAACTGATCATTTAACATTACTGCTACCCCTTCCTTTGCTCTAACTCTCTCAGATACTCCAGATTTAATCCCATTTATTTCCCCCCACTGAAACTCTCCTACCCCCTTCAGCTTTGTTTCGCTTAGAGCCAGGACATCCAACTTCTTTTCATTCATAACATCAGCAATCATCTGTTTCTTGTCATCCGCACTACATCCACGCACATTTAAACAACCCAGTTTTATAAAGTTTTTCTTCTTCTCTTTTTTAGTAAATGTATACAGGAGAAGGGGTTACTAGCCCATTGCTCCCGGCATTTTAGTCGCCTCATACGACACGCATGGCTTACGGAGGAAAGATTCTTTTCCACTTCCCCATGGACAATAGAAGAAATAAAAAAGAACAAGAGCTATTTAGAATAAGGAGAAAAACCTAGATGTATGTATATATATATATATGCATGTGCGTGTCTGTGAAGTGTGACCAAAGTGTAAGTAGGAGTAGCAAGATATCCCTGTTATCTAGCGTGTTTATGAGACAGAAAAAGAAAACCAGCAATCGTACCATCATGCAAAACAGTTACAGGTTTTTGTTTCACAGTCACCTGGCAGGACGGTAGTACTTCCCTGGGTGGTTGCTGTCTACCAACCTACTATATATATATATATATATATATATATATATATATATATATATATATATATATATATATATATATATATATATATATATATATATATGTATGTATCTATATATATATATATATATATATATATATATATATATATATATATATATATATATATATATATATATATATATATATATATATATATATATATATATATATATATAAGTAGTGAAAAAAGCGGCTGGGGGCCCCTTCAAAGGATGCCGCCTTTTCACACCTATGTGCTAATGACCTTGACCCTATGATAATGACCCTTCCGGGCACGTGTCCCCTTTTCACACCTATGTGCTAATGACCATGACCTCGCCCTCGAGACTACCTCACCCTTGACCCTCCATCCAATACCCCCGCCCACGACCCCCCCCCCTTCGCGACCCCCCTTCGCGACCCCCCCCGCCCCCCCCCCCCCCGCGCGCCCGCCCGCGCCCTTCGCGACCCCCGCCCGCGCCTTCTGCTGCGCCTTCTGCAGCGTCGTCCGGATCGCCCCCGCGCCTCGAATTTTTTTTTTCTTATGATCTCCTTGGATCAAGGTTTTTGGATTCCCCCCCTATGGGGTTTTCGAAATTCTCCAATTCCTCGGATCAAGTTTTTTGGGTACCCCTCCTTTCACCCCCCATCCCCCAAAAAATTTCTCAATATCAAAGTCTCCACTTCCTCGGATCCCTCTCCCACTTTCACCCCCCAACCCAAAAAATTTCTCGAAATCAAAGTCTCCATCTCCTTGGATCAAGTTTTTTGGATTCCCCCCTATGGGGTTTTCGAAATTCTCCATCTCCTCGGATCAAATTTTTGAGATTCCCCCTCTCACTTTCACCCCCCATCCCCAAAATTTCTCGATAATACAATTTTTTTGGATCCCCCCTATGGGGGTTTCGAAATTCTCCATCTCCTCGGATCAAGTTTTTGGATTTCCCCCTATGGGGGTTTCGAAAGTCTCCATCTCCTTGGTTCAAGGGTTTTGAATTTCTCCAATTCCTCGGATCAAGTTTTTTTGGATTCCCCCCTATGGGGTTTTCGAAATTCTCCATCTCCTCGGATCAAGTTTTTGGATTTCCCCCCCCCCTATGGGGTTTTCGAAATTCTCCAATTCCTCGGATCAAGTTTTTGGAATCCCCCCTCTGGGGGTAAGCATGCTTACTACAGATCTAAACAAGTCAAATGACCTAAGAAGGGTGTTGACCCAGCACACAGGTTGAATCAGGCTGACAGTGACGTCACGCGCACACAGGCTGAATCTTGTCGATCCTTTAGTTCATTCAAGTTAATAAGGGGACACAGTACATCAGAAAGGCACATTTTTTCGTTAATACCCACAATTTCTTTACAACACAAGTCTAGACATTTTTTTAACTATTTCATCTCAGGTCACTCCCCACGAAGTAACCTCCCCCCCCCACCCCCCCAAACCCTCACACTCCAACCAACACCTCACAATTTTCACTCATAACCCCAATTTTTCTCGTTTTAACCCTTTTTGTTCATTAAAGTTAATAAGGGGACACAGTATATCAGAAAGTCACCACATCGCTTACATCCACTTTCGTTAAATTCACTACTCACAATTTTACATATTACGAAGTTAAATACGCACTTTTACTTTGAACATCTTCAAAAACACTCTCATAAATCATTTGAATACTCACAAAAATACCTTTATACATTTTCAAACAACACTGAAATACTCCAAAAACATCATTCGAACACCCCCAAATCACCTCTGAATACTACCAGAACACCTTCATAAGTACTCTTGCACATCATTTGAACACCTTCATAAGTACTCTCATAATCATTTGTACACCTTCAAAAAACACCTTTGAATACTCACATAAACACCCTTGAACACCTTCAAAACACCTTCAAAGCACTCTCATAATCATTTGAACACACTCAAAACACCTTTGAATAACCTCAAAACACCTTTGAACACCTTCAAAACACCCTTGAACACCTTCAAAACACCCTTGAACACCTTCAAAAACATTTGAACACACTCAAAACACCTTTGAACACCTTTGAACATTTCCAAAGCACTATTTGAGTACTCCCAAATAAGATTTGACATCTCTAATTTATCTGCACTTACACATTTCATTAAATTACAACTCATCCCTCAGTCTCCAGACTTCACAACATTATCACAAAAACTAACTCAAACACTTTACTTTGAACACACCCAAAAACACTCTCATAATCATTTGAATACTCACATAAACACCCTTGAACACCTTCAAAACACCTTTGAATATCGTTTTTAAACTAATTTCATCACAACCCACTTATATCATCTTTTTTCGGTAACTCTAATTCGACTACACTACCCTCATCAATTACCAACAAATTTTACTCGTTTTAACTAATGTCATCACTGTAACCAAGATTTTCACAAAAAAAAAACTCTATGACACCTATCACACACGCACACACACCCCACAACACCCACAATTTTTCTCGTTTTAACCCTTTTAGTTCATTAAAGTTAATAAGGGGACACAGTACATCAGAAAGTCACAACAACAACATCCACAACCCACAATTTTTTCTCGTTTTAGCTAATTTCATCAGAAAAAGTCCCAACAACAACCCACTTATAACATCTTTTTTCGGTATCTCTAGTTCGACAACAACACCCACAACACCCACATCCCACAACACCCATGAACATTTCCAAAACACTATTTGAGTACTCCCAATTACACCACTGATTACTACTAAAACACCGCTGAATTCAATCAAAACACCCTTCAACACCTTCAAACACCCTTGAACACCTTCAAAACACTCTTGAACACTTTCAAAAACACCTTTGAACATTTCCAATCAACACTGAAACACTTCCAAAAAACACAATTTGAGTACTCCCAATTACACCACTGAATACTACTAAAACACCGCTGAATTCAATCAAAACACCCTTCAATACCTTCAAAACACCTTTGAACACCTTCAAAACACCTTTGACACCTTCAAAACACTCTTGAACACCTTCAAAAAACACCTTCGAACATTTCCAATCAACACTGAAACACTTCCAAAAACACAATTTGAGTACTCCCAATTACACCACTGAATTCTACTAAAACACCGCTGAATTCAATCAAAACACCCTTCAACACCTTCAAAACACCTTTGAACACACTCAAAACACCTTTGAATAACCTCAAAACACCTTTGAACACCTTCAAAACACCCTTGAACACCCTTGATCACCTTCAAAAAAAAACAACATTTGAACACACTCAAAACACCTTTTGAACACCTTTGAACACTTCCAAAAAAAAAAAACACAATTTGAGTACTCCCAATTACACCACTGAATACTACTAAAACACCGCTGAATTCAATCAAAACACCCTTCAACACCTTCAAACACCCTTGAACACCTTCAAAACACTCTTGAACACCTTCAAAAACACCTTTGAACATTTCCAAAACACTATTTGAGTACTCCGAATTACACCACTGATTACTACTAAAACACCGCTGAATTCAATCAAAACACCCTTCAACACCTTCAAACACCCTTGAACACACTCAAAACACCCTTCAACACCTTCAAAACACCTTTGAACACCTTCAAAACACCTTTGAACACCTTCAAAACACTCTCATAATAATTTGAACACACTCAAAACACCTTTGAATAACCTCAAAACACCTTTGAACACCTTCAAAACACCCTTGAACACCTTCAAAAAACAACATTTGAACACACTCAAAACACCTTTGAACACCTTTGAACATTTCCAAACAACACTGAAACACTTCCAAAAACACCATTTGAGTACTCCCAAATACACCACTGAATACTAAAACACCACTGAATACACTCAAAACACCACCAAAATCACCATAAACTAAGATCAACACCCACATCCCACATCACCCACAACCCACAACACCCACAATTTTTTCTCGTTTTATCTAATTTCATCAGAAAGTCACAACACCCACACCTCCCATTTTTTTCTCGTTTTAACTAATTTCATCAGAAAAAGTCACATCAACAACCCACTTATAACGTCTTTTCGGTATCTCTAGTTCGACAACAACACCCACATCCCACAACACCCACATCCCACATCCCACACACACACACACAGACACACACACACACACACCCTAACCTAGCCTAACCTAACTTATCCTAACCTAGCCTAACCTAACCTAACCTAGCCTAACCTAACTTAACCTAACCTAACCTTTACCTAACCTTTACCTAACTTAACCTAACCTAACCTAACCTTTACCTAACCTAATCTAACCTTGCCTAACCATTACCTAACCTAACCTAACCTATCTTAACCTAACCCAACCTAACCTAGCCGAACCTATCCTAACCTAACCTAAAATATATTGGAACACTTCCAAAAAATACATTAGAGTACTCCAGAATTACTTTGAACGACTCCATTTTTGGATATTTCCAAATTAGTTTTGAAAACTTTATCATAAAATCGAACATTATTTTCTTGTTGGTAAACACACTCAATGGTAGAAATATTTACTCGATTTCCGAATAGAAACACTTTCCTCGCTCTGAGAGACTCATTGTGGGTCACCCCTTCCCCCCCCCAACACCACTGGGTAATGCGGTTCACACCCAAGGTAGATTTAAGATAATCATGAACACCTGCGCCAACTCAGGACAGACAGACGCCATGAAATGCGGGTAACATCCAAGGTAGAAAATCATCTCTTTCCAGACCAACTGTCTATCCTAACCTAACCTAACCTAACCTAACCTAATTCCTAACCTAACCTAACCTCACCTAACCGAACCTAACCTAACTCCATCAATCACCTCTATCCTAACCTAACCTAACCTAACCTAACCCAACCTAACTCCATCAAACACCTCTATCCTAACCTAACCTAACCTATCCTAACCTAACCTAACTCCATCAAACACCTCGAATACTACCTAACTTAACCTAACCTAACCTTACCTAACCTTCCGAACCTAACCTAACCTAACCTAACCTATCCTAACCTGTCCTAACCTAACCTAACCTATCCTAACCTAACCTAACCTAACCTAACCTAACTTATCCTAAGCTAACCTAACCTAACTTATCCTAACCTAACCTAACCTAACTCATCCTAACCTAACCTAACCCAACCTAACTCCATCAAACACCTCTATCCTAACCTAACCTAACCTATCCTAACCTAACCTAACTCCATCAAACACCTCGAATACTACCTAACTTAACCTAACCTAACCTTACCTAACCTACCGAACCTAACCTAACCTAACCTAACCTATCCTAACCTAACCTAACCTAACCTAACCTAACTTATCCTAAGCTAACCTAACCTAACTTATCCTAACCTAACCTAACCTAACTCATCCTAACCTAACCTAACCTAACCTAAAATAACGAACCTAACCTAACTTATCCTAATCTAATCTAACCTAACCTAACCTAACTTATCCTAACCTAACCTAACTTATCCTAACCTAACCTAACCTAACCTAAAATAACCTAACCTAACTTATCCTAACCTACTCACTTTACTTTGAACACCTTCAAAACACTCTCATACATCATTTGAGACCCCCTTTTCTCAATATCTCTCATCCACAACCTTTATCATCTCACCTTCCACCAACATCTATAACATAACATGAGCACTATAACATATCACTATCACAAAAAAAATAATACACAGACACCCACATATTATACATTTCAATTGCAAATTTAAGACATGAGACATACACACCAAATCTAAGACATTCACCTCCAACTAAGACATACACATCACCCCTAAAACTTCCTTCCTTATTCATTCCGTATATCTCCTAGAGACGTTTTAACCCCGACGAATCCATCACGACGTAGGAGCCAGAGTGTAGTAGGTGGTGTTGGAGTGGTGATGGTTCCTCTGGCTCCTACGTCGTGATGGAACCGTCGGGGTTAAAACGTCTCTAGGAGATATACGGAATGAATAAGGAAGGAAGTTTTAAGGGTGATGTGTATGTCTTAGTTGGAGGTGAATGTCTTAGATTTGGTGTGTATGTCTCATGTCTTAAATTTGCAATTGAAATGTATAATATGTGGGTGTCTGTGTATTATTTTTTTTTTGTGATAGTGATATGTTATAGTGCTCATGTTATGTTATAGATGTTGGTGGAAGTGTTGTGGTATTTTTGTGTATGTCTTATTTTTGTGCGAATGTTTAAAAAATAAGTGTTTTCAGTGATCATAGTAGTTTTGAGATGCATGATCTTAGATTTTTTGGTGATCTTGGTGATTAGTGTTGATAGATGACGGTAAACATGATATGGAAATGGTGATCGTGATTTTTGTGTGAATAATTATAAAAAATGTGTGTTTTCTGTGATCTTGGTGTTGGGGATCATAAAATCTGGTAATCGTCTTGGATATAGTGTTCTTAGATAATGTAGGGTACAACAGGTTGATGTTACCAACCACCAAGTAACACAATGGGAGTGTGACGTCACTGGAGGTGAGCTCGTCGGTCCTGTGAGGTGAGACATCGTGTGTTGGTGGTAGTGAGGTGAGTGCGCTTAGATATTGTCAAATATGATTTTTTTTTTGTGTGTGTGTGTGTGTGAAATGTTTATAAAAATGATTGTTTTCTGTGATATTAGTGATTTTGAGGTAAGTGAACATGGGTGATTGTAGTTGGTGATTGTCTTATATTATGTGTGTGTACAAGATATGTTTTCAGTTGATGGTGATCATGTACTAAGTGTTTGCGTATTAGGTTTGTGTTCATGCTTTTTTTTTTATGCGTCAAATGGGGAGGGAGTTCTTGGTTATAGTGATTTGAGGGGATTTCTATAAAAAGGATGTTAGATGGTGATGTTAAACTTAGTTTCTGGTGATTTTGACGGTGATTGGTAGTATTCAGTGGTGATTTGGTAGTAATCAGTAGTGTTTTTTGGGAGTATTCGGAGGTGTTTGATGGTGTTTTTTTTTTGAAGGTGTTCAAATGATGTGCAGAGCATTTTTTGAAGAAGATCAGTGGTGTTCAGAGTTGGTTCAAAGTTAGTCAGTGTGTTAGATATGGTAATGTCTCATGTCATAAGTGTATGAGTTAGTTTTTTTTTTGTGCTAATGTTGTAAAGTCTGGAGAATGAGGGAGGAGTTTGGGGGGATGAGATGTAATTTAATGAAATGTGTAAGTGTAGATAAATTAGAGCTGTCAAATCTTATTTGGGAGTAATCAAAATGATATTTTGGAAGTGCTTCAGTGTTGTTTGGAAATGTTCAAAAGTGTTTATGTGAGTACTCAAATGCTTTATGAGAGTGTTCGAAGTAATCTTGGGGTTGTTCTGTAGTGAGATGATAAAGGTTGTGGATGAGAGATATTGAGAAAAGGGGGTCTCAAATGATGTATGAGAGTGTTTTGAAGGTGTTCAAAGTAAAGTGAGTAGGTTAGGATAAGTTAGGTTAGGTTATTTTAGGTTAGGTTAGGTTAGGTTAGGAGGATAAGTTAGGTAAGTTAGGTTAGGTTAGGATAAGTTAGGTTAGGTTAGGTTAGATTAGATTAGGATAAGTTAGGTTAGGTTCGTTATTTTAGGTTAGGTTAGGTTAGGTTAGGATAAGTTAGGTTAGGTTAGGTTAGGATAAGTTAGGTTAGGTTAGCTTAGGATAAGTTAGGTTAGGTTAGGTTAGGTTAGGTTAGGATAGGTTAGGTTAGGTTAGGACAGGTTAGGATAGGTTAGGTTAGGTTAGGTTAGGTTCGGTAGGTTAGGTAAGGTTAGGTTAGGTTAAGTTAGGTAGTATTCGAGGTGTTTGATGGAGTTAGGTTAGGTTAGGATAGGTTAGGTTAGGTTAGGATAGAGGTGTTTGATGGAGTTAGGTTGGGTTAGGTTAGGTTAGGTTAGGTTAGGATAGAGGTGATTGATGGAGTTAGGTTAGGTTCGGTTAGGTGAGGTTAGGTTAGGTTAGGAATTAGGTTAGGTTAGGTTAGGTTAGGTTAGGATAGACAGTTGGTCTGGAAAGAGATGATTTTCTACCTTGGATGTTACCCGCATTTCATGGCGTCTGTCTGTCCTGAGTTGGCGCAGGTGTTCATGATTATCTTAAATCTACCTTGGGTGTGAACCGCATTACCCAGTGGTGTTGGGGGGGAAGGGGTGACCCACAATGAGTCTCTCAGAGCGAGGAAAGTGTTTCTATTCGGAAATCGAGTAAATATTTCTACCATTGAGTGTGTTTACCAACAAGAAAATAATGTTCGATTTTATGATAAAGTTTTCAAAACTAATTTGGAAATATCCAAAAATGGAGTCGTTCAAAGTAATTCTGGAGTACTCTAATGTATTTTTTGGAAGTGTTCCAATATATTTTAGGTTAGGTTAGGATAGGTTCGGCTAGGTTAGGTTGGGTTAGGTTAAGATAGGTTAGGTTAGGTTAGGTAATGGTTAGGCAAGGTTAGATTAGGTTAGGTAAAGGTTAGGTAAAGGTTAGGTTAGGTTAGGTTAGGTTAAGTTAGGTAAAGGTTAGGTAAAGGTTAGGTTAGGTTAAGTTAGGTTAGGCTAGGTTAGGTTAGGTTAGGCTAGGTTAGGATAAGTTAGGTTAGGCTAGGTTAGGGTGTGTGTGTGTGTGTGTCTGTGTGTGTGTGTGGGATGTGGGATGTGGGTGTTGTGGGATGTGGGTGTTGTTGTCGAACTAGAGATACCGAAAAGACGTTATAAGTGGGTTGTTGATGTGACTTTTTCTGATGAAATTAGTTAAAACGAGAAAAAAATGGGAGGTGTGGGTGTTGTGACTTTCTGATGAAATTAGATAAAACGAGAAAAAATTGTGGGTGTTGTGGGTTGTGGGTGTTGTGGGATGTGGGTGTTGATCTTAGTTTATGGTGATTTTGGTGGTGTTTTGAGTGTATTCAGTGGTGTTTTAGTATTCAGTGGTGTATTTGGGAGTACTCAAATGGTGTTTTTGGAAGTGTTTCAGTGTTGTTTGGAAATGTTCAAAGGTGTTCAAAGGTGTTTTGAGTGTGTTCAAATGTTGTTTTTTTGAAGGTGTTCAAGGGTGTTTTGAAGGTGTTCAAAGGTGTTTTGAGGTTATTCAAAGGTGTTTTGAGTGTGTTCAAATGATTATGAGAGTGTTTTGAAGGTGTTCAAAGGTGTTTTGAGGTTATTCAAAGGTGTTTTGAGTGTGTTCAAATGATTATGAGAGTGTTTTGAAGGTGTTCAAAGGTGTTTTGAAGGTGTTCAAAGGTGTTTTGAAGGTGTTGAAGGGTGTTTTGAGTGTGTTCAAGGGTGTTTGAAGGTGTTGAAGGGTGTTTTGATTGAATTCAGCGGTGTTTTAGTAGTAATCAGTGGTGTAATTGGGAGTACTCAAATAGTGTTTTGGAAATGTTCAAAGGTGTTCAAAGGTGTTTTGAAGGTGTTCAAGAGTGTTTTGAAGGTGTTCAAGGGTGTTTGAAGGTGTTGAAGGGTGTTTTGATTGAATTCAGCGGTGTTTTAGTAGTATTCAGTGGTGTAATTGGGAGTACTCAAATTGTGTTTTTTTTTTTGGAAGTGTTCAAAGGTGTTCAAAAGGTGTTTTGAGTGTGTTCAAATGTTGTTTTTTTTTGAAGGTGATCAAGGGTGTTCAAGGGTGTTTTGAAGGTGTTCAAAGGTGTTTTGAAGTTATTCAAAGGTGTTTTGAAGTTATTCAAAGGTGTTTTGAGTGTGTTCAAAGGTGTTTTGAAGGTGTTGAAGGGGGTTTTAATTGAATTCAGCGGTGTTTTAGTAGAATTCAGTGGTGTAATTGGGAGTACTCAAATTGTGTTTTTGGAAGTGTTTCAGTGTTGATTGGAAATGTTCGAAGGTGTTTTTTGAAGGTGTTCAAGAGTGTTTTGAAGGTGTCAAAGGTGTTTTGAAGGTGTTCAAAGGTGTTTTGAAGGTGTTGAAGGGTGTTTTGATTGAATTCAGCGGTGTTTTAGTAGTATTCAGTGGTGTAATTGGGAGTACTCAAATTGTGTTTTTTGGAAGTGTTTCAGTGTTGATTGGAAATGTTCAAAGGTGTTTTTGAAAGTGTTCAAGAGTGTTTTGAAGGTGTTCAAGGGTGTTTGAAGGTGTTGAAGGGTGTTTTGATTGAATTCAGCGGTGTTTTAGTAGTAATCAGTGGTGTAATTGGGAGTACTCAAATAGTGTTTTGGAAATGTTCATGGGTGTTGTGGGATGTGGGTGTTGTGGGTGTTGTTGTCGAACTAGAGATACCGAAAAAAGATGTTATAAGTGGGTTGTTGTTGGGACTTTTTCTGATGAAATTAGCTAAAACGAGAAAAAATTGTGGGTTGTGGATGTTGTTGTTGTGACTTTCTGATGTACTGTGTCCCCTTATTAACTTTAATGAACTAAAAGGGTTAAAACGAGAAAAATTGTGGGTGTTGTGGGGTGTGTGTGTGCGTGTGTGTTAGGTGTCATAGAGTTTTTTTTTTTTTGTGAAAATCTTGGTTACAGTGATGACATTAGTTAAAACGAGTAAAATTTGTTGGTAATTGATGAGGGTAGTGTAGTCGAATTAGAGTTACCGAAAAAAGATGATATAAGTGGGTTGTGATGAAATTAGTTTAAAAACGATATTCAAAGGTGTTTTGAAGGTGTTCAAGGGTGTTTATGTGAGTATTCAAATGATTATGAGAGTGTTTTTGGGGGTGTTCAAAGTAAAGTGTTTGAGTTAGTTTTTGTGATAATGTTGTGAAGTCTGGAGACTGAGGGATGAGTTGTAATTTAATGAAATGTGTAAGTGCAGATAAATTAGAGATGTCAAATCTTATTTGGGAGTACTCAAATAGTGTTTTGGAAATGTTCAAAGGTGTTCAAAGGTGTTTTGAGTGTGTTCAAATGTTGTTTTTGAAGGTGTTCAAGGGTGTTTTGAAGGTGTTCAAGGGTGTTTTGAAGGTGTTCAAAGGTGTTTTGAGGTTATTCAAAGGTGTTTTGAGTGTGTTCAAATGATTATGAGAGTGCTTTGAAGGTGTTTTGAAGGTGTTCAAGGGTGTTTATGTGAGTATTCAAAGGTGTTTTTTGAAGGTGTACAAATGATTATGAGAGTACTTATGAAGGTGTTCAAATGATGTGCAAGAGTACTTATGAAGGTGTTCTGGGAGTATTCAGAGGTGATTTGGGGGTGTTCGAATGATGTTTTTGGAGTATTTCAGTGTTGTTTGGAAATGTATAAAGGTATTTTTTGTGAGTATTCAAATGATTTATGAGAGTGTTTTGAAGATGTTCAAAGTAAAAGTGCGTATTTAACTTCGTAATATGTAAAATTGTGAGTAGTGAATTTAACGAAAGTGGATGTAAGCGATGTGGTGACTTTCTGATGCACTGTGTCCCCTTATTAACTTTAATGAACAAAAAGGGTTAAAACGAGAAAAATTGGGGGTTATGAGTGAAAATTGTGAGGTGTTGGTTGGAGTGTGAGGGTTTGGGAGGGTGGGGGGGGGAGGTTACTTCGTGGGGAGTGACCTGAGATGAAATAGTTAAAAAAATGTCTAGACTTGTGTTGTAAAGAAATTGTGGGTATTAACGAAAAAATGTGCCTTTCTGATGTACTGTGTCCCCTTATTAACTTGAATGAACTAAAGGATCGACAAGATTCAGCCTGTGTGCGCGTGACGTCACTGTCAGCCTGATTCAACCTGTGTGCTGGGTCAACACCCTTCTTAGGTCATTTAACTTAAAGAGGAAACTTTTAGTTCATTTTAAAATAATACGGGGAAGATGTTTAGATCTGTAGTAAGCATGCTTACCCCCAGAGGGGGGATTCCAAAAACTTGATCCGAGGAATTGGAGAATTTCGAAAACCCCATAGGGGGGGGAAATCCAAAAACTTGATCCGTGGAGATGGAGAATTTCGAAAACCCCATAGGGGGGAATCCAAAAAACTTGATCCGAGGAATTGGAGAAATTCAAAACCCTTGATCCAAGGAGATGGAGACTTTCGAAACCCCCATAGGGGGAAATCCAAAAACTTGATCCGAGGAGATGGAGAATTTCGAAAACCCCATAGGGGGGATCCAAAAAAATTGTATTATCGAGAAATTTTGGGATGGAGGTGAAAGTGAGAGGGGGAACCTCAAAAATTTGATGCGAGAAGATGGAGAATTTCGAAAACCCCATAGTGGGGAATCCAAAAAACTTGATCCACGGAGATGGAAACTTTGATTTCGAGAAATTTTTGGGGTTGGGGGTGAAAGTGGGAGGGGGATCCGAGGAAGTGGAGACTTTGATATTGAGAAATTTTAGGGGGATGGGGGGTGAAAGGAGGGATACCCAAAAAACTTGATCCGAGGAATTGGAGAATTTCGAAAACCCCATAGGGGGGGAATCCAAAAACCTTGATCCAAGGAGATCATAAGAAAAAAAAATTCGAGGCGCGGGGGCGATCCGGACGACGCTGCAGAAGGCGCAGCAGAAGGCGCGGGCGGGGGTCGCGAAGGGCGCGGGCGGGCGCGCGGGCGGGCGCGCGGGCGGGCGCGCGGCGGGGGTCGCGAAGGGGGAGGGGGTCGTGGGCGGGGGTATTGGTTGGGGGGGTCAAGGGTGAGGTAGTCTCGAGGGCGAGGTCATGGTCATTAGCACATAGGTGTGAAAAGGGGACACGTGCCCGGAAGGGTCATTATCATAGGGTCAAGGTCATTAGCACATAGGTGTGAAAAGGCGGCATCCTTTGAAGGGGCCCCCAGCAGCTTTTTTCACTACTTATATATATATATATATATATATATATATATATATATATACACACATATATATAATGTGTGTATATATATATATATTGTATATATATGTATGTATATATATGTATATATATATATATATATATATATATATATATATATAATGTATGTATATATATATATATATATATATATATATATATATGTATATATGTATATATATATGTATATATATATATATATATATATATATATATATATATATATATATATATATATATATATATATGTATATGTCGTGCCGAATAGGCAGAACTTGCGATCTTGGCTTAAATAGCAACGCTCATCTTGCCATATAGGACAAGTGAAAATTTGTGTATGCAATAATTTCGCCAAAATCATTCTGAACCTAACGGAAAAAATATATTTCACTGTGTTTGTTTAGTATTAAATTATTGTAAACAAATCTAAGATATATTTAGTTGGGTTAGGCTAAAATAAATTGTTCTTGTTATAATAAGGTTAGGTAAGTTTTCTAAGATTCTTTTGGAGCAAAATTATAAATTTTTACATTAACATTAATGAAAAAAATATATCTTTAAACGTATAAGAGAAAATTTTAGAAAGGACTTAATTTTAAATGAGTTCTTGCCAATTGACCAGTTTTACATATTCGGCACAACATATATATATATATATATATATATATATATATATATATATATATATATATATATATCTATACCAAGCCTAACCCTTCTAGGGTAGGGTAGGTGCCTGAGCCCGAGCCTTTAGCTCATAAGACTGTCATTCCCATTTGTTCCTTTGAGGCGGGGATGGCAGACCAGAGAGGCCTAGCTTGTGGCTAGGCCTGGGGACAGTTGGTCCCAAAGATGAGGAGGTACTTGTGCCTCCTCCCATGGGAGACTTAGGTCTCAGACACTCTCTAAAGAGGGAGCCAAGGCCTGGCCACCACTTTTAAAAGGCCCGGGCCGGGAGAATACCGGCTAATCTTTAATAATAATAATAATAATAATAATAATAATAATATATATATATATATATATATATATATATATATATATATATATATATAAACACTGATCTCTGGCTGAAGGAGACTCGAACCTACGAACCTTAGGACAAGGTACGCAGTGCTTTACCAATCTATCCACACTGGACCAATACCTTGGCGTGCAGCATGCGCTACACGTTTTGATCCAAGGCAGCCAGCTTTCAGGAAGAAGGCTTACAGCTTTTCATCTCATCCCCTGCATGCATCAGCCTTACTAGAGATTTGAACAATGCAAGGAATTCGAATTCGAATTCCTTGCATTGTTCAAATCTCTAGTAAGGCTGATGCATGCAGGGGATGAGATGAAAAGCTGTAAGCCTTCTTCCTGAAAGCTGGCTGCCTTGGATCAAAACGTGTAGCGCATGCTGCACGCCAAGGTATTGGTCCAGTGTGGATAGATTGGTAAAGCACTGCGTACCTTGTCCTAAGGTTCGTAGGTTCGAGTCTCCTTCAGCCAGAGATCAGTGTTTGTGTATATTTCGCATGCTCTCGCGAATTCCTTGCATATATATATATATGTATATATATATATATATATATATATATATATATATATATATATATATATATATATATATATATATATGAAGAGAAAGAAGTAAAATATCTGCATAAGGAAGAGGTCATTGAAGTACACACCCTGAGTGATACTGATATTGAGCAGACAATTAAAGCTTTAATACCAGACGGAAGAATCAGAAGGAACAAAAAGTCGTTTAGGGGCTTGCAGAAAATTCTGAATATTTCTACACGCACGCTCAACTCAAGTTAAAAAAATAGGCCCACTACTCACAGGACATTTACACACTGATGGAGAGTAAGAAATAAATTTTCTGAAGACCAAAGTAAGCCAATGTTTAGAAATCCATTAAACAACGGGAGAGCAAAGGATCCAGATGGATTATTCGTTACCTCAGCCCACCTTTCATTCATCTGACATGTTGTACATGAATGGTATATAATACCGACAAGATGAAGAATTAGACATTGATGAGGGACTAATTACCTCTTCTTTTATAAATCATTCTACTTTCTTCACATTATTTTCTGTATTGATAAAGCCACTGGTTTGCGAAACGTCTACAAATAAAGATATCCAGATGTTGTAGATGTCTGATTTTTTATTTAACGTATGTATAAATCTCCCAGAACTAAAGAAGTAAATTGAAACCATGCTCTAAGATGCAGCACCTGAACCTGATTCATCCAATTCATTATTTATAAAGAAGTGCAAAACATCACTACCATGAGCACTCAGTACTGTTTGGAGAGAAAAAAAAAGCTTATAGCTAGATGAAATCAAAAAGGTTTTGAGAAGGTGCAGACACCACAGCTCTGCACAAAGCAGACAACAGAACTCTGGAAAAAAAATTACCAGCCAGTAGCACTATCATCACACATCATAAAAAGTCACTGAAAGAGTAATGAGACGCCACATTACAAAATCTATGGAAAAACATGACGTACACATCCCACCCCTACATAGATTTAGAGTGACAAGATCATGTTTGACACAACCGCTAGACCATTACGGCAAAATTACAGAGGATTTGAATAATCAGAAGGGAGATGTGGCCTACACACGAGATATCATTGAGTGATATCCCTTAAAATAAGTTGGAAAATTGATATCCATCTTTCTAACAAATGAAACACATGGAAAGTTGCAAACAAGGACAAGTTTAGCCTTAGCAAAGTAAAATATTCAGTTCCCAATGGCACAGTCCTGGCGCCTTTACTGTTTCTTATCCTCATAGTAAACAAAATACTAGCCACAGCTTCCTATCATCCTTAGCGGACGGTACCAAAACAAAAAAAATGTATGATGGTCGCCTGAGTAGATGCCTCAGGAAATCTACAAACAGATTTCACCAAAATCTTCCAATGGTCTAAAGAAAATAAGCTTATGTTCAGTGGTGACCAAGTCCAACTGCTCAGGTACACGAAGGATGAAGAACTAAAAAAAAAAGAGCACTGGACAAAAATCAAATTATTGATCATTTCGTAGAAGGGAAGGAACATATGAAAGAAGTGAATATAATAATGTCAGATAACCTGTCATTTAGAGAACACAATAAAGCAAATGCAGTAAAGAATAGGAAAGTGAGATGACGAATGAAGAAAACTTTCAAAACAAGGGAAACAATGGCTGTTGGAAAAGCTGTAAATGCAGAGGACTCAATTATTTGTACAACGATTTACCCAGCTCAGGGTAATAATGCTAATATTGACATTCTTACAGATCACTTGTGCTCCCTCGTTTAGATTATTAATTGTTGATGGTTTGGTTCGAGGCAGGACAGATATCAGTTTGTGGTGAGTTAAAGAATGTGAGATTACACTCAGTCCTTAATGTTCTTTTACTACATACCAAGTCATTAGTTTACAGAGATCATTTACTGCCGCATAAAACCTATAAAATATTTACAATACTGTCAGTGCCTCAAAGTACCGCGAATGTTCTCACTGGAGTAAAGAAGACATATCTAATAATATATGAATGTAAAATGCCTGATTGGAGTGTGTGCTGTGGGAGGAAGAATGATACATACCAACTGAAAAACAGAAACGCCATGGGCAAAATACGGGGACATTATATCAATATCCGTGGTGCGTAACTCTTCAACCTGCTATTAAACCACAAGTTAGTCAACTC
>NC_091311.1:25286636-25303939 GCF_038502225.1 Cherax quadricarinatus
GTTTCAGGTGTATGACTGTGAATGTAAATGGGTTGTGTATGAATGTGAAGCGTTTGTGGTTCCAGGGGTTTCTGAGGCGTCATGCCATAGATATTGTATTCATGCAGGAGCATAACTTTAAGGCGGGTCGGGATTTGAATGTGGACGGATATCGTGTGTTTGTGGCATATTCGGACCGTTTGAAAGGTGGGGTTGGAATTCTGATTCCGGAGACGAGCCCGTTTGTTGTAATTAGATGTGAGGGAGGGGAGGAGGGTAGGGTACTCCGGGTAGATGGATGGTGGAGGGGTGAGCGACTGGCAGTGGTTTGTATGTATGCGCCGGCGGAGCGTGATGTATGGGTGAAGAATGAATTTGTGCGTGATGTTTTGGTTTATTATTTGAGATCTCTTCCCTCGGTAACAATCGTGGGCGGTGATTGGAATTGTATAGTACGTAGAAAGGATGTGGAGCCACGGGGGGCAGGGTGTTTTTTTTTTAGCCTAAGGGATCTTTTGCTGGGCGTGGGGTTAAGTGATGTTATTGGAGGTGGGGACCTGATGGTTGAGCATACGTTTCATAGACAGGGATACGCGGCCAGGCTCGATAGGTTATATGTGACGAGAAGTGTGCGGGTGATGTGTGTGCGTACGGTGGAAGCTGTATACACGGATCATAGAGCTGTTTATACGGACTTGACTTGGGCCAGCTTACCTAAGAGGTATCCAGGGTATTGGAAGTTAAATGTGAGACTTCTTGGGGTGGAGGAGGCGGGGTTAGATTTTAGGACAATGTGGGAGAATTTGTGGGGAGAGGGTAGGGATGTGGGTGACTTGCTGGGGTGGTGGGATGGGGTAGCTAAGGAGAGGATCCGGCGGTTTTATGTGCGATGGGGAAAGTACCAGGGTTGGATGACGTACGAGTTGCAGCAGTATTTCGAGGGTAGGTTGCAAAGTTGTTATGAGAGGGGCGTGCAGGCAGGGCAGTATCCCATGGAGGAAATCGAGTTGTTAAAAGGGAGGATTCGTGATTTGCAGAATGATAGATTTGATGAGGTGAGAGTGCAGGGTGGAATTGAAGAGGCGGTGTGGGGTGACCGATCATCGGCCTGTGTGTTACGGGGACAGAGGCAGCGACGTATGGCTATGGAAATTGATAGGCTGGTGGTACATGAGGACTTAGGTGGATATAGGGCGGGACATGAGTTAAGAACAACGGAGGCAATGAGTGATTACGTGGATAGGTGGTTTGGCAAAAATTTACTGAGTGTAGGGGTGGATGTGGAGGCTTTCGGGAGGTTGGGGGAGAATGTATCTTGTGTGCTAAGTAGCAGTGATCGCATGGCGTTGGGGGGGGGATATTGAAGAAGGGGAGGTGTGGAGGGCTTTGGAGGGGATGGCACGTGGTAAGGCTCCAGGTCTGGATGGCTTGCCCTGCGAGTTTTATGTGAGCCATTGGAATGTGTTGAAGTCCTTCTTAGTAGAACTAATGAATACGATGAAAAGGGAGGGGAGGATGGGCAGGTTGCAAGGAACTGCGGTTGTGGTTTTAGTGCCAAAAGGTAAGAAACAGGACACGGTGCGGGACTTTAGGATAATATCATTGCTGTGTGCTGATTATAAGATTTTTGCAAAAATTTTAGGAAATAGGATGAAGTGTGTGGTGGATAGAGTGGTTGCGAGAGGACAATATGGTGTGTCTGGGAGGACGATGTATGACGGGCATAGTATTATAAAGAATTTTGTGGAAGGGTCGGGAGGGGAGCAGGGGGGGGGGTGTCTTAGCGTTAGATTGGCAGGCGGCGTATGATAGTGTAGAACGTGAGGTGTTGTGGTACATATTAAGGAGGCAGGGTTTTGGGGAGGAGGTGGTGCGTTGGGCAGAGACATTGTATACAGGTGTGGGAGTGTGTGTACAGGTAAATGGGAAGTTGGGGGAGTGGGTATCCATGGGTCGGGGTATTAGGCAGGGTTGTCCCCTGTCTCAATTGTTGTTTGCCTGTTTAACAGACCCTTTCTATAGAAAGGTGGAAGCGTGTATGGAGGTGGATTGGGGAGTAGGAAGTGGAGTGCAGGGAATAATAGGGTATGTGGATGACACGACAATACTCGTGCGAACGCAGAGGAGTTTACGTGCGGTTGGAGATGTTATTGATAATTTCGCGGGGGTTACCGGGTTAAGAGTTAATGTGGAAAAATCAAAATTACTGGTCTTAGGAGATTGGGTGGGAAGAGAGAGTTGGGGAAGGAATGTACGTTGGAATATGGTGGACAGGATAAAAGTGTGTGGAATAGTGTATATGAGTAGTGCGAGAGAGGCGAGGAAGGTTAATTCTGGACTTGTTGTGGATCGAGTGGTGGGGCGATTGGATGGGTTGAGACCAACTCATTTGACAGTACATCAGCGTGCGATTGTTGTGAATGTGTTGTTATACAGTAAAGTCTGGCACGTGGCTGCGGTATATCCGTTAGCAGGTCCGGATGTTACGAGGCTGTTAAAGAGGGTTTTCCATTTTCTTTGGGGTTCCGGGTGTGAATGGTTGAGTAGGAGTGTGGTTACTTTACCGGTCAACAGAGGAGGATTGGGGTTGATTGATTTACGGTTAAGAGTCAAGTGCATTTATTTGAAGTGGGGGTTACGCCGTGTGCGGGGTCATGTAGGGAGGGGTGTGAATGGCTTGCATGAAGAGGTGCGAATGTGGTGGGGAGGGTCGGAGATGAAAGTGTGTGAAGACGTGTTGCGGGCGTTGCTGCATGTACGGGACCCTAATAAAGTTCGAGTGGGTGTTTTAGAGCGTGTTGTAAGGGCGAAGGTAGTCGTGAAGGCTGAGAGTATCTACCCTATGTATGCGTGGAAGGATATATGGGAAAGATTACGGTTGATGCGGTTGATGCGCGTGCGTCCAAATGTGCGAGAGGTATTTTTCCGTTTTCTCCATGGTATACTGCCGTCGGGTGCTGCACTTAAGGAAAGAGGGTTGATGGTGGAGGGCGCGTGTCGGGTGTGCGGGGATGAGGAGACTGCATTTCATGTAGTGTATTTTTGTGATAATTTGGGGAGTATCAGGGAATGGATGGGTAAGGTTCTGAGGACAGTGGGAGGAGGCGGGATATCAGTATTGAGGGCGTTAAGTTTGGACGTGGGAGGCGTCGAGGCGCCTGTGCAACGTGCAATCACGTATATAATTGCGGATTTTGTTTTTGTATCCTGAGCAATGAGAAGGAATGGGGACTGGGAGGTGCGCAAAAGGGTGTTGGCGGCGACCATTTATATAACGTTGTGTTATAATCGGGAAATATATGGAAGTCGTTGTGACCAGGCTTTTTCAGCAGGGTACCGTAGTATGAGTGTGAGAGCATTGTTAACGTTGTGAAAGGGGGGGGGAGTGAATTTCAGGGGATGGAACGGGCTTGTCTCCGGGGTTGGGTATGTACAACAGCTGGTTTACTGTGTGTATCTGTGTAATGCGTGGTTGAGGAAAATGTGGTTGTGTGAGTGGATGTGGTGGTGAAGTTATATGTGTTATAGATGTCTTAAGTCAGAGTCTACTGCCTTCTTTCTTTGTTGAAGTACTTGATGTACCTTTCGGCTATGGCCTGGCAAACGGGGTTTTATGTGTTTGTACTGAGCATTTTATTGCTATATTATATAATGTGTATAGCCTGTAGATGAATGCGGAATGCTTATGGCTATTCTAGTTTTGTGGCTAACTCGTAAGACTTGTGGTAAGGCGAGTATGTGTGACTGTAGAGAACTTATGTACTGGGAGTTAGTTGAGTAAGAGTATGTACTTTGTTTTATCATGAGATTGTGATGTAGGTTCTTTCATTTATTGATTATTTGTGTTGGTTGTGAGTAACCGATATATTTATATATTTATCATAATATTCTTCTTATTGTATTGTATAGTGCATTGGCAATATGTCCCAGTAATATTATGTAAATAGTGTATACCCGAAGGGATTATGGATTTATTTATATTATTGAACCTGCTACAGGGGTCACCTACATGTTATGTTCTTGTTGTTGTTCTTGTGTACATAGGGTTAAGATTGCCCATCTTTCTTAATGTTATGTTATGTCACAAGCGATATTTTCTAGTATATTTGTGTAACCTCTTGTGTTTGTTAATATTGTGTTTGTTATTTGCTATTGTACGTTCTGAGAGATTGTTTCAAAATGTGTTTATATACAATGTGTATCAACCCTAGTTTAAGGGTTTTTTATGTTAAGCTATGTATTGTATTTAAAAAAAAAAAAAAAAAAAAAAAAAAATGTTTCAGAGACTGGACACATCAACAAGGGGTCACAGATGGAAGTTGAAAATTCAGATGAATTACAGGGACGTTATGAAGTATTTCTTCAGTCATAGAGTTGTTAGGAAGTGGAATAATAGGGATAGTGATGTAGTGGAGGGAGGATCCATAAAAAGCTTCAAGAAGAGGTTCAATAAAGCTCATGGAGAAGGGATAGAGTGGACGTAGTACCGACCAGCGAAGAGGCGGGGCCAGGAGTTATATATATGTCGTTCCGAATAGGTAAAACTTACGATTTTGGATTAAATAGTAACACTCTTCTTGCCGAATAAGGCAAGCAAAAATTTTTGTATGCAATTTCGCAAAAATCATTCTGAACCTAACGAAAAAAAATATATTTCATTGTGATTGTTTATTATTAACTTATTATAAACTTGTATAAAATATATTTAGTTGGATTTGGCTAAATTAAATTGTGCTTTTTATAATAAGGTTAGGTAAGTTTCCTAAGGTTCTTTTGGTACAAAATCATTTATTTTTATATTACCATGAATGAAAAAATATATCTTTATATATTTAAGAGAAAATTTTAGAAAGGACTTAATTTTAAACGAGTTCTTGGTAAATGACCGATTTTACCTATTCGGTACAACATATATATATATATATATATATATATATATATATATATATATATATATATATATATATATATATATATATATATATATATATATATATATATATGTATATATATATATATATATATATATATATTTATATATAACAACCAGAGGGGGAGTTGAATGATAGCTCTAGTCCTTTCGTGTTGCAATCAACACACCGTCAGGAGGAGGAGGAGGAGGAGGATGACAAAGATGATCCCATGTATCAGAAATCTTCCCTATGAGGATAGACTGAGGACCCTGAATCTGCACTCTCTCGAAAGACGTAGAATTAGGGGAAATATGATCGAGGTGTATAAATGGAAAACAGGAATAAATATAGGGCATGTAAATAGCGTACTGAAAAATTCCAGCCAAGACAGGACTCGCAGCAATGGTTTCAAGTTAGAAAAATTCAGATTCAGGAAGGATATAGGAAAGCACTGGTTTGGTAATAGAGTTGTGGATGAGTGGAACAAACTCCCGAGTACAGTTATTGAGGCTAAAACGTTGTGTAATTTTAAAAATAGGTTAGATAAATGCATAAGTGGGTGTGGGTGGGTGTGAGTTGGACCTGACTAGCTTGTGCTGCTGAGTCTGGTGCCGTGCTCCTTGAGTGGAGGTGACCAGACTGGGTGGGTCATTAGGCTAATCCGGGGGGGTCAGTGGGCTAATCCGGGGGAGGGGGACATGGACCTGCTCCGCATGGGTCAGTAGGCCTGTTGCAGTGTTCCTTCTTTCTTATGTTCTTATGTTCTTATGTTCTTATGTTCTTAAGTAAATATGAGTTCCCAGCAGATTCTCTCAGTGGAAAGTTGTGATGAATGGTTTGAAAAACCGACATGTTGAAGATTGAGACACTTATGCAGCATATGGGAATCTTTATTCAGGAAACGTTTCGCTTCCTGATGAAGCCACTGTGTGGCGAAACGTTTCCTGAATAAAGATTCCCAAATGCTGCATAAGTGTCTCAATCTTCAACAGTGGAAAGTTCTTGCTAAGATTGATTATTTTGGGAACAGACGACAGTCAGCTCTCAAGCAAAGGTAATGGAGTGATTATCCAGCGAACTTAACATTGGTGACACGACAATTATAAAAAAATCAGTCATTCTTCGGGACATTATAAATGACTTCACATTCTTAATATAGATGTGTCTGGCATTTGTCTTAGGAAATTTCCACAAAATTAGAAAGGAAAACGAGTCTACGGCAGACTCATTTAAAACTAAGAGAGACATCTACAGTTTTTCCAAGGTAAGACAGCCATAGTTTATCTATCCCACCATACTCTTTGGGCAGACACTGGTCGAACCCAACATGGCAAGAAAAACAGGAGTGGAACCATGACACATACGAGAATCCAGAACATTCATATATAAACCCGGTTTTAGGTTATACACAATAGCCTCAATTATAAGTGAACTGAGCTTGAATAGCCTGCAAAAGCCTGAGCTTGCTACCACCTGCAGCTCATAAGACTGCCATTCCCTTTGTGGGGCGGGGCAGATGGCAGACCAGAGGCCTAGCTTCTCCCTACGAGCCCCGTGAGGGGCGGGGAATGTGGCTAGGCTTAGGGACAGTTGGTCCCAAAGATGAGGGGGTACTTGTACCTCCTCCCATGGGAGACTTACGTCTCGAGACACTCCCCAGATAGGGAGCCAAGGCCGGGTCACCACTACTTGGAAAAGACCCGGGCCGGGAGAATACCGGCGAATAAAAAAAAAAATAGCCTGCAACTACCATTATATAACAAATATTTATCATGTTTACTAATTGCCGATTCTAAAATATTTCTTTCTAGCCATGAACTAGGAATTTGTACTTCAGGGATATAAAGAAATATTTTAGAATGGGCAGTTACTGAACACGATAATCATTCATTATATAATGGTAGTTGCAGGTTATTCAAGCTCGGGTCGTTTATAATCGAGGCAGTTGTGCATAACCTAACCTAAAACTAGATTCATATATGAATGTTCTATATTGTCTCAAGTGTCATAGTTCCACTCCAAGGAATTAACGCCTGTTTTTCCTACCATTTTGGGTTCGACCAGCGTCTGCCCAAATTGGATGGTGGGATAAATAAACTATGGCTGTGTGTTACTGGATAAATTGTAGATGTCTCCCTTTAATTTTGAGTGTGCTATAGATGCGTTTCCAGAATTTTGTGGAAATTTCTTAAGACAAATGTCAGACACATTTATATTCAGAATGTAAAGTCTTTTATGTCGTTTCGAAGACTGTCTGATTTTTTTTATAATTGTCATGTTACCAATGTTAGGTTCACAAGGTAATCACTCCATTATGTTTGCTAGTGGCTGACTGTCTTCTGTTCCTATAATACTGAATCTTTCCGGCACTTGGCACTGTTATGCCTGTGACAATGAGCATCTCCTGCCTCCCTACTGCATTCCTAGCAAGAACGTTCCTCTAAGCTTATCTCCTGGGACCTCCTACTCATTTCTGCAACATTGCAAGCTCCTGATGATGTGCTGATTGCAACACGAGAGGCCTAGTGTGGTAGTTGTTTTGCATCTTGTATCACTTCGCAATTTTTGCACACACACACACACACACACACACACACACACACACACACACACACACACACACACACACACACACACACACACACACACACACACACACACAGAGGTGAGGATGATCCAGCAAGACTGGACCTTGTATTCATCTTGATTAGTTCGGACATCGAGGATATCACGTATGAAAGGCCCCTTGCAGCTAGTGATCATGTAGTTTTGTGCTTTGATTACATAGTTGAGCTACAAGTAGAGAGAGCAGCAGGAATAGAACGGGAAAAATCAAAACACAAAAGGGGGGACTACACAGGCATGAGCCTGTGTAGTCCCCCACAGAGAGAGAGAACTGGCAGGAAAACCAGTAAAATAAATACTGAACTATGTGACAACAAAATGCAAGGAGGCAGAGGAGAGGTTTGTTCCCAAGGGAAACAGAAATAATGGGAAGACAAGAACGAGTCCTTGGTTCACCCAAAGGTGTAGGGAGGCAAAAACTAGGTGTACTAGAGAATGGAGAAGGTACAGAAGTCAAAGGACTCAGGAAAATAAAGAGATCACCCGAAGAGCCAGAAACGAATATGCACAGATAAAAAGGGAGGCTCAGCGACAATACGATAGTGACATAGCATCGAAAGTGACATAGCATCGATAGTGACATAGCATCGAAGCTGTTGTATATCCACATCAGGTGGAAAACAACAGTCAAGGTCCAGGTAGTCAGGCTGAAGAAGGATGGTGGGGAGTTCACAAGAAACAACCAAAAGGCATGTGAGGAGCTCAACATGAGATTTAAAAAAGTATTTACAGAAGAAACAGGTAGGACTTCAAAAATTCAGAACAGGGAGGTATACCAACAAGTGCTGCATGAGGCACACGTAACAGAGGAGGAGGAGGTGAAGAAGCTGCTACATGAACTTCATACCTCAAATGTGATGGGACCAGACAACATCTCTCCATGGGTCCTTAGAGAGGGAGCAGAGATGCTGTGTGTGCCACTAACAATCTTCAACACATACATTGAAACTGAGCAACTACCTGTGGTATGGAATATGGCAAATGTAGTCCCTATTTTTAAAAAAGGAGACAGACATGAGGCATTAAACTACAGAACTGTGTCACTAAAGTGTACAGTGTGCAAAGTCATGGAGAAGATCGTCAGGAGGAGAATGGTGGAGCACATGGAAAGAAACATGTAAATAATATACAACCGGCACGGTTTCAGGGAAGGAAAATCCTTTGTCAAAAACCTACTGGAGTTTTATGGCAAGGTGACAGAAGTAAGACAAGAGAGAGAGGGGTGGATAGACTGCATTTTCTTGGACTGCAAGAAGGCCTTCGACACAGTTCCTCACAAGAGGTTAATGCAAAAGCTAGAGGATCAGGCACACATAACAGGAAAGGCACTCCAATAGATCAGAGAATACCTGACAGGGAGGCAACAACGAGCCATGGTACGTGACGAGGTGTCATAGTGGGCACCTGTGACAAGCGGGGCTCCACAGGGGTCAGTCCTAGAACCTATGCTGTTTTTGGTATATGTGAACGACATAACGGAAGGGATTGATTCAGTAGTGTCCTTGTTTTCAGATGAAGTGAAGTTAATGAGGAGAATTAAATCGGTCGAGGATCAGGCAGGACTACAAAGAGACCTGGACAGGCTACAAGCCTGGTCCAGCAACTGGCTCCTTGAATTTAACCCTGCCAAATGCAAAGTCATGAAGATCTGGAAAGGGCAAAGAAGACCGCAGACACAGTATAGTCTAAGTGGACAAAGACTGTAAACCTCACTCAAGAAAAAAGACCTTGGCGTGATTATAACACCGAGCACATCTCCTGAGGCGCACATCAATCAGATAACTGCTGCAGCGTACGGGCTCCTGGCAAACCTAAGGATAGCGTTCCGATACCTCTGTAAGGAATTGCTCAAGACTCTATACACCATTTACGTCAGGCCCATACTGGAGTATGCAGCACCAGTTTGGAATCCACACCTGGTCAAGCGCGTCAAGAAATTAGAGAAAGTGCAAAGGTTTGCAGCAAGACTAGTCCCAGAGCTAAGGGGATTGTCCTACGAAGAAAGGTTAAAGGAAATTAGTCTGACGGACAGGAGGACAGGAGGGTCAGGGAAGACGTGATAACGACATATAAAATATTGCGCGGAATAGACAAGGTGGACAAAGACAGGAGGTTCTAGAGATGGAACACAGAAACAAGGGGTCACAATTGGAAGTTGAAGACTCAGATGAGTCAAAGGGATGTTAGGGAGTATTTCTTCAGTCACAGAGTTGTCAGGTAGTGGAACAGCCTAGAAAGTGACGTAGTGGAGCCGGGAACCCTACATAGTTTTAAGAGGAGGTTTGATAAAGCTCATGGGGCAGGGAGAGAGAGGACCTAGTAGCAATCAGTGAAGAGGCGGGGCCAGAAGCTATGAATCGACCCCTGCAACCACAAATAGATGGGTACACACACACACACACACACACACACACACACACACACACACACACACACACACACACACGCACACGCACACGCACACACATACACACACACACACACACACACACACACACACACACACACACACACACACACACACACACACACACACACACACACACACACACACACACACACAATGGAGAAAGTGCAAAGATTTGCGACAAGGTTAGTTCCAGAAAGGTTAAGGGAAATCGTCCTGACGACACTAGAGGACAGGCGGGTCAGGAGAGACATGATAACGACATATAAAATACTGCGCGGAATAGACAAGGTGGACAAAGACAGGATGTTCCAGGGAGGGGACACAGAAACAAGAGGTCACAATTGGAAGTTGAAGACACAAACGAGTCAGAGAGATATTAGGAAGTATTTCTTGTCAGGCAGTGGAATAGCCTAGAAAGTGATGTAGTGGAGGCAGGAACCATACATAGTTTTAAGACGAAGTATGATAAAGCTCATGGAGCGGGGAGAGAGAGGACCCAGTAGCAACCGGTGAAGAGACGGGGCCAGGAGCTAGGACTCGACCCCTGCAACCAAAAATAGGTGAGTACAAATAGGTGAGTACACTCGATCGAAGACCAGGCAGAACTACATATATATATATATATATATATATATATATATATATATATATATATATATATATATATATATATATATATATATATATATATATATATATATATATATATATATATATATATATATATATATATATATATATAAATATATATATATATATATATATATATATATATATATATATATATATATATATATATATATATATATATATATATATATATATATTGTATATATATATATATATATATATATATATACATATATATATATATATATACATATATATATATATATCTTTCTTCTTTCAACACACCAGCCGTATCCCACCGAGGCGGGGTGGCCCAAAAGGAAAAACAAAAGTTTCTCCTTTCACATTTAGTAATATATACAGGAGAAGGGGTTACTAGCCCCTTGCTCCTGGCATTTTAGTCGCCTCTTACAACACGCATAGCTTACGGAGGAAGAATTCTGTTCCACTTCCCCATGGAGAATATATATATATATATATATATATATATATATATATATATATATATATATATATATGTAATATATATATATATATATATATACTTGCAGAATGGGTAAAACTGATCAATTGACAAAAACTCATTTAAAATTCAAAAAAATTCATATACATTGAACGATATATTTTTTTTAGTTATGTAATGTAAAAATTAATAATTTTGTACCAAAAGAACCTTAGAAAGCTTACTTAACCTTATTATAACAAGCGCAATTTAATTTAGCCTAATCCAACTAAGAATATATTTATATATTTAGCCTAATCAACTAAAATTGTATTTACTTGGATTCGGGTAAACTAAATTACACTTGTTATAATAAAATTAGGTAAGTTTTCTAAGGTTCGTTTGGTACAAAATTATTAATTTTTACATTAGCATAAATAAAAAAATATATATCTTGCTATTTAACCAAAACTGCAAGTTTTACCTATTCGGCACCACATATACAAGGCTCTCAAGAACATTGTGAACCTAATGGAAGGTACTAGACCATTGAGTCTAGGTAGGAACTCATTAATGTTGTGGTCCCTAGGCCATAGGCAAAGAACATCGTCTATGTATCTGAACCACCTAGCTTTATCTGGGAGAATGTCTTTAAGAAGTCTAGTCTCAAAAATTCCATATATAAATTGTTCAATAAGGGGCCATGAGTTGGCTAAAAAAAAACGGAAGCCTTTCTCTGATGGAGAAGAATTGTTAAGTCTTGTCTCCAAACATTTGCAAGATGTTTTGCTGATAAAAATATTGAAAGAAAAGTAGACGAAATCGCTCTATCAAAGCAACAGTTACAAGAAGCACCGAAGAACTTTCCCCATGATGTATCTGAGCAGCTGAAAAACCTTTACCAGGCTTGTACATTTTTTCTTTAGCTTTGTACGAATTTACTGACATATGTGATGTAACCTAGTTCAGCATTTTTATAAGAGGAATTGATGATAATTTTAACATCTTTGAAGAACTTATCGATCTTGAGTCACTTCATGGATAAACAAGAGGATGAAATATATTTGACAAGTAAAGTTATGCCTTGAAAATCTGCAACTAGATTCAAGTAAACTCATCAGTGTCTGTACTGACGGAGCGCCGTCAATGATAGGTAATGCAGCTGGGACTGTTACTTTTAGGCCGTCTACTAAAATATTGCTGCATTATACAGTCACTGTGTGCAGCATGTTATGCTACCAGTTACTAAATGCCTGAATAAAATTAGAGCAAGAGGATTAAACAAAAGAGAAGTCAGAGAATATTGTGAATTGTAAGATTTGGAATATGGTGATCTCATCCTTCATTGTGAGGTGCTCTGGCTTTCTAGAGGACAAATTCCCAGAACATTTTGGAAAACGTAAATAATATTCACAATTTTCTAGAAGAGAAGAATAACCTGCCTGAGGAAAGATCTCTTTTATGTGATAACAAATGTCTATTTGGTTTAGCATTTTTAGTTGATGTTACCAGCCATCTCAATGATCCAAATTTGAAACTGCGGGCAAGAACAAATTGTTTCCTAGCTTAGTAATTATCAGTACATTCAAGATGAAGTTAAACCTATTTATTTCTCAGTTATTAATTGAGGATTTGAGCCAGTTTCAGCATTTAAAAGAACAGAATGAATGTGCTGATGATAATGGCAATTTTACAGAATATATTGAAAAAATCAGATTATTACAAGTCATTCTAAAGCCGCTTTAGTGAATTTGCTAAAGAAGATGCATACTCACATTTATAAACCAATTTTCACTTAGTGAACAAAAAGGCCTGAAAATGCCTAGTAACATACAAATGGAACTTATTGCATCCATGAAATTGATTAAAAACAAACTGAGGTCGCGAATGATAGAATCAAATTTGAAGAATTCTCTGCTGCTCTCAGTAACTAATGTAACTCCAGACATTACAAACTTGGCGAAATCAGACTCAAAAGTCTCATTCAAGTAAGTTAATGTTTATTTTGTCTTTATATTAAATCATATTATGTAAAAATACTAAGTATGTCCAAATTAACATATTTTTAAAGAACTGAATGGGGGTACAAGTGCCCTATGGCGCATCTGAACTAGAACGTGAAAAAATTGGTGCATGGAATGCTGAAGGTTGGCGATCCATGATCTCAGGTATACCTCCACTCCCTGGGATGCGACCATTGGTGGACTTATACCCAAGTACCTACTTATTGCTAGGAGGACAGGGGCAGCAGGTGTAATGAAACATGCCCAACGTTTCCACCCGTGCCGGGGATCGAACAACGGTCCCTCAGTATGTGAGTTGAAGGCGCAACCAATTGAGTCTCTCGGAACATTAGAAAACAGGAGGCTGGGCTTACTGAATACAGGAACGGCTTAATCACATCATGGAGGTAAACGGGAGTAAAGTTATGGGATCCTGGGATACACTTCTTGACTCAAGCAGAGATCAAACTACATTTAGCTGTAATAATAATAACAACAATGGTGTAAATGATAACAATAATTATTAATTTATATATATAATAATGAGGATTATACGTATTATATAAATAAAAATTATGAAAATTAAATTATGTAAATGATAATGAGGATGATTATATTATATTAAATGATAATGATGACTGCTCAGAAGAAAATGTTAATTATTATAACTAAAGAATGATGATGCTGATAATGATTGTAATTACTATGTTCTATTATTGCGTTCTATGAATAAATCAATTAACGATCAGGATAAAGTCATTAGCGTGAAATGTTATTGGTAGTTGATAATAATTCATCCTCAGGTCTGGTCAGAGAGAAAGATTTATCCTTGTTGTCTGCCACGGAGATCTACATGAACATATTTGGGAAAGTTTACGATCTTTCTGAAAACTGATATGAGAGAATGTTTTTGAAAGTGTTGGTGTGAAGTATTGTGTGCGTGTGCGTGTGTGTACTCACCTATTTGTACTCACCTATTTGTGGTTGCAGGGGTCGAGTCTTAGCTCCTGGCCCCGCCTCTTCACCGGTTGCTACTGGGCCCTCTCTCTCCCCGCTCCATGAGCTTTATCCTCCTGATAATCTTCTCCATAAATTTGCATACTATACACGTCAATGACACAGGTCTATAGTTTAGTGCCTCTTTTCTGTCTCCTTTTTTAAAAATAGGAACTACATTTGCCGTCTTCCATACCTCAGGTAGTTGCCCAGTTTCCAGGGACGTGTTGAAGATTGTGGTAAGTGGCACGCACAACATATCTGCTCCCTCTCTAAGGACCCACGGGGAGATGTTGTCCGGTCGCATTGCCTTTGAGGTATCGATGTCCCTTAGCAGTTTCTTCACCTCCTCCTCATCTGTATGTATGTCGTCCAACACTTGTTGGTATATTCCTTGCTGGTGTCCCCATCTGGTCTGTCCCCCCAGAGTCCTTCCTGTCTCTACTGTAAATACTTCCTTAAATCTCGTGTTGAGCTCCTCACATACCTCTTGATCGTTTCTTGTGAGTTCTCCACCTTCTTTCCTCAGCCTTATCACCTGGTCCTTGACTGTTGTCTTCCTCCTAATGTTGCTATACAGCAGTTTCGGGTCAGATTTGACTTTCGATGCTATGTCGTTTTCATACCGTCGCTGGGCCTCCCTCCTTATCTGTGCATACTCGTTTCTGGCTCTTCTACTAATCTCCTTGTTTTCCTGGGTCCTATGCCTCCTGTACCTTTTCCATTCTCTGTTGCACTTAGTTTTTTGCCTCCCTACACCTTCGGGTAAACCAAGGACTCGTTTTGGTCTTCCTATTATTTCTGTTTCCCTTGGGAACAAAACTTTCCTCTGCCTCCTTGCACTTTGTTGCCACATATTCCATCATCTCGTTTACTGATTTTCCTTCCATTTCTCTGTCCCACTGAACCTCCTGCAGGAAGTTTCTCATACCTGTGTAGTCCCCCCTTTTATAGTTTGGCCTGACCCCTTCAGTTCCTGTTACTTTCTCCACTTGTAACTCTACTATATAATCAAAACTCAAAACCACATGATCGCTAGCTCCAAGGGGCCTCTCGTAAGTGATGTCCTCAATGTCTGAACTGCTCAGGGTGAACACAAGATCCAGTCTTGCTGGCTCATCCTCCCCTCTCTCTCTGGTTGTGTCCCTGACATGTTGATGCATGAGGTTTTCAAGTACCACATCCATCATCTTGGCTCTCCATGTTTCGGGACCCCCATGTGGCTCCAGGTTTTCCCAGTCGATCTCCCTGTGGTTGAAATCGCCCATTACCAGTAACTTTGCTCTGCTCGAGTGAGCTCTTCTTGCCACCTCAGCCAGTGTGTCCACCATCACCCTGTTGTTTTCTTCGTACTCCTCTCTTGGCCTCCTGCAGTTCTGTGGTGGGTTATACATCACTCCAATGACTACTTTATGTTCTCCGGACTGAATTGTACCTACAATGTAGTCTCTTTCTCCAATCATGTCCATGCCTTCCATTTCCTCAAATCCCCATCGGTGTTTTATGAGCAGTGCAACCCCTCCTCCCCCTCTACTCCTTCTATCTTTCCTCAGGATGTGATATCCCATTGGGAAGATTGTGTCTGTTATTGTCTCAGCGAGTTTTGTTTCTGTGACTGCTATGATGTCTGGGGATTTTTCACTGATTCTTTCGTTCCACTCCTCATGTTTATTCGTTATTCCATCCGCGTTTGTGTACCAAACTTTCAGTTTCTTTTCTATCATTGTGGTCATGCAAGAATATTGAGGTTGGGGGAACGAGAGCCTTGGTGGGGGCCTATATGGGGCTGTGGTGTAGGTGGGGTTTGTGATGATGGGGGTGGGGTCAGAATGCCCATAAGGGACAGCTGTTAGGGTGAGGTTTGTGATATGGGGGTTGGTGGCAGAGGGAACAGTGAGTGGGTTGTAGTATAGGTTGCTCAGTTGCGTTGGGAATGTCGTGGTTGGAGTCTTTTGGTGGGAGATTCTGTGGGGTGTGTTTGCCCTTCCTCCTGTGTCTGGGTCCTGCTCATCTTCGTCATTGCCTCTCGTTCCTCCTTGCGTCTCTGTACCCTCTCTTTCAGTGTAGTCCTTTCGTCTTGTGTTCTGTCACGGTCGAGGTATACTCTCTGGTACCCCTGTTTGTCCCTCAGTCTTGCTTTCTCTTGCAGGATCCTGGTTTGAACTGATTCTTCCTTCAAAATTACTTTGACAGGCCGTATCCTTCCACTCGCAAACCACCCAATTCTCTGAAAATTTGTCACCTGGGTCATATCGCCCTCACCTATTGTTTTCATGATGCCTTCAATCATTTTTTTCTCCTCCTGTTTTATTTCTTCAAAGTTGTCCTCCTTGGCTTCTTGGAGCCCGTACACAAAAACTGACCTCGCCCTTTCCTCCCCCCACTGAGTCTCCATCTGCTTCCTCTGAGGCATTTTATTTCCTTCCATTGACATGTTCTTGCCTTCAGTCCCTGTCATATCTGAAACTTCTATTCTCAGTGAACTGTCTTTCATGACCAGCTGTCCCTTGCTACTGCAGTTGGCTGTTAGAATCTCTGCATATAGCATACCTTCATTGTCTTCGGTCCTGTCATTTGATCTTAGTGTACTCCTCGTCTTTTCCCTGGCCCCACGTGGGTCTGATAAGGCCTTCGCGTACGGCATGTCTCCGTTGTTGCTTACCGTCCCCTTGTCTGCGCTTGACAATGAATTTCCTGATGTCACATCTGAATTGTCATTTGTCTCTCTAATCTGTTTCAGGCTTTGCAGTTTCTTTTCTAAGCACTGTATCCTAGCTTCTGCTGCTAAGACCTGTACTTCCCACTTCCTGCACTCCTCAGCTATCCGCTCCTCCATTTTCTTACCAAGCTCTACTACCTTCCTTCCCCACTCTTCCTCCCTTTTTTGGAGCTCTAACTCCCAGTCTTTCCTCCCTGGTTCGTCTACCAGATCTCTGGTTTTCCGTCCTCTAGGGCCACCTTTTTTTTTTTTTTTTTTTTTTTTTTTTTTTTTTTTTTTTTTTTTTTTTTTTTTTTTACCACAGACAGAAGGCTAGAGGAGGGAGAGGGTGCGAGGGGGAGAGAGAAAGGGTAGAAAGAGGGAGAGAGAGGAGGGGGAAAGGGTAGAAAGAGGGAGAGAGAGGAGAGAGTATGGGGGTGAGGGATAAAACCAAGGGTGAGAGAGAGAAATGTGAGGGGGGAGAGAAAGGGCAGAGAGAGGGGAGAAAGAGAGGGAGAGAGAGATAGATAGATAGATAGATAGAGAGAGAGAGAGAGAGAGAGAGAGAGAGAGAGAGAGAGAGAGAGAGAGAGAGTCAGAGACAGAG
>NC_091311.1:25304039-25346539 GCF_038502225.1 Cherax quadricarinatus
ACTGAGCACCTAAGATAAGCTGTACATTTGCTTGAGGAAAATGTAGTCAAATAAATTAAGTGTCGTTAGTTTTTAAGAACAGTATTATATCATTACGGATATACCAGTTCAAACTTTCTATGTATCCTGTCCCTTCTGGGAGTTGCTGACAATCGTGTTATTATGATTTCAAGAATCCCTTTTACGTTGTATTTATCATTGTGAAATAATTTAAATATTTGTATGTGATATTCGGCAGCAAAGTCAGGATTCTTCATATTAAGCCATGAAAATACAGGAAACGTCGATAATTTCAGGGTTTCCTGTACCTGGAATTAATCTTAGTTCGTTTATTTTGCTCCTAGTGCTACGATTGCTGTTTAATATACGCCGAGGAAGTTTTTGTGTATTTTTACCCTGTTCACCTTGAACTTCCACTGTTTCTATTGTTTTTATCATTGCTCAATAATTTTCCTTGATATTATCTGCACATTTTTTTACTATCTTAATAACTGTTATTTTTAAAATCTATATTACCCCTAATTCTATCTTTTCCCATACACACCCATACCTCTAACTTTCCTCGGTTTATAGCCCAATACACTATCCATTTGTGCCACCTCTGCCCTAGACAAGATGCATCCCATTTCAGGCATAAAAGTCATGTCTGTTGCGGCAGTGGTCAAAGTTATCAGGAAATGATGCTAGGATATCCGTGCAGTACTGCTCCAGCCAGCAGTTAGCACTAATTACTCTGGACATCCTATCACTGCCACCACCTCTCCTTGGCAAAATGACTTGTATGTGACAAGGATTCCTCTCTTCGCCCTAATTATATGTTTCATTTTCCTATACTCGGTGAGTAGGTCCTCTCTCCCACTCTTCTCAGTGTCATTTCCTCCGGCGCTGAGGTAGATAATAAGCTGTTACCCGTCATGATGTTTTCTAATTTGCTAACTACACCCTCCATTCCAGCCCCAGTATAATACACCCTCTGCCTCCTCTTCATAGAGGTCTTTTAATATTTACTTACTACACAATAATACTAAGCACGTAGAGAATAATCCTAAAGCAGGTTCAAAAAAAATAATTCTTCACAATTTTGTGGTATATTCTAATCTCCTTAACAGATCCACAGAAAAAAAGTAAAATGCTGACTAAAAGAAGAACAATGAAAAATTTAATTACAGGAAACTGCAGTGGTGAAGATAAAAGGAAAAAAAATGTTTAGAAAATTATGAAAAATGCTTCAGAGACGCGACTGAAGAGTGTATGTAGTAGTGGACTCGTCCAGTACTCAGTGCTGGAGGAAAGAGTTGTTCATCTGGACTCATCCAGTGGTCAATGCTGGAGGGAAGAGTCGTCCGTCTGGACTCATCCAGTGGTTAATGCTGGAGGCTTGAGTCATCCGTCTGTCTGAACTAGGCCTGATGAAAATAAATGGTATAAAATACCGACATAATGGAAACATAAACACATATGCAGTTTAATGTGATCCTTTATTGACAACGTTTCATCCACACAGTGGGCTTTTTCAAGTCACACAGAGAGATCTGTGTGACTTGAATGTGTGAATGCTCGTCCATGTGGACTAGTCTTGTACTCGCTCGTACCGACTCATCCATGTGGACTAGCCTTATTGCACCCACTCTTGTAGATTTATCCATGTGGACTGATCCTGTTGGACTCTAAACGTTTCGGTGTCTCATATTCCATCATCAGTGTTGAAAATCAAAATAGCTGATGGAAATAAAAAAAAAAAAAGATGTTTTAATCTAACAAAATCATCAAATGCCAAATATAAATAAAAAGCGAAAATTTAAGTAATAGTTTACAATATCTACCTTAACATTTTTACTAACACAAAGTTGTATACTAACGAATAAAAAACACATGATTGTGTCAGCCACTGTATAGATGTGAAATCGTATGTGTGAAGGCCTAAGCTTGCTATCACCTGCAGCTCATAAGACTGCCATCCCCACGAGCCCTTTTGGGGCGGGGCAGATGGCAGACCAGAGGCCTAGCTTCTCCCTACGATACCCGTGAGGGCGGGGAATGTGACTAGGCCTGGGGACACTTGGTCCCAAAGATGAGGAGGTACTTGTACCTCCTCCCATGGCAGACTTAGGTCTCAGATACTCCCCAGATAGGGAGCCAAGGCCGGGTCACCACTACTTGGAAAAGACCCGGGCCGGGAGAGTACCGGCGAATAGGAAAAAAAATCGTATGTGTAATATGCATAATGGGCCATCCGAGTGATCAAGACCGGTGTCAGGAAACACCTGTCCTCTTTCCTAACGAATAACAACAGTACTCAGATGTCAGAAGGTTGCTTGAGTGACAGTGATCCCTTATTGCAAAGATAATTTAGATGCTCAGAGGCCACCGAGGAACAATCTACTCTAATGCTCTGATGAAGGATGTTTCAAGTTACAAACGGTACTTCCCAAGTGTTGAGCATTGTCAACTTGAACAGATAAGAAGTACCAAACCTCAAGTTACAAGGCAGAGGATCAACTGATTAATGTTCCAATATTATGTTGATTATTAAATACAAAGTAAAATTTAATGTGTGAAAAAGAATGCTTTAACATATTACATAAATTCTTTAGTAATTTGAAAACTCAAGTTTCATAGGCCCATGTTTCATTATTATTATTACAATGAAAACTTTGCGCTAAATCCACAAGGGTCATACAGCACGTCTAAAATTGTTTCAATACTATTTGTGGAAAATTGCATTTGCTTGGATGTATCATTATATACATAACAGTAAATGAACAAAGATAATTATTATTTATCAGTTAGACAAGTAGGAATTTGGGACACCTAGGTCGCAAAAAATGTCCCCCTTCGATACCTACCACTGTCATATCCACAAGTTGCTCTGGACCTATTATTAAATGAAATATACATACACCAGGAATGTTGGTAAACATATAAATTTGTGGACTGTATATTAAAAATAATAAATGGTTATATATATACACAATTACATAACAGAAGGAAAATATATCTTAATATCACTCACCAATTTGACTGGAGATTAATGTGTATCATACTCAGAAAACCTCACTCTAACTAAATCTATGAAAATAATGCTGGCCAGAATTACACACAAATCTAGAGAGCTTATCTGAGGTTCCTGGAGAGGTCTTGTCCAGTCGCCTGATATCTCAAGTTATGCAGGAATGCACATCCACCAATTTCGCCTCCTATTTGAGAGGTGTCAGCACAATTTTAACCTCTAAAGCACGAAAAATTCTTCCCCATTCACCAACGTTTCTAATACAAATTCAAAACCAAGATGGCCAGTCTCGTCTGCCCAGACGCAGGCTTTCCGTTTTCTATGACATAAATATTATTAAATACAGTATGGCCATCTATTTACATATAAATACTGAATTTCTGGAAAATATATACAGTATTTTCCACACTATTCATTTTATATTGTTAAGGACTAAAGGTGAGATTCTTTAAGCCTAATTTCAGTAAATTCTGAAAATGAGTTTTCAGATTCGTAAAGCATTACATAATATATTAAAGTATACTTCTTTAGACAGATTAACTTTCGTTTTCTATTTAATAATCAACGTGATACAGAAACATTTGTAAAGTGTGTTGATCGTCCGCCTTGTGACCTGAGATCTGATGCTGTTGATCAGCTCAAGCGTTCAAATTGTAATGCAAAATGCGTGGAAAGCACCTCACGTAACTTTCAACACAGCATCTCAGAGCTAAGGGAAGATCGTTCCGTACTGGCCATCCCGTACCTACACCATTTAATTCTGCACTCAGTGATCGCTGTCACATTAACAAACATCCTCCTCTGACGATTTCCAATTTTTCACATCAACAACACAGAGATTGGACTCCGACATTTCTCAATGTCTATACATTGTTAAAATGAAGCCTCGACTGAATATCCATGGTAGAAATGTGAGTTTACGTACATACTCTAACAATGTTAAGTTTATGTGTATATCTTAGTCATTAGATTTGGTGACCGTTTTTAATAAAACATTTTCGTTTCGGATGTAAATCAGCTATTCGGCTTGAAAATTGTTCACAATTTATTTTTAGAAATGCTGATGAACTTTCGGACTCCGAAACTCCTGGATAATAAATGAAGATGCTTTAGACGTCCTTTTAAAAATTACTAATGGGTAGGGAGTAGAATAAGATATGGACACGAAGATGAAAGAGACACTCATGCAGTTACGTGGAGTATTTATTGACGAGGTTTTGTCCACAATGTGGACTTAAGAAAATCATTTTGTGCACCGTACTGCCGGTAACTTGTAGACGCGGGTGGCATTATAACTTGTCTGAACACGGGTGTGCGATAGTCGAGGCAAAGTTGAGGAGAAACACAGACCCGGCTGAGTAGAACCACAGACACAGCTGAGTAGAACCACAGACACAGCTGAGTAGAACCGCAGACACAGCTGAGTAGAGCCACAGACACAGCTTTGGAGTACCGCAGACACAGCTGAGTAGAGCCACAGACACAGCTGAGTAGAGCCACAGACACAGCTGAGTAGAACCACAGACACAGCTTTGGAGTACCGCAGACACAGCTGAGTAGAGCCACAGACACAGCTGAGGAAAACCACAGACACAACCGAAGAGAACCACAGACACAGCTGAGGAGAACTATAGACAGAGGAAAACCAGAGACAGCAGACGAGGACCACAGACACAGATGAGGAAACCCACAGACACAGCTGAGGAGAGCCACAGACACAGCTGAGGAGAGCCACAGACACAACATAGAACCACAGACACAGCTGAGGAGAACCACAGACACAACTGAGGAGAGCCACAGATACAACAGAGAACCACAGACACAGCTGAGGAGAACCACAGACACAACTGAGGAGAGCCACAGACACAGCTGAGGAGAACCACAGATTCAATACTCCCCTGCCCACTGTAACTTCATATAAAAGTTTAGTGTCATTTTGTCAGTTGAAAACAGCAGTGGTGGAGAGAGAGAGAGAGAGAGAGAGAGAGAGAGAGAGAGAGAGAGAGAGAGAGAGAGAGAGAGAGAGAGAGAGAGAGAGAGAGAGAGAGAGAGAGAGAGAGAGAGAATAGTATAGTTCCGGTTCTCTTGCCACACTGTTCCTTGTGTATTTACTGATATGTTCTTCTGACAAGTTCGCAATATAATATGCACGTTATAGGCAAATACATAAAAGCCAGCACTCTAGTTTTGTTTATTGTTTTATATCACAAGCATCAGCTTGGTGTAACTGTTAACATGTTATAAATCACAGTCAACGGGCAGTAACAGCCTGGTGAGTCTCGTGTGATCGGAAAATATATGACCGTCAGTTTAGGGAAAAGAGCGAATGACTCATTAATAAAGTATTTGTACGTCGTTCCGCGTTAAACGTTTAGTACATTTTTTAGTGAATAGTTCAATTATAACGATGCAATGAACGTTCCAATACGTCGTTTAGCTTAGACGTCAGTCACTTATTCACTGCTATATTCACCGTAATGAAGATTTTAATACATCTTTCACTGTAACACACCAGCTTCTTTGATACCGTGAATGTATATCTACGTCACTGGATTCATCAGCCAGTCAAGTCGTAGATAAGACCGTAAGTTGGACTGCCAATAACGCCAGTCTTGATAAAACGTAAATAACATTACCTCGGCAGACAGCTTATCTGTGCTGACAGTGAAAGCTATGTCAGCCCTGCAGACAGCCAATCTCATCTCCGTATGTATGGGTTACCAGCTGTGTGATATTATGTATGAGTTACCAGCTGTGATATTGGATTAAAATCTCTGTAGTGATGACAGGTGATGGATTATGGCAGATTAAATATTCTTCATAATTTGCCATCATGCTAATTGTGTACTGAAATAAAATGATAAATGGGAATCTCTTTCTTTCATTCTCTCTCCTTTCTTTTCTCTCTCTCTCTCTCTCTCTCTGTCTCTGTCACCTGACTCTCCATCCTATATATACTCGTGTACTTTTCATCCGGTAGATCTGTTTGTAACTTGATAAAGCCCACTGTGTGGGCGAAACGTAGTCAGTAAAGGATCGTACTGCATTTGTGTTTATTTTTCCATCGCATGGATATTTTATACCATTTATCTCCATCGAAGGATTCCGCATCTGTGACCCCTGGTTTCTTGACTCAAAGATTGTCCCTCTCTCACAGCTCGTTCTCTCGCCTTGTCTTCCCTTCTGATTTCATCAACTGCTTTCTCCCATGCTGAATTTACTTTCTTTTCTCCCAAACTCTCTTCTCGTGTGAAATTTCTTGTTCTTTGCCTTAAGATAAGGTAAGATTTCGTTCGGATTTTTAACCCAGGAAGGTTAACCACCCAGGATAACCCAAGAAAGTCAGTGCGTCATCGAGGACTGTCTAACTTATTTCCATTGTGGTCCTTAATCTTGTCCCCCAGGATGCGACCCACACCAGTCGACTAACAGCCAGGTACCTACTTGCTGCTAGGTGAACAGGACAACAGGTGTAAGGAAACACGTAGAATGTTTCTACTCCGCCGGGAATCGAACCCGGGCGCTCCGTGTGTGAAGCGAGAACTTTGCCAGCCAGGCCATGGGGCCACCCAATCCCTACCCTAATCCCCACCCTATATTTCCAGTCTTTTACATCTTAACAACACCCTCTGTTCTTTTGTCATGAACTTACTCTTCGCCTAACTTATATCTTTCGTAGTAATCTTGTGGGTACCTCTCCTACTGACAGTGATGATTCTAGAGTCTACTCCATTTCCTGTTCGTTTTTTTCCTTTGGAGAAAATTGACGCTTTCTTTCTGACAGACTTAAAGAGCACAAAAAAGAGTTAGAATTTTTTTTTTATCACATCGGCCGTTTCCCACCAAGGCAGGGTAACCCGGAAAAGAATAAATACTTTCATCATCATTCACTCCATCACTGTCTTGCTAGAGGCGTGCCTACACTACAGTTATAAAACTGCAACATTAGCACCCTTCCCTCAGAGTGCAGACACTGTTTTTCCCATCTCCAGGATTCAAGTCCGGCCTGCCGGTTTTCCTCAGTCCATTCATAAATGTTACCGTGCTCACACTCCGACAGCATGTCAAGTCCTAAAAAGCACTTGTCTCCACACGCTCATATCTAACACGCTCACTCACGTTTGCCGCTCGCACACAAAACCTCCTTTACCCCCTCCCTCCAACCTTTCATAGGCCTACTCCTACCCCGCCTTCCTTCCACTACACATTTATACGTTCTCCAGGTCATTCTATTTCGTTCCTTCCTCTCTAAATGTGTTAGACTTGCCGACACTTAAAATGCTCTTTTCTGTTATGTTAGAAATCACAGTCATCCTATTAACTGGTCCTCTGTCAGAACTGTCTGTCCTTCTTCTAGTCTTCACAGACTCCGTCTTGTTAATTTAAAGCATACATTATACACGCCTTTCCTAATATAAATCTTAGTCCTGGCTTTGTCTTTGTAGATGTCTTCCTTTCTCATGAGGTTGTCAAATGTTTTAAACTTTAGAACGCTCGTGACTTGACATAACCTTCGTCTCCTCCTCTCCTTACCTTTTCCTCTTTCCTATATTTTCATTGCCTTACCTGTCTCTTGTCTGGGTGGGTTCTGTTCTACTGGGGTTTTGTTCCTCAAGGGATTTTGTCCTACCCTTTTGAGCCAGTAGCTCTCCTGCAGTGCTCCTCTGTTCTTTTGCTCTACTAATTCCATCATCACTACTACTACTACCATTTCTTCACTAATACTAAGCTCTCAGCCATTTTCTTCCCAGTATTTCACCATTATTACCTTATTTTTACCTCTGCCACTGCTGTTCTACTTCTAACACTACCACCACCACTACCATTACTTCTACTACTACTATACTACTACTACTACTATACTACTACTACTACTATTACTACCACTACTACTACCCCCCTCCCTCGCGTGTATATTCTCTCCTTACCTTCTTGTTTCAGTACAACTTGTAAATGGTTGAAGTCGATCTAAAACGTCGTCATAAATTTCAACGTGTTAAGTGCGGGTTATTTGTGTATTGTTCCAGCCAAGGTATTGTGACTTTTTATTCTGTGTAAACCAAGACACTTCCATACGAGTATTTCTCTCTTAAGCGGCGATGTTGCTAGTGTTTCCTTCACCTGCAATTTATTGCTGCTTCTCTTGCAACCCTTTCTATCGTCTTTTTTTTTTATGTGTTTTCTGAAGAGCAAACTTCTTCTCAATGCTTCCTACTGTGCATAATCGACTTTCATTGCACCTTTATAATTAAACGTAAACGTCTCCCAGACTTGAATCGTAATCAGCCAATTTACATGAGGTAATTAGGTCGCTTCATCTAGCTCAGGGGGGCACTGCTTCTAAGATGGTGCCCGCAGGGCGAGTGCGGCTCACATGATTGCAGAGTGCAGCCCACTTGCGAGTTTTTGCAAAATTTCTTTCACCTAGTTAACTAACACACATGCATTACTAGGCCAGTAAGACCTAATTAACTTCTCTACTATCGTTGTGTAACACTGTAGTCAGGACTGGTGTGCCATGACTGAACATCCTGCTGAAAAAAAATCCTTAATGTCTGTAAGTGAGAAACTAGACTTTGCTATAATAGTTATCGATAAACATTCATTCAGTCAGTACACATAGATTTCTGGTAATTTGGTCAACTATTGACAAATTTTGGATACCTTTATCTGGATAATTTCTGGTGGAAACGGAGACATACACAATGAGCTGCAGAATAATTAATAATAAATAAATTGTATTAATGAAATTAGTCTGCTTGAGGAATTGATTAAAAGTTGAGAAATTTCACAAGTCTTCCCTAGACTAAAGAAGGTAAGAAAGTTAGGTGCTTTGTGATGAGAGACGCGGAAATGCTTGGAGATCTGTTCAGATGTCGTACAAAGGCAGCCTCCACTTTTAATCAAAGGACTTTTGCTCAGTGAACTTCCCTCTTCTGTCGACTGCTGCTATGGCTGTTGCTGCTTGTGCTGACGGTGCTGCTGTTGCTACTGCTGCTGATTCTGTTGATTTTGGCTGTACTGCCGTTACTGGTTTGACTGTTGAAGATGGGGATGTATTGCTGCTGCTGGTGTCGCATTTGTTAGCATTGCTATTGTTGCTGCAGCTGCTACTACTGGCAGTGTTGCTGTTGTTCTTGACGTGGCTCTTACTGCTTGGACTTGTGCTGGATTTATTCCTGCTGGTTTTGCTGTTGCTGCCGCCACTGCTACTGAAATGTGTTGCCAGTGTTTTTACCAGGTTGTTAGTTACCATTTTGTCCTAGGCACATGTCGATTAGACACTAGGCCTATTGTATGTGTGTGTTTGTGTGTGTGTGCGTGTATGTATGTGTGTATGTGTATATGTACTCACCTAGTTGAGGTTGCAGGGGTCGAGTCCGAGCTCCTGGCCCCGCCTCTTCACTGATCGCTACTAGGTCACTCTCCCTGAACCGTGAGCTTTATCATACCTCTGCTTAAAGCTATGTATGGATCCTGCCTCCATTACATCGCTCCCCAAACTAATCCACTTACTGACTACTCTGTGGCTGAAGAAATACTTCCTAACATCCCTGTGATTCATCTGTGTCTTCAACTTCCAACTGTGTCCCCTTGTTACTGTGTCCAATCTCTGGAACATCCTGTCTTTGTCCACCTTGTCAATTCCTCTCATTATTTTGTATGTCGTTATCATGTCCCCCCTATCTCTCCTGTCCTCCAGTGTCGTCAGGTTGATTTCCCTTAACCTCTCCTCGTAGGACATATCTGTGTGTGTGTGTGTGTGTGTGTGTGTGTGTGTGTGTGTGTGTGTGCGCGCGCACGCATGCGCGCACTCACCTAGTTGTACTTGCCTATTTGTGGTTGCAGGGGTCGATTCACAGCTCCTGGCCCCACCTCTTCACTGATTGCTGCTAGGTCCTCTCTCTCCCTGCTCCCTGAGCTTTATCAAACCTCATCTTAAAACTATGTATGGTTCCTGCCTCCACTACATCAGTTACTAGGCTATTCCACTGCCTGACAACTCTATGACTGAAGAAATACTTCCTAACATCTCTTTGACTCATCTGAGTCTTCAACTTCCAATTGTGGCCCCTTGTTTCTGTGTCCCATCTCTGGAACATCCTGTCTTTGTCCACCTTGTCTATTCCACACAGTGTTTTATATGTCGTTATTATGTCTCCCCTGATCCTCCTGTCCTCCATTGTCGTCGGGCCAATTTCTCTTAACCTTTCTTGGTAGGACAATGCTGATGCTGCATGGAATACCAGGATCCTCAGGATACCACGATGGCACCTCCAGAATCAACCGAGCCAGGCTCAGTCAACCAAAGAGATAGGCGACCAGAAACGCACGTGCGGAGCTAAATTTTAAAGTGACACGAATTAAGCGCAATAAAAAAAATTCAAACCCGTTTCCCTGGGCAAGTAAAAATCAATGTTTACCCTCTTAGGAAATTTATAGAAAATCGTTCTCAAAAGTAAAGCTCTGCCTCATAGTACATCTTCTAAAACTTCTCTATTACTTTAACTCTCTAGGTCAGTATATTGCCACTGCCACATTTACTTTAAAAATTAGGTGTAACTGGACTAATGGCTCTCTGAGCCTGAGTCGGTGCTGTTTTGGTAATCTAGAGTTGGAATAATGTTTCTTTTTAAAGCTGGCAGCCCAGGAGTTGTCCAAACACAATAATGGGAAATGAGCATATCTGGCTTAGCCAGGTAATCCTATCATCACCGAAATACTGACGAGTGATTCCTTCAGTAAAATTTAGATTCTGTATTGTTTTAGCCATTGAATCTTTAATAGGGAAGATTCAAGCAAGTCGCTGATCTCGTCAGTGGTCAGTCGTCAGTCGTCAGTGGTCAGTCGTCAGTCGTCAGTGGTCAGTCGTCACGTGAGGTCACAGACCCTGAGCTGCTTTGGGGATTAGTGTGGACGGTTACAAAGCATGGCTTGCTTCTGCAGTGTTTTAAAAATTGAGGTTGGAGAGTTGAAGGAGGAGGTCTTGCTTCTCCAGGACGAGATTAGGAGGCTGAAGGACCACTTCAATGGGTCTGGGAGAGAGTGTGAGGTGGCTGGAGTTGTGGGGAATGAGGCTTCAAGTGAGGTGCAGTCTGTCTCTCGCTGTGAGGAGGCTGTAGTTGGGGAGGTAGCAACGGCTACCAGCAGTGAGGTGCAGTCCAGCACCTGCTACAAGTGGCGAGTGGTTCACAGTAATGGAAGGCGCATCAGAGTAAGGAAAGTTAAGAGTGAAGATCTGAAGGTAGGAAATCGCTTCTCTGTTCTTCAGGATGAATGTACTTCAGTGGCCAGTGAAGGTAAGGGTACTACTGCCCCTGCTAATGGAGGTAAGCGCATTCTTGTGGTTGGTGACTCTCAGGTAAGATATATTGACCGTGCTTTTTGTAATAGGAATAAGAAGATGAGAGATAGAGTGTGCTTCCCTGGAGCTGGTGTTGGGGACATTGTCAACAGGCTGGATAATATCATGTCAGGTAATGGGAACAAGCCCATTATCTGTCTCAGTGCTGGTGGAAATGATATTGGGAAGGGTAGGAGAGAAGAGCTGCTAGATAAGTACAGGTCAGCTATAGATTTCATTAAGTCTAAGGGAGGGATCCCAATCATATGTAGCATCTTGCCTAGAAGGGGAGTAGGAAATGAATGGTTGTCTAGGGCAATTGGTGTAAATTGCTGGCTAGACAGATACTGCAAGAAACTTGCAATCCCATTCATTGACAACTGGAACAACTTTTATGGCAAACATGATATGTATGCAAGGGATGGGGTACATCTCTCTGGGGCTGGGGTGGTAGCACTTGCAGACTCGATTGAGAAGGCCATTGGTGAAATGCCTATGATTTTAAACTGATGGAAGATAGAGGTATGGGTGTGTGTGGGAAACAAGCAGGTTGCAACACTTGGGTTGGAAACAGTAAATGTATAAAAGGCATTCAGCATGAAGTTATAAATAAAGACAATAGATCAGGTCAGCAAACAAAGGGGGACAGCAGAGGGCAGCAAGGGACTAGCTCCCTTAAGGTTTACTATACTAATAGCAGGAGTGTAAGAAATAAGATAGATGAGCTAAGATTAATTGCAAGTGCAGGAAACATAGATATTATTGCTATAACAGAGACCTGGCTCAATCTGAAAGATAGAGAGATGCCCTCTGAATGTCACATACAAGGCTATAAATTATTCCACACCGACAGGGTCAACAGGAAAGGTGGTGGAGTAGCGATGTATGTCAGAGACAATTTAAATTGTTGTGTTAGACAAGATATTAAATTAGAAGCGTCAGCCACTGAATCTGTTTGGTTACAGCTTCTCGAGGGCCGAGAAAAACTAATTTTGGGTGTGATTTACAGGGCCCCAAATCTTGATAGGGAGTGCAGTAAACTTCTATGGGACGAAATTCGTAAGGCATCTACATACGAAAATGTTGTGCTAATGGGAGATTTCAACTATAGACAGATTGACTGGAGCAATTTGACAGGAAATTTAGAGTCAGGTGACTTTCTTGATACGATCCAGGATTGTTTTTTAAAACAGTTTGTGACAGAGCCAACTAGGGGAAATAACCTCCTTGACTTGGTTCTTGCCAGTAGGGAAACACTAATTAATAATCTTGAGGTTAATGATGAGCTTGGGGAAAGTGATCACAAATCACTCAGTTTTAATATATCATGGAATTCCCCTAATAATGGCAATCAAGTCTCCGTCCCTGACTTTCGCTTGGCTGATTTCATAGGACTGAAAAATTACTTAGGTGGGCTGAACTGGAATGACCTGACTAAGGGTCAGGTAGGTGGTGATGGTTGCCGATATGATGCTTTCCAGGGCATAGTTCTAGCTGCTCAGTCAAATTATGTTCCAAATAGGGAAATCAGATCAAACAAAAATGATCCTAAATGGATGAACAATAGATTAAAATATCTGATTGGTCAAAAGAGAGGCATATATAGGCAAATCAAAAGAGGAGAGGGGCAATTGAGAAATCGATATATTCAGTTAAAGAGAGAAATAAAAAAGGGAATTAGAAAAGCAAAAAGAGATTATGAGGTTAAAGTTGCAAGAGAATCGAAGACTAACCCAAAAGGATTCTTTCAGGTATACAGAAGTAAGATCAGGGACAAGATAGGCCCACTCAAAAGTTCCTCGGGTCAGCTCACTGACAGTGATAAGGAAATGTGTAGAATTTTTAACACATACTTCCTCTCAGTTTTTACACAGGAGGATACCAGCGATATTCCAGTAATGATAAATTATGTAGAACAGGACGATAATAAACTGTGCACTATTAGGGTCACAAGTGACATGGTCCTTAGGCAAATAGATAAATTAAAACCTAACAAATCCCCAGGCCCTGATGAACTGTATGCAAGGGTTCTAAAGGAATGTAAAGAGGAGCTTAGCACACCTTTGGCTAATCTTTTCAACATATCACTACAAACTGGCATGGTGCCAGATAAGTGGAAAATGGCAAATGTGATACCTATTTTCAAAACAGGTGACAGGTCCTTAGCTTCGAACTATAGACCAATAAGCCTAACCTCCATAGTGGGAAAATTTATGGAATCAATAATTGCCGAGGCAGTTCGTAGCCACCTTGAAAAGCATAAATTAATCAACGAATCTCAGCATGGTTTTACAAAGGGGCGTTCCTGCCTTACGAATTTATTAACTTTTTTCACTAAGGTATTTGAGGAGGTAGATCATGGTAATGAATATGATATTGTGTATATGGACTTCAGTAAGGCTTTTGACAGGGTCCCACATCAGAGACTGTTGAGGAAAATTAAAGCACATGGAATAGGAGGAGAAATTTTTTCCTGGATAGAGGCATGGTTGACAAATAGGCAGCAGAGAGTTTGCATAAATGGGGAGAAATCAGAGTGGGGAAGTGTCACGAGCGGTGTTCCACAGGGGTCAGTGTTGGGCCCCCTGCTGTTCACAATCTACATAAACGACATAGATGAGGGCATAAAGAGCGACATCGGCAAGTTTGCCGATGACACCAAAATAGGCCGTCGAATTCATTCTGACGAGGACATTCGAGCACTCCAGGAAGATTTGAATAGACTGATGCAGTGGTCGGAGAAGTGGCAGATGCAGTTTAATATAGACAAATGCAAAGTTCTAAATGTTGGACAGGACAATAACCATGCCACATATAAACTAAATAATGTAGATCTTAATATTACGGATTGCGAAAAAGATTTAGGAGTTCTGGTTAGCAGTAATCTGAAACCAAGACAACAGTGCATAAGTGTTCGCAATAAAGCTAATAGAATCCTTGGCTTCATATCAAGAAGCATAAATAATAGGAGTCCTCAGGTTGTTCTTCAACTCTATACATCCTTGGTTAGGCCTCATTTAGATTATGCTGCACAGTTTTGGTCACCGTATTACAGAATGGATATAAATTCTCTGGAAAATGTACAAAGGAGGATGACAAAGTTGATCCCATGTATCAGAAACCTTCCCTATGAGGATAGACTAAGGGCCCTGAAACTGCACTCTCTAGAAAGACGTAGAATTAGGGGGGATATGATTGAGGTGTATAAATGGAAGACAGGAATAAATAAAGGGGATGTAAATAGTGTGCTGAAAATATCTAGCCTAGACAGGACTCGCAGCAATGGTTTTAAGTTGGAAAAATTCAGATTCAGGAAGGATATAGGAAAGTACTGGTTTGGTAATAGAGTTGTGGATGAGTGGAACAAACTCCCAAGTACCGTTATAGAGGCTAGAACGTTGTGTAGCTTTAAAAATAGGTTGGATAAATACATGAGTAGATGTGGGTGGGTGTGAGTTAGACCTGATAGCTTGTGCTACCAGGTCGGTTGTCGTGTTCCTCCCTTAAGTCAATGTGACCTGACCTGACTAGGTTGGGTGCATTGGCTTAAGCCGGTAGGAGACTTGGACCTGCCTCGCATGGGCCAGTAGGCCTTCTGCAGTGTTCCTTCGTTCTTATGTTCTTATGTTCTTAAATCTTACTACAGACAGTCAAACCTCGGTTTTTGTATGCCCTAGTTTTCGTATGAATCAGTTTTTGACGACTTTTTTTGTCAAAATTGTCCCAGTTTTCATACATCTGCTCAGTTTTCGTACAGTTGAAAATGATCTGTGCCAAACTTGTCCACCTGCCCGCGTGACTCAGCCACTCATTTCCCGGAATTGAGCGCCCACACAAAGCATCCCATGCATTCGTGACTCAGTCTGCCTTTGTTTCTCCTTGAGTGAGCATCACCCTGCACGTTCATCTGAAAGATTTGGTAATAATCCATTGTTTTTTTGTGCTTGTTTGAGTGCGACTGCTAAATAAGCCACCATGGGGCCAAAGAAAGTTCCGAGTGCCAGCCCTTTCATAAAGAAGGTGAGAAACATGATAGAATTCAAGAAAGAACTCGTAGCAAAGTATGAAAGTGGTGTACGCTTGGCCGATCTTGCCAGGATGTAGGGGAAGTCCGTATCAATGATCAGTTCCATCCTGGTGACGAAAAAGCAATTCAAGGAAGCTGATGTTGTGAAAGGGGTAAATGTGCTAACCAAACAGATCACAAACAATCAAAGATGGTGAGTTGTTGTTGGTGTGGATCAACGAAAAATAGCTGGAGATAGTGTTTTGGAGGCGATAATTTGCCAAAAGGCAAGGCAGTTGCAGGCGGATCTCGCAAAGAAAATGCCTGGAATGAGTGCTGCTGTTAGTGAATTTAAGGCCAGCAAAGGCTGGTTCAACAATTTCAAGAAGCGAACTGGCATACACAGTGTGGTAAGGCATGGCGAGGCTGAAAGTTCAGAGAAACGTGGTGCCGAAGAATTTGTTGATGAATTCATGGGGTACACAGAGGCTGAAGGATTCCTCCTCCAATAAGTCTTCAATTGTGATGACACAGGCCTCTTTTGGAAGAAGACGCCAAAGAGGACCTATATCACACAGGAGGAAAAGGCACTGCCAGGACACAATGGCAATTACAATGCCTTGTCCCATTTTAGGCAAATCTTAGAGAGATGCCAGAAACAGACCTCTTTGGACAGATTTTTTTTTGTGAGACAAGGGTCCAGTGACTCAAGCTGGTCCTAGTGCCAGTTAAAGAAAAAGAAGGGAAGTAACCCCGGATAGGGCCTTGATACCTGAATTCTTTATGAAGGGGGATTTCCCTTCCAAACAATAACCTCTCCTCCTCCCTCTCCCCTCCTTGCCATCTTCCATATGCTAACAAGTGTCTTCAATAAAGTTAAAAGTGATGTTAAATGTTCATTTATCCATTTCATTAGTCATTTACATTTCTCATTGCTTTCTGTATGTAAAACCATAGTTATTCTCTGTAAAATGTATTTTTTTTTTTGTTAATATTTTTGGGTGTCTGGGACAGATTAATTGGATTTACATTATTTCTCATTGGAAATATTGCTTCAGTTTTCGTATGATTTGGCTTTCGTTGGACTTTTTTAAATGGATTAATCACAAAAACCGAGGTTCCACTGTAAAATTTACAGATGTGCTGTTACAAGAAGCAAGAGCAACTTAGTTCTGCCCTATTATCTATGCTCTTAATCCCTTCAAAGAAGTTCTTTGATGCAGATGAAGGCTCTTGTTCTAAGGAATTGGATATAACCTCTCCTTTCATATCACCCATACTGGCTGTCTACTATCTCATCCTGGACAGAGGACAATCTTTGGGCTTTGGTTCTTCCCAAAACTTAAGTACTCAGACATCTGAGTTCTTGCATGGCTGTGGTATTTCAAATGCATTCAGGTTTCTTGATCAACAGAACAGGAAGGATTAACCTGAAGAACTTTTACCATTCAAAAGTGACTGCCTCAGAAGGAAAGTAGACAGATAAGGCCCTGAACTGCAGAGCACTATCCCTGATATTTAGGGGCATAAAAATAACTTAGAAGAGCCCCTGTACAATACTGATTTTTAATCAAACACCAGCAATGACCTGTAAATGAAAAAGCTTGTGATACAAACTTGATGGACTGTAATAACAGGTTGATTAAAATTATACAGAACAAGGAAGGGAAGACAGACTGTACATCCCTGTATGGTCACAAGACCTTTGTTATTGTATCACAAACAATAGTAGTTTAAAAAATTAGCAAATAAACATTGGTCTTGACAAGAATAACAGAAAACAGAAAACCCAAACAGGAGCAAAATAGTAATAACAGGCCCACCATAAATATTATACACGAAACAAGTCAAATGAAAATCAAATGAAGCATTTATTTAAAAAAAAAAAAATTGCCATCAGTGGTATGGCACACAGGTAAGAACTGTTAATAGTATAATAATAATTTAACAACGTCCATACTATGCTTACCATTTTTGGCAATAAACTAACGATGGAATATACATATAGATGTAAAGATACTCATTGGTGTATAAAAGATATCAACTGTTTGCATTCTAAATAAAAATTCTAGAAATAACTTTGTCTGGGAGACATTTTTCTTTAGATATATGGAGGAGAGAATGAGGAATTTTTTTTCTCACAGGGAACATGTTGAATCCATGAGGAAGAGAGGAGCAGAAATTAATTAACCAGATTATACACAAATAACCCGCACATAAAAGACAGAAGCTTACGACGACGTTTCGGTCCGACTTGGACCATTGACAAAGTCACACTAACAGAGGAGGAGCAGGACGGCTATATATAGGCAGGAAGAGGTGGAGGTAGTAGTAGTGGTAGTAGTAGTAGTGGTAGTAGTACAAGAATTGTATATATAGACTGATGCAGTGGTCGGAGAAGTGGCAGATGCAGTTTAATATAGACAAATGCAAAGTTCTAAATGTTGGACAGGACAATAACCATGCCACATATAAACTAAATAATGTAGATCTTAATATTACGGATTGCGAAAAAGATTTAGGAGTTCTGGTTAGCAGTAATCTGAAACCAAGACAACAGTGCATAAGTGTTCGCAATAAAGCTAATAGAATCCTTGGCTTCATATCAAGAAGCATAAATAATAGGAGTCCTCAGGTTGTTCTTCAACTCTATACATCCTTGGTTAGGCCTCATTTAGATTATGCTGCACAGTTTTGGTCACCTTATTACAGAATGGATATAAATTCTCTGGAAAATGTACAAAGGAGGATGACAAAGTTGATCCCATGTATCAGAAACCTTCCCTATGAGGATAGACTAAGGGCCCTGAATCTGCACTCTCTAGAAAGACGTAGAATTAGGGGGGATATGATTGAGGTGTATAAATGGAAGACAGGAATAAATAAAGGGGATGTAAATAGTGTGCTGAAAATATCTAGCCTAGACAGGACTCGCAGCAATGGTTTTAAGTTGGAAAAATTCAGATTCAGGAAGGATATAGGAAAGTACTGGTTTGGTAATAGAGTTGTGGATGAGTGGAACAAACTCCCAAGTACCGTTATAGAGGCCAGAACGTTGTGTAGCTTTAAAAATAGGTTGGATAAATACATGAGTGGATGTGGGTGGGTGTGAGTTAGACCTGATAGCTTGTGCTACCAGGTCGGTTGCCGTGTTCCTCCCTTAAGTCAATGTGACCTGACCTGACTAGGTTGGGTGCATTGGCTTAAGCCGGTAGGAGACTTGGACCTGCCTCGCATGGGCCAGTAGGCCTTCTGCAGTGTTCCTTCGTTCTTATGTTCTTATGTTCTTATATAATACCGACAGGATGAAATGACACATGCACAACACCCGGGCATCCCCACCGTAGACGTTTCGCCATCCAGCCAGCCACTGGATGGCGAAACGTCCACAACAAAGACAACCAGACGCCGCACATGTGTCAATTAGACACATGTGCGGCGTCTGGTTGTCTTTGTTGTGGACGTTTCGCCATCCAGTGGCTGGCTGGATGGCGAAACGTCTACGGTGGGGATGCCCGGGTGTTGTGCATGTGTCATTTCATCCTGTCGGTATTATATACAATTCTTGTACTACTACCACTACTACTACTACCACTACTACTACCTCCACCTCTTCCTGCCTATACATAGCCGTCCTGCTCCTCCTCTGTTAGTGTGACTTTGTCAATGGTCCAAGTCGGACCGAAACGTCGTCGTAAGCTTCTGTCTTTTATGTGCGGGTTATTTGTGTATCGTTCCAGTCACGGTATTGTGCCTTTTTGTTATTTAACCAGATTATATTCTGTATTCTCTCTCAGTTAGTTAAATATTTATTGGATTATATACATTGCCCTTTATTGGACACTGACCACTATAAATCGATTATCCTACTTAATGTCACTTAAAAGCCCCATTTCCCTAGGGCACAACTCATAATCTGCTGCTTGATGAACAAGGACAACAGGAATAATACTTATTAATAATACTTATTAGTGAGTCTGGGTTCTTTCAGCTGTGACCCGAGCACTACTACTCAGTAGACACAGGATTACTAAACAGACAAGGGAAAGTGAATATACATGAAATGTAAGTATGTGAATGTGTTTATATCTGGAGCTCTGTGTGAGAGTGAACTATACCATCTAATCACTTAAACTATGATAAATTACCTCCTGAGCTTCAAACACAATAAGGGGAGATGACCAAGAGAGATTCGTTCAGAAAGAACTAAATAGGAACAAGGAAAGGCTATGGTTCTAAACCGCAAAGACAGCAAACTTGGAAACAAGAGAGCTTGTAGTACTAAACCAAATAGGGAACAAAGCAGGAGAGCTGAAATTAATGAATTGTGTAGTGACTGAAGTTAACTGATGAGTAAACCTTGCCAGTGAATAAATAAGTGTATGTGAATATTGTGTATATGGAGTGGTGGTGGAGGGGGGGTTAAGCTCAGTATTTCTAATATGACTATCGCTTTCAAATGTCAAAAAAAAAAAAAAAGAATTTCTCCTATATGTCTCAAGCAGATTTAAGCTTGTAGTTCCTATCTGAGTTCCTCTCGTTCTTTGCCTCTCCCTGTCAAGGCCTCAGTTATTTTCTACTGTACAATAAAATGAGATACTTTAGCGGCGTATCGAAATTTTAACGATAGCATTTCGCTTAATGTACAAGCTTTTTCATGTCAGTTTGAATAAGCTTGTAAATCAAGAGAAATGTTGACATTTAAAGTTTCCATATTTAATTATAATGTGTAGGAACTAACATTTCTTTCCACCTATGGAAAATTACATTTATCTGAATGTATCATTATGTACATAACAGTAAATGAACAAAGATAATTATTATTTATCAGTTAGACAAGTAGGAATTTGGGACACCTAGGTCGCAAAAAATGTCCCCCTTTGATACCTACCACTGTCATATCCACAAGTTGCTCTGAACCTATTAATTATAAATAAAAGATACATCACCAGGAATTCTGGTAAATATATAAATTTGTGGACTCTATATTAAAAATAATAAATGATTATATATATATACACATTTAACAGAAGGAGAATATATCTTAATCATAACACTCACCAATTTGACTGGAGATTAATGTGTCATGTACAGGACCCCTCCCCCCTTTTGCCTACATTTATGAAAAATTTACTGGCCAGAATTTAAACATAAATTAGACAGCTTATCTGAGGTTCCTGGAGTTGTCCTGTCCTGTCGCCTGATACTCAAATTATGCAGGAATGCACATCCAACAATTTCGCCTCCTATATGAGAGGTGTCAGCCCAAATTTAACCTCTAGAGCACGAAAAATTCTTCCCATTCCTAATGTCTGTTACTCTCAATTCAAACAAACAATGTCGACTGTCTTCTGCGCAGGCGCAGCTTCTTCCCATTATCGATAATATAATTTTTATTATAAACAATATAGGCCATCTATTTACCTATAAATTACCGTATTTCTGGAAAATATGTACAGTATTTTCCACACTGCGGCCGGGCGGAGTTCATTACTAAACGACTCAAATTGCTCATTTGTCAATGGTGGAGGACCTGGGTACATATAGGATCTGGCATACACACGGCGACATATTACACAAGATTTAATCACCCTTTTTACACTTTGCCGTCTTTGTGGAAACCAGAAAGTTTCCCTAATACAATTTAAGGTATCTTGTATCCCACCATGCATTACAATTTTATGGGCACTTAGCACAATTAAATTTGTTAGACGATGAGTTTTGGGCAGTAAGATATGGTGTTTAGCATAATCACCCAATTCAACATTTTGTAACCTACCTCTGCACCTAATTACACTGTTCTCTAAATATAGCCCCAATTTCTCTATTATGGAACCTTTCACAATTTTTCTTTCCATCATCAATTTAATCTCATTTCCATAGATTTCCTCCTGTACCCTCTTTATCCAAAATTCAAGAGGATGTGAAAAGTTAAATGAAATATTCATCTTGTTTAGAAATTTAAACACCAACTTAGTTACATTGATTAGTTTGGGTAAAGAAGAATACCTATTTATATCAATGGCTTAGGAAGGACAAACTATTGGAGCAGTGGTCACAGTAATTTCAACAGGAGTATTATGCGCCTTTTGTACAGGCCAATTAGCTTTATTTACCAACCAGCTCGGTCCTTTAAACCATGATACAGCATTTACAAATTTAGCATAAGGTAAACCTCGAGACAAGAAATCAGTTGGATTCTCCTCACCAGGTATTTGATTAAATGTTAACATATGCTGACCCAAACTATTATACTTCTCTTGCATCTGATTAATTTCAGCAACTCTGTTTTGTACGTACACAATTTTACTGTTTCCATTACGAATCCATTGTAAGGACACCTCATTATCAGAACAAATTACAGTGTCGCTAATATTTATCTCCTGTAACTTATTTCTTATATAATTAGCTAATTTGACACCTACATAAATGGCTGTTAATTCCAACTGAGGCAAGGTGCATGATTTAATTGGAGACACTTTAGCCTTAGACATAACAAGAGAAATAACACTATTACATTGAAGGTAAGCAACTGCTCCATATGCCAATTTTGAAGCATCATAAAAAATGTGGAGTACATTTTTCCCATTTGGATTGGCCACCTGGCATGGGAACTCCAACATTGGAATTTTCTCATAATCACCAATTAATTCATCCCACCTGTTAATGAATTCCTCAGGTAGAATTTCATCCCAAGCACATTTAAGTTTCCATGCTTCCTGTATTAATAATTTCCCTCTTATAGTAAGGGGTGACACTAAACCTAGTGAATCAAAACATTTGGAAACTTCAGCAAGCAAAACTCTCTTAGTTAATTTATTGGCCATACTGTAATTATTAGGTTTTAACATGAACAAATCTCTCTCAGTATCCCAAGTTAAACCCAATACATTACTACATTTTGGCACTTCATCTCCAGGGTAATCTTTACTTATTTTGTCCTTTAATTTGGACGAATTACTATTCCATTCCCTCAGAGGCATATTTGCACTTTGCATTATTTTATTAGCCTCTCCATAAGTCATGAACAGTTCCTCTTCAGTTGACGTCACACCCAGGAAATTGTCCACATAAAATTGTTTGCTCATTACTTTACTCAATGGACTTCCCATACGTTTAAGGTGTGCATTTATCGTCGCTTGAAGTAGGAACGGACTGGATGTAGCACCAAATAATACGCTCCTAAAGCGAAACTTTTTCAGAGGGTTAAGTGGGTCACTAGGACTCCCAGGCCCCAAGAAGCGGGTACAATCCCGGTCAGCCTCTTGTAAACCCACTCTTAGGAAAACTTTACTTATGTCAGCCGTAAAGGCATAATGCTTCACTCTGAAATTTAATAAGATATCTCCTAATTTTTCCGTCAACGACGGACCTGTCATCAAACAGTCATTTAAACTAGGTACATTTTAGTTACTCCTGGCACTACAATTAAGCACAATTCTCAGAGGAGTGGTCTTAGAATCCTTCTTCACTCCGTGATGTGGCAAATAGTGACCATAAATTTTGGCTTCCTCAGAAGGTACCTCTTCTATAAATTTATTAATTAACTGCTCAGCAATTATATCATTATAGGCAGTTAACAATTCTGGTGTCTTACTCAGTTCGCGGAGCTGAGCTTTTAATTGTCCATACGCCATTCTGTAATTAGTGGGCAATTCTGGATGGTTCAGTCTCCACGGAAGTTGCACCCAGTATTGTCCAGATTCAAATTTTACATCTCTCAGGTATTGCTCCTGAGTAAAAGAATCGCCTGGACTTTCTTCATTTACATTTATTCCAATGCTGTCTAATTCCCACAATTTATGCACTGGCTCAACACCATCCTCTATGGAAGAGTTATACTGGGGTACGATTTCATGAGTAAGACACACAGTTATTGTATTTGTAGTTTCCTCTAGTCATGAATTATTATTACGAGGAATCCTACCATACATTACATGGCCTCCTGCAGTCTTCAAAAGGGTGACACCACATTTCTTTACCATACCCTTTACAAAGGAGGCATAATAGTCGCTACCTATCAAAATATTTATTGGGCCTACAGAATCATCACTTACACCAGAAAGTGCTAAGACTTTCTGTAGCTTTACTAAGCCCTACCGTAGATATTTTATCTGGAAGTCTATCTATAATTACTGCATTAACACGTTTTTTCTCATTGCCCAACCTGACAGTTACATAAACAGTGTCATACAATTGAGCCCTTTTATCTGAGAGAAAACCAGATAATTTTAAAGTTGTGGGATCTCCCATCTGTACTTTCATACCATCAAGACATTTACGTTTTATGAAAGTACGCTGGGATTCCTGGTCCAATAATGCAGTTACATTTTTTGATTTATGCCTTTTATCATCAATTTTTACCTGTAACACAGGTAAGGCTAGTTCAGAAAAACCATCATTATTAACATTAGCAGCAATTTTTACATTAGCTACTGTTGTGTCAGGATTGTCAACATTATCATTATTATCAACATTATCATATAGACCTTTACACATGACTGTATGGTGTCTTCCTTTGTGACATTGATAACAGTTGTTTAATTTGGCATGACAATCCTTTACATTGTGATTACCTAAACACCTGATACATCTGTCAAGTTCCTCCAATCTTCAACTTTATCATTCCATGAATTGTATGCATTGCAATTCTTAGAAAAATGAGTACCCTTGCAGAAAAGACAATCTCTCTTTTCTCTGACTGGTTTCTTATTAACTGGGCTACTCTTAGGAGGGTACTTATTCTTCTTACCTTGTGGAGAATCATTATTTCTGATTCCTGCTACTTGATATGCACCTATGCAACTCTTTTTAGGAAATGAATTTTGATTATTAACATTGGGATAATTTTTCCCTTTGTGAAACTTGACAGATACCTCAGAGTTATTATGTGTTGCATCTTTAAAATGAGTTGGTTGGCTGGTCTGCAACTGAACAATTAATTCTTGTAGACCTAGTCTTATTTCCTCCAGTCCAAAATAACCTTTGTGATATTTATTCGAGAGTCATTCAAGTGTTTTACAACTTAATTTATTCTGTACCATGTCACTCAATAACCAGTCTGATTCCTTCAGATTATATTTATTACTTAAAGTTTTGAGAGTGCTCTCCAGTTTAACTCTAAACTGCTGTAAACCTTTGTAAGTGTGATCTGGAGATTTTAAATTAACAATGATATTCACTAGATCCAACCTACTTTGTTCTATATTACCACAAGTGTCCTTCAACAAGTCAACTGCTTCCTTATAAGAGTCATCTACATTGGGAAAGGCTTGTATGAGTATGTAAGCATCTCCTCTTACCTGCCCTTTTAGGTAAAATAATTTAGTTACACAGGCTAGGTCACTCCTGTCATGCACAGCTGCTTTAAAAATTAACCAAAATTCCTCCCAATTTTCTCCAGGATTAAACACAGGTAAACATAATTCTGGGAGCTTTGGCAAAGACATATTATTTGGTACAGCAGACTGATTAACTTCCTGGTTTACACATTTTAATTTATTCAAGGCCTGACTTTTACAAGAAAGAATCTTTTCCTCTAATTCATAATACTGATTAATCATAAGATCTACTTCAGTCTCATCTACACAGTTTACTAACAAATCTCCTTCATATTTGTTGTAATATAATTTGTATGAATCATATCTATTACCTAAAGCATCTAAATACAATTTTAAATCATCAGTATTCACAGTTTCTTGATTCATTAATTCCAAACATTTATTGTATGCTTTTGTTACATGCCCCTTCCTAGCTTGCAGTGAAGCTTTTTTTGCTCTATATTCCATATGTTTGTCTTCTACATTAATTTCCTCATTTTCAGCCATGATGCAATGTATTAAATTCAACTTAATAACACTGATTATGTACTAAATTATGCACTTTATAAAGGTAAATAGTACTACTTACCTTTAAATAAATTCTAGCTACTTGAGCTTAGCAATTACATGTAAAAAATTGTAATATAAATTTTAAATACACATTAATAATGCTAGCTACACTTGAGCTTAGCAATTACACATGTAAGAAATTTATATATAAATTTTAAATGTACATTAATACAAACCTTTAGCCAGCCTTGGCTTATCAAAATTATTATACAAATTAATATAAATCCTTGCCAGAATTTGGCATAGCAAAATTAATGTTATACACATTATAATCTTTAGCTACACTTGTCTTATCAATTACACATACACTGATATAAATCTTGGCCAGAATTGTCTATCAAATTAATATTGTAATAATTATAATCCACCTCCTTCTGTCATTTCACATATAATTATTAAGTAATTAACTAATTAATGACTTCACTAATTACCTCCGGTTCAAGAAGGACCAACGGGCAAATTAAATATGGAAAATTGCATTTATCTGAATGTATCATTATGTACATAACAGTAAATGAACAAAGATAATTATTATTTATCAGTTAGATAAGTAGGAATTTGGGACACCTAGGTCGCAAAAAATGTCCCCCTTCGATACCTACCACTGTCATATCCACAAGTTGCTCTGAACCTATTAATTATAAATAAAAGATACATCACCAGGAATTCTGGTAAATATATAAATTTGTGGACTCTATATTAAAAATAATAAATGATTGTATATATATACACATTTAACAGAAGGAGAATATATCTTAATCATAACACTCACCAATTTGACTGGAGATTAATGTGTCATGTACAGGACCCCTCCCCCCTTTTGCCTACATTTATGAAAAATTTACTGGCCAGAATTTAAACATAAATTAGACAGCTTATCTGAGGTTCCTGGAGTTGTCCTGTCCTGTCGACTGATACTCAAATTATGCAGGAATGCACATCCAACAATTTCGCCTCCTATTTGAGAGGTGTCAGCCCAAATTTAACCTCTAGAGCACGAAAAATTCTTCCCATTACTAATGTCTGTTACTCTCAATTCAAACAAACAATGGCGACTGTCTTCTGCGCAGGCGCAGCTTCTTCCCATTTTCGATAATATAATTTTTATTATGTACAATATAGGCAATCTACCTACAAATTACCGTATTTCTGGAAAATATATACAGTATTTTCCACACCACCTGTAATGTGCAATGTGTCAGGCTTTATCTTCCTTTATCTCCCTTCTGAAAGAAGTGTTAGGAGAATATAAAGAGGAGTAGATGGTGTTCTCAGACCACACAGCTCATGTGAGGTAATGTGCGTCTCCTTAATAATAATAATAATAATAATAATAATAATAATAATAATAATAATAATAATAATAATAATAATAATAATATATCTTAATTTCTTAAAGTACATAAGTACGATAAGGCACGTAAATTACTGGGAACGGTTGAAGTCCCTTGATTTGTATTCCCTGGAAAGCAGGCGAGACAGAAATATGATAATATACACCTGGAAAATCCTAGAGGGATTGGTACCAAACTTGCACACGAAAATCACTCCCAATGAAAGCAAAAGACTCGGCAGCAGATGCAACATTTCCCCAATGAAAATCAGGGGCGCCACGAGTACAGTGAGAGACAACACGGTAAGTGTCAGGGGCCCAAGATTGTTCAACTGCCTCCCAGCATACATAAGGGAGATTACCAATAGACCCTTGGCTACCTTCAAGAAGTCACTGGACAGGCACCTAAAGTCAATACCTGACCAGCCGGGCTGCAGTTCGTACGTCAGTTTGCGTGCGGCCAGCAGTAACAGCCTGGTTGATCAGATCCTGATCCACCATGAGGCCTGGTCTCAGACCCAGCCGCGGGGGCGTTGACCCCCGAAACCCTCTCCAGGTATAATCTAGGTATGCAGGTCTAGCTGACATCAATGATATACATGAGTAGAGAGCCCCTTGTTATGCATTGTATTTCTGGCAAATTAGGTCGGTTTTGTCCCAGGATGAAACCCACACTAGTCGACTAACACCCAGGTACCCATTTTACAGATGGGTGAACATGGACAGCAGATGTCTTATGGAAACACGTCCTAATGTTTCCAGCCGTATCGAGAATCGATTCCCGGACCTCAGTGTGTGAGCCGAGTGCGCTTGCAATCCAGCTACGGGACACCTTGACGAGTAGCCAGTATTGTTCTTGTTAAGTGGATAGGCATACAAATTCAACTAGCTTTTATTGCAACAGGCCAACATTTACGCACTCAGGCAGAAGTTTAATTATTGAAATTTTTGGCAACTGGTTAAGACCCCCCCTCCCACATTTTTAATAATGTGTACGATGTTGCTTCCTGGTTGGGAGCATAGGGTCAGTTCTTCACCTCGCACTAAAGAAGTCGTCACATGGTTTTCAATATTAATTTCCTAGTCATTCACATGCAGAGGTCGATACTAATGTTATTGTGTATTTTATCAGCGAGAAGAGCCATGATTGGCAATGATTAATTAACAGTATACATAGTAGGTTTCATAACTAAAGAATTCTCTTTTACTCTTCGAGATTAACTTAGCGAAACCAGACGAATCACACATACAGCTTATAGACACTGCTAGCAAACTTAATTTCTAGGTTAAGTCTGGCCGAAATGCCTCGGCATGATAATGGCTTTCTTGGTGCCAATCAAATTATGAAATGTAAACACACATTGTAACCTTGGCAAAGAAATATTTTTTTTAACTGATTTGATTTGTAACTCATCTGTTATTTACACTATTAACAAAAGCCAGGAGGCTACTACAGAATACGACAAGCAGTCAACTCGTCCTCGGAGCAATTATCGTCATCACATGCAGTTTGCAGGTCAGGTTGTTCATTATCCATAAAAAATAATAAATTGCAACATGTTACATCGAAAAAGCGGTAAATATAATATAAAAGACGATTAAAAAAGTCTGCGGTGCGAACAGAAAATGGGGAGCCACTGCGCGTATTCTGAGCAAATCAGTCGTAATTTAACTGTTCAAGATGACTCAAACAGTCACCCATTTGACTGTTTTTCCAACAGTGTCATGAAGTCTGTTGTTAGAAGAATGGGCTGTTACTTCTTTGCTGTGATCAAATCCCAACAATTTAATTTAGAAAATTAACCTTGCAGCAGCCTTTGAATTAGGTTAAGCAGCGTCTCTCTCTCTCTCTCCTTCTCGGATTAGTCAACAAACAATTGATCCTCAACCACTCCCTGAGCTGAATACTCAACCCCTGCCAGTTTGGATTCAGGAAAAATAAAAGCACTAATGATGCAATCATAAAAATGCTAGATCTGCTTTACACAGCATTGGAAAATAAGGAATATCCGCTAGGAATTTTTATTAACCTAAGAAAAGCTTTTGACACAGTAGACCACGACATCCTACTCCACAAACTTGATCACTACGGTATAAGAGGCCATGCGCTTGCTTATTTCAAATCTTACATTACTAATAGGTATCAGTACGTCACCATTAAAGACACAGCATCAGCAACACGGCCACTTGATACTGGAGTTCCGCAGGGAAGTGTCCTTGGTCCCCTGCTCTTCCTCATATACATCAATGACCTTCCAAACGTATCCCAACACCTGAAACCCATTCTCTTTGCTGATGACACGACTTATGTCATCTCTCACCCTAATCTTGCCACCCTCAACACCATTGTGAATGAGGAGCTGATTAAAATATCGACTTGGATGACAGCCAATAAACTTACGCTTAACACTGACAAAACCTACTATATTATGTTTGGTAGCAGAGCAGGAGATGCACAAATTATCATTAAGATTGACAACACTCTAATTACCAGAAATAATGGGGGAAAATTCCTAGGCTTATACCTTGACAACAACCTGAATTTCAGCACCCATATCCAGCATATAGCCAAAAAAATATCCAAAACGGTTGGGATCCTCTCCAAGATACGATACTACGTGCCGCAAAATGCCCTTCTCACACTATACCACTCACTTATTTATCCATACCTCACCTATGCTATTTGTGCTTGGGGATCAACTGCAGCAACACACCTAAAGCCAATAATAACCCAACAAAAAGCTGCAGTAAGAATAATCACTAAATCCCATCCCTGGCAACACCCCCCCCCCACTCTTCATAGATCTAAACTTACTCCCAGTTCAGTACATCCACACTTACTACTGTGCAATCTACATCTACAGGGCCTTAAACTCTAATATCAACCTTGACCTAAAACGCTTTCTTGATAGTTGTGACAGAACCCACAGGCATAACACCAGACACAAACATCTCTACGACATTCCCCGTGTCCGACTAAACCTTTACAAAAATTCAATGTATGTCAAAGGCCCTAAAATCTGGAATACCCTACCTGAGAACTCTAGAACTGCAGACACATTCATCACCTTCAAAACTACCATTAGAAAACATCTTATCTCCCTGATACACCCCGTCAACTAACTACACGAATACCACCTGGTGGTTCACACTTACACTCACTCACTCATTTGACCATAAACAGAAATATTAATCTCAGTCTTAAAATAATGAATCCTGTGATACTCCAATACTGAAACTATGTACTGTGCCAAAACAAAAGCATTCACATTGCTAAACTCACAAACTAGTATTTAGTCACTTAGCCATAATACCAACTTACCTCATAATTTGTAATATTTTACAATTAAGAATAAAACTAAGTATGCCCGAAATGCCTAGCCATGCTAAGCGTTCTAGTGGTACACTCTTTAATCACAATTTTACTACATGTAAACCAAACAATAACCGAATTTCTGTAAACTCAGCATTGTAATCCTTATAGAGAATAAACTTTGAATTGAATTGAATTGAATTGAATGTTTAACGCTTCATATAGCTGAATACTTTAAGCTAAAAAGTGTGATAGCAGCTGCTGTAGTTTCGGTCTCACCTACCGTCCAACGAATTGACTTTTGCCTTGTATGAAGACTCCAAGACGTTTAGAGCAAGATTACTTTGTAACAACGTCAGCAGCTATCTTCCAGTGAGTCCTCTCATTGCTTAACCCAATATACTGACTGGTCAGATTCCCAACAACGATTCCTGGGCGAAGGATCTGAATAGTCCAGCATGGGTTCAACGCTTCGAGAAATATACGGTAATACACTGCAGTACATTCTACTTCCCATCATTCACACAAATCCCGTCTATCTGAGTACCAGTTTCTCTCATTTAAATCGTATTTCAGCGGAATCTTGGCCTCGGTGGTTGTGCAAGTATGTAGGACTCTTGGTACAGAGGTTTCATTATAAGAGTACAATTTGTTCTGTTTACAGCTTTAGAGGAACGTTGTACAATGCTTGTTCGCCTGATAAACACTTTTCTCATGGTTTTCCCTCGCACTGATCACTCAGATCTACCACTTCTTCATTCTCATCATTCTATCACTACCACGGTTCTCTCTCATCATTCTGTCACTACCATTTTCTCCCTCTCATCATCTATCACTACCTCTTTCTCCCTCTCATCATTCTATCACTACCACTTGCTCCTTCTCATCATTCTATCACTAGCACTTTCGCCCTCTCATTCTATCACTACCACTTTCTCCCTCTCATCATTCTATCACTACCACTTTCTCCCTCTCATCATTCTATCACTACCATTTTTCCCCTCATCATTCTGTCACTACCACTTTCTCCCTCTCATCATTCTATTACTTCCACTTTCTCCCTCTCATCATTCTATCACTACCACTTTCTCCCTCTCATCATTCTATCACTACCACTTTCGCCCTCTCATCATTCTATCACTACCATTTTTTCCCTTTCATCATTCTATCACTACCACTTTCTCCCCTCATCATTCTATCACTACTACTATTTTTTCTCTCTCATCATTCTATCACTACCACTTTCACCCTCTCATCATTCTATCACTGCCACTTTCTCTCTCTCATCATTCTATCACTTCCACTGTTTCCCTCTCTTCATTCTATCACTAACATTTTTTCTCTCTCATCATTCTATCACTAACACTTTCTCCCTCTCATCATTCTATCACTACGATTTTTTCTCTCTCATCATTCTATCACTAATACTTTCTCCCTCCCATCATTCTATCACTGCCACTTTCTCTCTCTCATCATTCTATCACTACCACTGTTTCCCTCTCTTCATTCTATCACTAACATTTTTTTCTCTCTCATCATTCTATCACTAACACTTTCTCCCTCTCATCATTCTATCACTACGATATTTTCTCTCATCATTCTATCACTACCACTTTCTCCCTCCCATCATTCTATCACTACCACTTTCTCCCTCTCATCATTCTATCACTACAACCTGCACCCTCTCATCATTCTATCACTACCACTTTCTCCCTCTCATCATTCTATCACTACCACTTTCTCCCTCTCATCATTCTATCACTACCACTGTCTCCCTCTCATCATTCTATCACTAACATTTTTTCTCTCTCATCATTCTATCACTAACACTTTCTCCCTCTCATCATTCTATCACTACGATATTTTCTCTCTCATCATTCTATCACTACCACTTTCTCCCTCTCATCATTCTATCACTGCCACTTGCTCACTCTCATCATTCTATCACTACCACTTTCTCCCTCTCATGATTCTGTTACTACCACTTGCACCCTCTCATCATTCTATCACCACCACTTGCTCCCTCTCATCATTCTATCACTACCACTTGCACCCTCTCATCATTCTATCACTAACATTTTTTCTCTCTCATCATTCTATCACTACCACTTTCTCACTCTAATCATTCTATCACTACCACTTTCTCCCTCTCATCATTCTATCACTACCACTTGCACCCTCTCATCATTCTCTCACTACCACTTGCTCCCTCTCTTCATTCTATCACTACTACTTGCTCCCTCTCATCATTCTATCACTGCCACTTGCTCCCTCTCATCATTCTATCACTACCACTTTCTCCCTCTCATCATTCTATCACTACCACTTGCACCCTCTCATCATTCTATAACTACCACTTGCTCCCTCTCATCATTCTATCACTACCACTTGTTCCCTCTCATCATTCTATCACTACCAGTTGCTTCTTCTCATCATTCTATCACTACCACTTGCACCCTCTCATCATTCTATCACTTCCACTTTCTCTCTCTCATCATTCTATCACTACCACTTGCTCCCTCTCATCATTCAATCACTACCACTATCTCCCTCTCTTCATTCTATCACTACTAATTGCACCCTCTCATCATTCTCTCACTACCACTTTCTCCCTCACATCATTCTATCACTACCACTTCTTCATTCTCATCGTTCTATCACTACCACTTTCTCCCTCTCATCATTCCATCACTACCAGTTTCTCCCTCTCATCATTCTATCACTACCACTTCTTCATTCTCATCATTCTATCATTACCACTTTCTCCCTCTCATCATTCCATCATTCCAAGGCTCTGGTGGCCTGGTGGTTAACGCTCTCGCTTCACACGGTGAGGGCCTGGGTTCGATTCCCAGCCAGAGTAGAAACATTGGACGTGTTTCTTTCCACCTGTTGTCTATGTTCCCCATCAGTAAAATGGGTACCTGGGTGTTAGTCGACTGGTGTGGGTCGCATCCTGGGACACTGACCTAAGGAGGCCTGGTCACAGACCGGGCCGCGGGGGCGTTGACCCCCGGAACTCTCTCCAGATAAACTCCAGATAAACTACCACTTTCTCCCTCTCATTATTCTATCACTACCACTTGTTACTTCTCATCATTCTATCACTACCACTTTCTCCCTCTCATCATTCCATCACTACCACTTTCTCCCTCTCATCATTCTATCACTACCACTTCTTCATTCTCATCATTCTATCATTACCACTTTCTCCCTTACATCATTCTATCATTACCACTTTCTCCCTCTCATCATTCTATCACTACCACTTTCTCCCTCTCATCATTCTATCACTACCACTTACACCCTCTCATCATTCTATCACTACCACTTACACCCTCTCATCATTCTGTCACTACCACTTGCACCCTCTCATCATTGTATCAATACCACTTACACCCTCTCATCATTCTATCACTACCACTTGCACCCTTTCATCATTCTATCACTACCACTTTCTCCCTCTCATCATTCTATCACTACCACTTACACCCTCTCATCATTCTATCACTACCACTTACACCCTCTCATCATTCTATCACTACCACTTGCACCCTCTCATCATTGTATCAATACCACTTACACCCTCTCATCATTCTATCACTACCACTTGCACCCTTTCATCATTCTATCACTACCACTTTCTCCCTCTCATCATTCTATCACTACCACTTCTTCATTCTCATTATTCTATCATTACCACTTTCTCCCTTACATCATTCTATCATTACCAGTTTCTCCCTCTCATCATTCTATCACTACCACTTTCTCCCTCTCATCATTCTATCACTACCACTTACACCATCTCATCATTCTGTCACTACCACTTGCACCCTCTCATCATTCTATCACTACCACTTACACCCTCTCATCATTCTATCACTACCACTTACACCCTCTCATCATTCTATCACTACCACTTTCTCCCTCTCATCATTCTATCACTACCACTTACACCCTCTCATCATTCTATCACTACCACTTTCTCCATCTCATCATTCTATCACTACCACTTACACCCTCTCATCATTCTATCACTACCACTTTCTCCATCTCATCATTCTATCACTACCACTTACACCCTCTCATCATTCTATCACTACCACTTACACCCTCTCATCATTCTATCACTACCACTTGCACCCTCTCATCATTCTATCACTACCACTTTCTCCCTCTCATCATTCTATCACTACCACTTACACCCTCTCATCATTCTATCACTACCACTTACACCCTCTCATCATTCTATCACTACCACTTACACCCTCTCATCATTCTATCACTACCACTTTCTCCATCTCATCATTCTATCACTACCACTTACACCCTCTCATCATTCTATCACTACCACTTTCTCCCTCTCATCATTCTATCACTACCACTTACACCCTCTCATCATTCTATCACTACCACTTACACCCTCTCATCATTCTATCACTACCACTTACACCCTCTCATCATTCTATCACTACCACTTACACCCTCTCATCATTCTATCACTACCACTTACACCCTCTCATCATTCTATCACTACCACTTACACCCTCTCATCATTCTATCACTACCACTTTCTCCCTCTCATCATTCTATCACTACCACTTGCACAGTATCATCATTCTATCACTACCACTTGCACAGTATCATCATTCTATCACTACCACTTGCACAGTATCATCATTCTATCACTACCACTTTCTAACTCTTATCATTTTATAACTACCACTTGCACAGTATCATCATTCTATCACTAAAATTTGTTTCCTCTCATCATTTCGTCATTGTAATGCCTTCATCACACCCGTGACGGAACAAACTAGATATATTATAATGTGTCTGTCATCTTCCGAAAAATAAAATACTTCATTATCATATATGTATGAGGGAGGGTTGTGGGGGAGTGAGCCATGGCAGGAAACAGCTGCAAGGGTTCCCTGGATCAAGAGCTCTTCATCAGCGTCACGTTCCCATCTTGGAGGACTTGAAAACGTCATAATTGTTGCTAACTTCAGAATTGGTGTGTGTGTGTGTGTGTGTGTGTGTGTGTGTGTGTGTGTGTGTGTGTGTGTGTGTGTGTGTGTGTGTGTGTGTGTGTGTGTGTGTGTGTGTTTGTGTGTGTTTGTGTGTGTGTGTGTACTCACCTAGTTGTACTCACCTAGTTGAGGTTGCAGTGGTCGAGTCCAAGCACCTGGCCCCGCCTCTTCACTGGTCGCTGCGTGTGTGTGTGTGTGTGTGTGTGTGTGTGTGTGTGTGTGTGTGCGTGTGTGTGTATGTGTATGTGTACTCACCTATTTGTGATTGCAGGGGTCGAGTCATAGCTCCTGGCCCCGTCTCTTCACTGACTGCTACTAGGTCCTCTCTCCCCCTGCTCCATGAGCTTTGTCATACCTCGCATTAAAACTATGTATGGTTCCCTCCTCCACTACGTCACTTTCTAGGCTATTCCACGGCCTGACTACTCTATGACTGTAGAAATACTTCCTAACATCCCTTTGATTCATCTGAGTCTTCAACTTCCAACTGTGACCTCTTGTTTCTGTGTCCCTTCTCAGGAACATCCCGTCTTTGTCCACCTTGTCTATTCCGCGCAGCATTTTACATGTCGTTATCATGTCTCCCCTGACCCTCCTGTCCTCCAGTGTCGTCAGACCGATTTCCCTCAACCTTTCTTCGTAGGACAATCCCCTTAGCTCTGGGACTAGTCTTGTTGCAAACCTTTGCACTTTCTCTAATTTCTTGACGTGCTTGACTAGGTCTGGATTCCACAATGGTGCTGCATACTCCAGTATGGGCCTGGCGTAAATGGTATACAGAGTCTTGAACGATTCCTTACTGAGGTATCAGAATGCGATCCGAAGGTTTGCCAGACGCCCGTATGCTGCATCAGTTATCTGATTGATGTGCGCCTCAGGAGATATGCTCGGTGTTATACTTACCCCCAGATCTTTTTCCTTGAGTGAGGTTTGCAGTCTTTGGCCATCTAGACTATATTGTGTCTGCGGTCTTCTTTGCCCTTCCCCAATCTTCATGACTTTGCATTTGGCAGGGCTAAACTCAAGGAGCCAGTTGCTGGACCAGGCTTGTAGCCTGTCCAGGTCTCTTTGTAGTCCTGCCTGATCCTCGTCCGATTTGATTCTTCTCATTAACTTCACATCATCTGCAAACAAGGACACTTCTGAGTCTACCCTTCCATTATGTCATTCACATATACCAAAAACAGCACAGGTCCTAGGACTGACCCCTGTGGAACCCCGCTTGTCACAGGCACCCACTCTGACATCTCGTCACGTACCATGACTCGTTGTTGCCTCCCTGTCAGGTATTCTCTGATCCATTGCAGTGCCTTTCCTGTTATGTGTGCCTGATTCTCTAGCTTTTGCAGTAACCTCTTGTGAGGAACTGTGTCGAAGGCCTTCTTGCAGTGCAAAAAAATGCAGTCGATCCACCCCTCTCTCTCTTGTTTTACTCGTGTCACCTTGTGATACAACTCCAGTAGGTTTGTGGCAGGACTTTCCTTCCCTGAAACCGTTCTGGTTGTCAATTATACACTTGTTTCTTTCCAGGTGCTCCACCACTCTCCTCCTGATGATCTTCTCCATGACTTTGCATGCTATACACGTTAGTGATACAAGTCTGTAGTTTAGTGCCTTATGTCTGTCTCCCTTTTTAAAAATTGGGACTACATTTGCCATCTTCCATACCTCAGGGAGTTGCCCAGTTTCAATGGATGTGTTGAAGATCTTTGTTAGTGGCACACACAGCATCTCTGCTCCCTCTCTAAGGACCCACAGAGAGATGTCTGGTCCCACCGCCTTTGAGGTGTCAAGTTCACAAAGAAGCTTCTTCACCTCCTCCTTGGTTATGTGTACCTCATCCAGCACTTGTTGGTGTACCCCCTAGTCTGATTTCCTGGACTCCTACTGGTTTCCACTGTAAATACTTCTTTAAATCTCGTCTTCAGCTCCTGACATACCTCTCTTGTGAGCACCCCATCACCCTTCCTCAGTCTGATTACCTGGTCCTTGACTGTTGTTTTCCTCCTGAAGTGGCTATACAACAGCTTCGGGTCAGACTTGACTTTCGATGCTATGTCATTTTCATATTGTTGCTGAGCCTCCCTTCTTGTCTGTGTATATTCGTTTCTGGCTCTTCGGCAAATCTCTTTATTTTCCAGAGTTCTCTGTCTTCTGTACCTTTTCCATTCTCTAGTACACCTAGTTTTTGCCTCCCTACACCTTTGGGTGAACCAAGGACTCGTTCTGTTCTTCCCATTATTTCTGTTTCCCTTGGGAACAAACCTCTCCTCTGCCTCCTTGCATTTTGTTGCAATATGTCCATCATTTCTTGTACTGGTTTTCCCGTCAGTTCCCTTTCCCACTGAATGTCTTGCAGGAAGTTCCTCATGCCTGACTAGTTCCCCCTTTTGTAGCTTGGTTTTTCCCATCCTATTCCTGCTACTCTCTCCACTTGAAGCTCAACTATATAGTCAAAGCACAGAACCACATGATCACTAGCTCCTAGGGGCCTTTCATACATGATATCCTCGATGTCCGAACTACTCAAGGTGAATACAAGGTTCAGTCTTGCTGGATCATCCTCACCTCTTTCCCTGGTAGTGTCTCTAACATGTTGGTGCATGAGGTTTTCCAGCACCACATCCATCATCTTGGCTCTCCATGTAACTAGTAACTTTGCTCCCCCCATGTGTGCTGTTCTGGCCACCTCGGCTAGTGTGTCGACCATTGCTCTGTTGCTCTCATCATATTCTTCTCTTGGCCTCCTGCAGTTCTGTGGTGGGTTGTACATTACTGCAATTATCACCTTATGTCCCTCAGACTGGATTGTTCCTACTAAGTAGTCCCTTTCGCCCATGCCATCCATTCCTTCCATTTTCTCAAAACCCCACTGGTTTTTAATGAGTAGTGGCTATATGGGAGAGGGGTGGGGAGGAGGATTTACGGGGGAATATGGGGAGTGAGAAGGAGGGAGAAGGAAGGGGTAGAGGGTGAGGGGGAAGGAGGGAGAGGTGGGGAGGAGGAGGGTGAATGAGAGAGGGAGGGATCAGGGGAAGGAGTGAGAAGTTGGTGGGGGAGGGGTGGGGGAGTGTATGTGTGAGTCTGTATGTACTCACCTAGTTGAGGTTGCCGGGGTCGAGTCCGAGCTCCTGTGTGTGTGTGTGTGTGTGTGTGTGTGTGTGTGTGTGTGTGTGTGTGTGTGTGTGTGTGTGTGTGTGTGTGTGTGTGTGTGTGTGTGTGTGTGTGTGTGTATGTGTGTGTGTGTGGTTTGTTCCCCTGATGGATTCTTTACCATATTTTTTTCCTTGAGCCTCTTTATCCTCTGGTAAATCGCTTCCTATTATCATTTGTCCTTCTCACAGTTCAAGATGATGCGCTGCTATGACAATCACAATGCCATTAATAAATAGTGTCATTAAATTTAGAGAATACGTTAGTACCATCCTGGGAGCCTAGATCCTCCAGAGTCCTCGCTAGAGTGACACATTTCTCTAGTTAGCGTTTTTGTATAATAGACTCGCCACGTATTTCAACAGGCATTTTCCCTGTGGATTTATCGTGCTCAAGGAGGCTGCACGTCCCTTTACACGTTGAGATTTCGTTGTTACACTGCAGTCACAGGTCTCGTTCTCTGCCTTGCCTTTCTATTTTTTTGAATGGATTAGAGTTCTTGTTTTCCGGTGGACCGTGTTCCCTCGTCCTTTTTTTTTTTAATTCTGATCTCTTTTTTAATCTCGTGCTGTCTTTCAGTTTCATATCCTATGTTTCACTTGTTACTTTACTTTTTGTCTTTCATGCAATTTTGCATTTTCAGTACTTTCTTTTTCTCTCTGTTCACCTCCATTGTCGTCAGTTCTCTCTCCAATGTCCTCTACATCTCTCTCTCTCATCTCGTCAAATCTGCATAATTTTGTCTTTCTAGTTTACCCTCTCCAGCATCCTCTTATCTAAGATCACAGACTTCGTCAATAACTTCCTGGGTGGTCTGATTCTTGATGAAATTTAATCTTTCTTCTCTGGTGCATCCCTTTGTGCCCTGAAAAAGAAAGACGGAGGAATAAGGCCCAGTGCCGCAGGCAACACTCTTCGTTGCCTCGCTTCTCAAGCGTCTGTCAGAGGTAGTCGTGCACAGAGGAGGCCATGAGGCATCAACCAAACCATCTTGGCTTCGGTGTTCCTCAAGGCAAAGAAGCAACGGTCCATGCAGCTAGGACATATAACAGTCATCTACCCGAAGATAAAGCAGATGCAAAAATTAGACCAAGAATGCTTTCAATTTATTGGAAGGATACGTGGTATTGACTACAGTTCAAAAACATTTTCCTAGGCACTGCCCCAACGTTTCAGATGGATTCAACAAGATTTCGACACTTCTGTTTTGAGAACATAAAGTCATTTCGTCGGAGGATATTCAGCTAAGCGATCCTCTAGCCCCATTTCTTTTATGAAAAGTGCTTAGACCATGGAATTCAGCTTGAAGCCTTGAAAATGCAGAATTTTCTCAGCCAGCTGGCAAACAATCAGAGTAATAAATTTTATACTTCAGAGTCCTCCGTCATCCCCTCCCCCTGAGAAATAATGCAGTTGGCGTCATTCTTGAGGATCAAATATATTATTTGATGTATGAAGAGGCAGTCTACTTTTTCGCAGTGTTCGAACCTGCTAAGCTTAACACTTTTCTTAAGATATTCGCCTTCACATGACAACCCAAAAATACATGAATATAAAAGTCTTTATTAAGGAGACTTTTATATTCATGTATTTTTGGGTCGATATTCACAAAAGAAATCTCAGCCTTACAATAGACTGGAGAGTGAGATCAAGCCACATTTTTCAGTCAGACTAGAGAGCAAAGTTATCACAGGTAGCACTCCTTGCATTACTGTCTTCGTATGTGGCTTCCAGCTAATTAGCAGCAGTTATTCTCCCTGAACGCATTGATTATTGTACTGGATTCACGACTCTGTATCATCAATAGAACCTTGTGCTAGGATACGCTAATAAGCTTCTTAATTAGATCAGTTTTCCCGAGAACTACAAACAATCGTACCGAGATAGCTCGATAGAGGAGACTATAGCTTCAACAATACTTAAGAATGTGCCGGGGAAGGAGAAACCTGGTCTTCTGGCAGTATAAGGTCTTCAAATGGAGGATTTCATGCTAACTGCCCTTAATTTTTCTCTAGGCATACGCCTTGGCCCCTATATCATTAATGTTGTCGTTGCTCTTCGCCTTGCCGACTTTTTTGGTCACCAAACAAGGGTGTATCTGCTACAGGGCATCGTGAGACCAATTCAAATACCAGAGCATTGTTTGTCCTAGAACTGAAGGGAAAATTGCAAGACATGAAGAGGTTAACATATTTAAGATCACCCTTGCAATAGCTGGATGCTCAGCAATAAGGAAGTCGCCCAACTATGCAGATTTGATGGAAGCCAAATGCAATCTTGGACAAGCTGGTGGAATGGGACAACACCTCCGCATCCACACTGGTTGACATCTATCTCTAATACAGCAGAGAAGAAAGAGGTGCAGCTGCCTGTCTCAGGAAGTCTCAAAAGTATTTAAAATATAGCAAACCCGCTCGTCACTGCATGTTCGTGTCCCTTTGACTGGAAGGAAAAAATACACATCCAAATTCCTGAAAGAGGCAGGTAAAAAAGACTCATTACGGAAACTAAGGATCCGAGAGCAACTAATTTCCTGCTTCACTATCTCAGTGTTATGTTTCACTGAGATGTAATCGTTAACATTTACACGACTGTACTTGTGTTTGTTTTACACTATTACCCCATGGTTATAAAAAAGAAAAGCATAGCAAAAGGGGACCTTTTATTTTTACGACGTTTCACCTACATGAGGATTTACCATATACACGAAAAATATAAAACATCCCCATATATATAGTGCTAAAATGTATTCGAATCAGATGCTGGGCGAAGATCACGTTAAGTGTAGCTAACGTGCTCTGTCGGGTGTAGGTAAGATGTCCGGTCACGGAGATCAGGTAACGTTGGATGAAGTCTGGTACTCTGTGTTTTCTGCATTCAAAAATTATGTTTATGGTGAGAGTGTGATTTATCTGTGATATGAATAGCTGCAGATTCTAGGCATAGCCATCTACTTCTATCATTCTCCTGGCATATTAGATGTGCATGTTGAATATTCAAGAGATGTGCATGTGTGTTTCGATGAACCACAAATGCATTTCGTGTTATCTACTCGGCAAGCGTACTTATTGATTGTTCCTGGAGTCGAGAGTACAGATCACAGATTTTTTCCTGTATATAAACATGACTACAATTCCCATGGGATGCTATAAAGCCAGTGTCAGCTCTCAGGAGGAGAAGGGGTGATGGAAGCAGCTGTCTGTGCGGCGAGTAGAATCACTTGGGGATCAGTTTATCTGGAGAGAGTTCTGGAGAGAGTTCCGGGGGTCAGCGCCCCCGCGGCCCGGTCTGTGACCAGGCCTCCTTAGGTCAGTGTCCCAGGATGCGACCCACACCAGTCGACTAACACCCAGGTACCCATTTTACTGATGGGGAACATAGACAACAGGTGGAAAGAAACACGTCCAATGTTTCTACTCTGGCTGGGAATCGAACCCAGGCCCTCACCGTGTGAAGCGAGAGCGTTAACCACACGCCACGTGACGTTTTCTCTGGGATTCGTAATGACGCTAAGAAATTTGATTTTACAGACGAGGATGACGTTTTAGGGAAATTTCAAGGCACAAAAAAATACTGTTTCAATGTATGTTTGCTCATTAAGAAAAACTTCACTACTACAGATCCTGATGGTCAAAGAAAAAACTTTTTAATTAAGCTTTTTTTTTTTGTTCTGAGGTCACGATGAGAAGCAATGAATTAAATCGTCTTAATTGGTATGCTCTCTGAAGACTTGAGATTTAAAGTTAACATTGTTAATGATGAGGAAGATACCAAAAAATGGTTTCACTTCTAATGCGACTTTTATAGAGGATTCAACTTGGTTTATTCGGTCTTTGATATTACGTAGGCTAAATAGGCTTGATATTATGAATGAAATAAATATGAAAGTAAATAAATACCCATGCATCTCATCTTATTCTCGCTTGATGTTTCAGTGATTCAAAAATTTTTCACACTTTGACAGGGTATTCAAATTCAGTTTTCTTCTCGTTATATGTTTCAGTTTGATCGTCCATTTCCGCTTCAAAGATTCCAGTTTTAACAAACTTCTTCATCTTCACTTTTGCATCTATTTTTTCAACAATGAATTTTTTGGCCAAGAGCTGGCACTCTATCTCAGCTCATTTTAAGGCTTGACACCATACCACCACCACCTCCTAGGACATCACCCATCACAGTCACCTAATACCTAGGTACCTATTTACTTTTAGGTGAACAGGGACTGCAAGTGAAAAAATATCATGTGTCTTACCTCGCTTGGTGTCTTCGGTTGTGAGAAGGCCGATTAGCCACTGAGAGTCAAGAGCACACGATACCAATGATTAGGTGTGCAATAAATAGTCCCCCTAATATACCTGCTCCTGCAATAAACACCAACTGTCACTGATTAGACAGAGTGAGGCCACACACTACCTCAG
>NC_091311.1:25354039-25369039 GCF_038502225.1 Cherax quadricarinatus
GAAGAAATATAGAAGGCAAAGGACTCAGGAGAATAAGGAGAGCAGTCGTAGAGCCAGAAACGAATATGCACAGATAAGAAGGGAGGCCCAAAGACAATATGAAAAATGACATAGCAGCGATAGCCAAATCTGACCTGAAACTGTTGTACAGCCACATCAGGAGGAAAACAACAGTCAAGGACCAGGTAATCAGGCTAAGGAAGGAAGGAGGAGAGACAACAAGAAATGACCGTGAAGTATGTGAGGAACTCAACAAGAGATTCAAAGAAGTGTTCACAGAGGAGACAGAAGGGGCTCCAGAAAGACGGAGAGGTGGGGCACACCACCATGTGCTGGACACAGTGCACACAACCGAGGAAGAAGTGAAGAGGCTTCTGAGTGAGCTAGATACCTCAAAGGCAATGGGGCCAGATAACATCTCCCCATGGGTATTGAGAGAGGGAGCAGAGGCACTATGTGTACCCCTAACAACAATATTCAATACATCTATCGAAACAGGGAGATTGCCTGAGACATGGAAGACAGCAAATGTAGTCCCAATCTTTAAAAAAGGAGACAGACATGAAGCATTAAACTACAGACCAGTGTCACTGACATGTATAGTATGCAAAATCATGGAGAAGATTATCAGGAGAAGAGTGGTGGAACACCTAGAAAGGAACGATCTCATCAACAGCAGCCAACATGGTTTCAGGGACGGGAAATCCTGTGTCACAAACCTACTGGAGTTCTATGACATGGTGACAGCAGTAAGACAAGAGAGAGAGGGGTGGGTGGATTGCATTTTCTTGGACTGCAAGAAGGCGTTTGACACAGTTCCACACAAGAGATTGGTGCAAAAACTGGAGGACCAAGCAGGGATAACAGGGAAGGCACTACAATGGATTAGGGAATACATGACAGGAAGACAGCAGCGAGTCATGGTACGTGGCGAGGTGTCAGAGTGGGCACCTGTGACCAGCGGGGTCCCACAGGGGTCAGTCCTAGGACCAGTGCTGTTTCTGGTATTTGTGAATGACATGACGGAAGGAATAGACTCTGAGGTGTCCCTGTTTGCAGATGACGTGAAGTTGATGAGAAGAATTCACTCGATCGAAGACCAGGCAGAACTACAAAGGGATCTGGACAGGCTGCAGACCTGGTCCAGCAATTGGCTCCTGGAGTTCAATCCCACCAAGTGCAAAGTCATGAAGATTGGGGAAGGGCAAAGAAGACCGCAGACGGAGTACAGTCTAGGGGACCAGAGACTACAAACCTCACTCAAGGAAAAAGATCTTGGGGTGAGTATAACACCAGGCACATCTCCTGAAGCGCACATCAACCAAATAACTGCTGCAGCATATGGGCGCCTAGCAAACCTCAGAACAGCATTCCGACATCTTAATAAGGAATCATTCAGGACCCTGTACACCGTGTACGTTAGGCCCATATTGGAGTATGCGGCACCAGTTTGGAACCCACACCTAGCCAAGCACGTAAAGAAACTAGAGAAAGTGCAAAGGTTTGCAACAAGACTAGTCCCAGAGCTAAGAGGTATGTCCTACGAGGAGAGGTTAAGGGAAATCAACCTGACGACACTGGAGGACAGGAGAGATAGGGGGGACATGATAACGACATACAAAACACTGAGAGGAATTGACAAGGTGGACAAAGACAGGATGTTCCAGAGATTGGACACAGTAACAAGGGGATACAGTTGGAAGCTGAAGACACAGATGAATCACAGGGATGTTAGGAAGTATTTCTTCAGCCACAGAGTAGTCAGTAAGTGGAATAGTTTGGGAAGTGATGTAGTGGAGGCAGGATCCATACATAGCTTTAAGCAGAGGTATGATAAAGCTCACGGCTCAGGGAGAGTGACCTAGTAGCGATCAGTGAAGAGGCTAGGGGTACCAGGAGCTCGGACTCGACGGCTCATTGCCCCGCAACCTCAACAATTTGGTTAGGTGAGTACAATCAAATAATTACTTGTTGTAAAAGAGAACTGTTGTCCCAATTCAATGTTGTTCAATGTGTATCTTCACTAGTTCGTCGTTTAATGTTCCAATTAGTGTCAACATTCTTCTTTTACGTCTCACTGGTCTAGGTTGTAATATTTAAGGTAATTTGGTAATAATCACTCTTTGTGACATATAAATATCTGGAAGTTATCTTCGAAGTGACTAATGGTACAAAATCTTCAGGTAGTAAAGCAATAACCCACATTACGTCCGGAACTCCCAAAAAGCGATCCATAATGTTTGAGCTGTGAACGTCTGACGCTTCTGGAAAGACAGCCAATGAATGATGGTCATTTTGTTCCCTTAACTGAGTCAACCTATCTTGCTGGGAAAGGCAGAAAAATTATACATAAATATATATATATATATATATATATATATATATATATATATATATATATATATATATATATATATATATATATATATATATATATATATATATATATATATATATTTATATATATATATATATATATATATATATATATATATATATATATATATATATATATATATATATATATATATATGTCGTGCCGAATATGTAAAACTGGTCAATTAGTAAGAACTCATTTAAAATTAAGTCCTTTCTGAAATTTTCTCTTATACGTTTAAAGATTTATTTTTTTCATTAATGTTGATTTAAAATTTTATACTTTTGCACCAAAAGAATCTTAGAAAACTTACCTAACCTTATTATATCAAGAACAATTTATTTTAGCCTAACCCAACTAAATATATTTTAGATTTGTTTACAATAATTTAATCCTAAACAAACACAGTGAAATATTTTTTTTTCGTTAGGTTAAGAATGATTTTGGCGAAATTATTCCATACACAAATTTTCACTTGTCCTATATGGCAAGATGAGCGTTTCTATTTAAGCCAAGATCGCAAGTTTTGCCTATTCGGCACGACATATATATATATGTATATATATATATATATATATATGTATATATATATATATATATATATATATATATATATATATATATATATATATATATATATATATATATATATATATTTATATATATATATATATATATATATATATATATATATATATATATATATATATATATATATATATATATATATATATATATATGTATATATATATATATATATATATATATATATATATATATATATATATATATATATATATATATATATATATATATATATATTTATTTATTTATTTTTATTTATTTATTATCACACTGGCCCATTCCCACCAAGGCAGGGTGGCCCGAAAAAGAAAAACTTTCACCATCATTCACTCCATCACTGTCTTGCCAGAAGGGTGCTTTACACTACAGTTTTTAAACTGCAACATTAACACCCCTCCTTCAGAGTGCAGGCACTGTACTTCCCATCTCCAGGACTCAAGTCCGGCCTGCCGGTTTCCCTGAATCCCATCATAAATGTTACTTTGCTCACACTCCAACAGCACGTCAAGTATTAAAAACCATTTGTCTCCATTCACTCCTATCAAACACGCTCACGCATGCCTGCTGGAAGTCCAAGCCCCTCTCACACAAAACCTCCTTTACCCCCTCCCTCCAACCTTTCCTAGGCCGACCCCTACCCCGCCTTCCTTCCACTACAGACTTATACACTCTTGAAGTCATTCTGCTTCGCTCCTTTCTCTCTACATGTCCGAACCACCTCAACAACCCTTCCTCAGCCCTCTGGACAACAGTTTTGGTAATCCCGCACCTCCTCCTAACTTCCAAACTACGAATTCTCTGCATTATATTCACACCACACATTGCCCTCAGACATGCCATCTCCACTGCCTCCAGCCTTCTCCTCGCTGCAGCATTCATCACCCACGCTTCACACCCATATAAGAGCGTTGGTAAAACTATACTCTCATACATTCCCCTCTTTGCCTCCAAGGACAAAGTTCTTTGTCTCCACAGACTCCTAAGTGCACCACTCACTCTTTTTCCCTCATCAATTCTATGATTCACCTCATCTTTCATAGACCCATCCGCTGACACGTCCACTCCCAAATATCTGAATACGTTCACCTCCTCCATACTCTCTCCCTCCAATCTGATATTCAATCTTTCATCACCTAATCTTTTTGTTATCCTCATAACCTTACTCTTTCCTGTATTCGCCTTTAATTTTCTTCTTTTGCACACCCTACCAAATTCATCCACCAATCTCTGCAACTTCTCTTCAGACTCTCCCAAGAGCACAGTGTCATCAGCAAAGAGCAGCTGTGACAACTCCCACTTTGTGTGTGATTCTTTATCTTTTAACTCAACGCCTTTTGCCAAGACCCTCGCATTTACTTCTCTTACAACCCCATCTATAAATATATTAAACAACCACGGTGACATCACACATCCTTGTCTAAGGCCTACTTTTACAGGGAAAAAATTTCCCTCTTTCCTACATACTCTAACTTGAGCCTCACTATCCTCGTAAAAACTCTTCACTGCTTTCAGTAACCTACCTCCTACACCATACACTTGCAACATCTGCCACAATGCCCCCCCTATCCACCCCTGTCATACGCCTTTTCCAAATCCATAAATGCCACAAAGACCTCTTTAGCCTTATCTAAATACTGTTCACTTATATGTTTCACTGTAAACACCTGGTCCACACCCCCCCCCTACCTTTCCTAAAGCCTCCTTGTTCATCTGCTATCCTATTCTCCGTCTTACTCTTAATTCTTTCAATTATAACTCTACCATACACTTTACCAGGTATACTCAACAGACTTATCCCCCTATAATTTTTGCACTCTCTTTTATCCCCTTTGCCTTTATACAAAGGAATTATGCATATATATATATATATATATATATATATATATATATATATATATATATATATATATATATATATATATATATATATATATATATATATATATATATATATATTTGATTACAGTAATTTAATACTAAACGAACACAGTGAAATATATTTTTTTCGTTAGGTTCAGAATGATTTTGGCGAAATTATTGCATACACAAATTTTCACTTGTCCTATATGGCAAGATGAGCGTTGCTATTTAAGCCAAGATCGCAAGTTCTGCCTATTCGGCACGACATATATATATATATATATATATATATATATATATATATATATATATATATATATATACTATATATATATATATATATATATATATATATATATATATATATATATATATATATATATATATATATATATATATATATATATATATGTCGTGCCGAATATGTAAAACTGGCCAATTAGCAAGAACTCATTTAAAATTAAGTCCTTTCTAAAATTTTCTCTTATACGTTGAAAGATATATTTTTTTCATTAATATTGATGTAAAAATTTATAATTTTGCACCAAAAGGAACTTAGAAAACTTACCTAACCTTATTATAACAAGAACAATTTATTTTAGCCTAACCCAACTAAATATATTTTAGATTCGTTTACAATAATTTAATACTAAACAAACACAGTGAAATATATTTTTTTCGTTAGGTTCAGAATGATTTTGGCGAAATTAATGCATACACAAATTTTCACTTGTCCTATATGGCAAGATGAACGTTGCTATTTAAGCCAAGATCGCAAGTTCTGCCTATTAGGCACGACATATATATATATATATATATATATATATATATATATATATATATATATATATATATATATATATATATATATATATATATATATATATATATATATATATATATATATATATATATATATATATATTTCTTTATTCTTTCAGAGTGGTTGTTTTGCATATTTTGAAATCACCTGTTCACTGTGATCTTATTGCATATATATACATATATATATATATATATATATATATATATATATATATATATATATATATATATATATATATATATATATATATATATATATATATATATATATATATATATATATATATGCATATAAATTTATATTTTATTTTCTTAGCCTCTTGAAGAGAGAGATAAAATGTCTCTCTCCTTTGGTGAACAAGACGCGGAGTGTCACTAGGAAGACAGAGTTGTTTGGGCTGTGGTGACTCAAGATTAACCGGCTTGTATACTTCTAGAACCTCATTGGGGTTTCCAGTGATATAATTAATCATTCACTCTCTCTCTCTCTGTCTCTCTCTCTCTCTCTCTCTCTCTCTCTCTCTCTCTCTCTCTCTCTCTCTCTCTCTCTCTCTCTCTCACACACACACACACACACACACACTCTCTCTCTCTCTCTCTCTCTTGCTTATTATTCAAAATTATGGAAAAGTTCACCATGTAATGCAGATTGTTTCAGTATCCAGTGTGATCAAGACTGGCTGGCGATGTGGTCGGAGACTTACAAGATGTTTCAATGTAGAGAAGTGCACAGAAAGGCATTTTGGGTATACCCGTCTTAAACATGAAAAAAAAAATGTTTGGCAACAAACAAAGGAAAGAAATGAACCCTGGAGTGGTCATAAGCAACCACCTCAAAGGTACCTAACAATGCCTCTCAGCAGATTTAACCACTGTATTTGTAAAGTAGTGCGAAATTTTCATTCCCGTTAAATCACGTGAAATTAGTTGCAGTTTGCCTCTTCTGAAGGGCAAGTAGATTTCTTAATTAAAAACTTCAAGCACTAACCACCATGGTGACTCTTTAATATACTTGTCAGACTGGATTTTGAAAGTGCTGTTTTCTTTTTATCTCCAGATTGCCTAAAAACCCGCAGGTTAACCGACTAGGGTAGAGAAGGGCATGGGAGCTCATATCTTCAGAAAGAAACAAACCCTATTTGGAAGAACTCAAAACTTGATTATGCTTTAGCGTTTGAGGACTGACCTCCTCCAAGCAAAGTACTTCTACTGTTTCCAGTCTTACATCTGTCTGTATTCGACTGAAGAAGCCTGTTGTGCAGGCGAAACTTTACAGCAATGAAGATTCCCAAGTGTTGCACATGTGTCATTATTCAAGGACTCAGATGATTTAAACTTTTCCCTCTTAGGAAACGTAGACTATGAGATCTAATTTACACAATTTACACATATATGCTAATAAGTGGCTGTCTTAAACATAGACCTGAAAAAGAACTGGAAGTGTAACATGAGTCCATAACTCGAAGCAACGATATAAAACTACGAGACATTTACAGCACAGTGGAACAGACTAAATACTGAAGCTGTAATGGCGATGCTATTAGCGTCATTGAAGAACCAGCTGGATGAGCACTTTGTAAGTGTTAGGTAAAAGGACACAAGTGCAATAATGTGACATTTTATTGTAGCAACGTTTCGCTCTCCTGGAGTGCGAAACGTTGCCACAATAAAATGTCACATTAGTTGCACTGTGCCCCTTTATCTCACATATTGTCGGTAATTCTACCAACTTCAATACACATTGTAAGTACAGGATTGAACTATTACGAGCCAACCAGGTTAACAGTAGTGGCAGAAATAGTTGGTTATGAGTCATAGTAGTGGTGTATGTTCACCAGCACCACAGCATTCGAAGTAGAACTAGTGGTAAGAAGAGCCACTGGTACGCAGCTCTGTGGGGCAGGAACAGAGTAACAGGCGTAGTTGCCATAGACACAGTAATAATTTAGTGGAGGTAGTCGTACCTCATGTTTTTCTTCCATTTCAGTCTCTCCTCTGAATTCCATGCCATTTTTTTTCCAGTACTGTCTAGTGTATTGTTTTCCCCGTTTGCGTGTGGACAGTGGCGAGAGGGAGAGGAGGGAGAGGAGGGAGAGGAGAGTTTTCTGCTTTACCATCTTTACTTCAAGTATCAAGATAATAATAGTCCCTCTTCTAAATATAAATACAGTAGTTCTTAACAGTTAGCCAAGTGTGGAGTTGCATTTCATTTATTAGCTATCTTTCTCATGCACTCCTACGTAATACATGTCTTCTCTCTCTCTCTCTCTCTCTCTCTCTCTCTCTCTCTCTCTCTCTCTCCTACAAACACGTCAGACAAGCAGGTGATTCACTTTCATGCAAACACGGGGCGGTGATGACTGGAGGTAAACAAGGTACATTCCAGAGCAAATGAAAAACTCTTTTGTGTGTTTCTTGCCTTTCTAGAAAAGGCGGAAGATAAGAGCAAGAATTCTGTACTCTGACTTGGGCCAAAATACTCATGTGATGTCTTGTTTATCCTGACTCTACATGTCTTTTGTTTATCCAACCTCTGGATGCCTTACTGGTGATCCAACCTCTGGATGCCTTACTGGTGATCCAACCTCTGGATGCCTTACTGGTGATCCAACCTCTGGATGCCTTACTGGTGATCCAACCTCTGGATGCCTTACTGGTGATCCAACCTCTGGATGCCTTACTGGTGATCCAACCTCTGGATGCCTTACTGGTGATCCAACCTCAGAATACTTTACTGGTGATCCAACCACTGGATGCCTTACTGGTGATCCAACCTCAGGATGCCTTACTGGTGATCCAACCTCAGGATGCCTTACTGGTGATCCAACCTCAGGATGCCTTACTGGTGATCCATCCTCAGGATGTCTATTGTTGATCCAACATCTGAATGTCTTTCGTTGATCATAACTTAGGATTCCTTCTACTGATCTTAAGGAAGGATGTCTTTTATTCATAATAACTTGGGATACACCTCAGTCACTCAGCACAAGAGCATCAAAACACTAGAGATTTCCACAAGGAGTGGGCGCTTTAAATAAGGGTTACCAGGGCAACAAGACAGCCTAGCCACTACCAGCAACTAGTTCACATCTCTGTAAGGCAACATGACAGCCTAAGCACTACCAGCATCTAGTTCACATCTCTGTAAGGCAGCATGACAGTCTAGCCACTACCAGCGACTAGTTCACATCTCTGTAACGTAACATGACAGCCTAGTCACTACCAGCGACTAGTTCACATCTCTGTAACGTAACATGACAGCCTAGTCACTACCAGCGACTAGTTCACATCTCTGTAACGTAACATGACAGCCTAGTCACTACCAGCGACTAGTTCACATCTCTGTAAGGCAACATGACAGCCTAGTCACTACCAGCGACTAGTTCAGATCTCTGTAAGGCAACATGACAGCCTAGCCACTACCAGCAACTAGTTCACATCTCTGTAAGGCAACGTGACAGCCTAGCCACTACCAGCGACTAGTTCACATCTCTGTAAGGCAACATGACAGCCTAGTCACTACCAGCGACTAGTTCACATCTCTGTAAGGCAACATGACAGCCCACCATCTACTAGCAATTAGTTAACGTCTCAGTAAGGCAACATGACAGCTCACCAACTACTAGCAATTAGTTAAGGTCTCAGTAAGGCAACATGACAGCTCACCAACTATTAGCAATTAGTTAATGTCCCAGTAAGGAAACATGACAGCTCACCAACTACTAGCAGTTAGTTAACTTCTCAGTAACGCAACATGACAGCCCACCCACTACCAGCAACTAGTTCACATCTCTGTAAGGCAACATTACAGCCCACCATCTACTAGCAATTAGTTAACGTCTCACTAAGGCAACATGACAACTCACCAACTATTAGCAGGTAGTTAACATGTCTATGGTCGACAATTAGCCAAATCATTTGAGAGAAAATATAACCTCAAAACACTGCTAAACTAGTTTTATTTCATTTCCGAAATGCGGTTTTATTTCACGAGGAAGAGTTTACAAATAAAAAAACAAATGATCTCGAGGCTTTCGTTATTGCTGTTGCAATTCCCAAACTCGAGTCAAAACACAGATCGTCTTTTATTCCAGTTCCAGGGAACCGGAGAGTCCATATAAAAAGGCTTTTTTTTTTTTTTTCAAAAAATTAATAGAGTTGACGTGCAAGTCTTATACGGGTTTAGCGGTTGATTTTAACATGATTATAACATGCTTGATGTAAATGTGTGTGTGTGTGTGTGTGGTCTTGCATATATATTTGTAATAAGATCACAGTAAATAGGTGATATCACGATATGCAGAATAACCACTGTGAAAAAAATAGTGAAAGTGAAATTCCATGCGGTTTCGCGACTTGTCACATTATCAAGGAACTATAAAAACAAAACATCAACAGAAAGGTATATAAGGGCAAGACTACACCTCACCATCACATCACCACAACAAGACTACACCTCACTGTCGCGTCACAGCACCCGGCTCTGTGAGACACAACTGACACTGTGCCCAAGTACTGGTCATGTGAGAGATTTCAACCATCCAATTGATTTTCAAAAGGTGAGAAAGTTATATCAAGCAAGTCCCTGGTCGACAGGAATATAACTGAATCATGTTTCATAAGATAGTTTTGAAAATAATATGAATTAATAAAATTTGGGAAGAATTTAAGATACATTAGACAAGTGAAACAAGTTAAACAGAGCATTAGAATCTTGTCCAATTCTAATGCTATATTTATGTTGTTTTAATCTTAGTTCAAGATTTTTACCAGTTTGACCGTAATAAAATTTATCACAAATTTTACAAGGAATCTTATAGACACATCCATCAGCATCTTGGGGGGAATTCTTCATCAAAAGTTTTTTTACTGTATCAAGATTTTTAAATACAACTTTGATATTAAAAGTCTTAAGAAGAGAAGGCATATCAACCAAGTTTTCATGGTAAGGGAGAACCAACATATTTTTAGTTGAATAAAGTTGGTTGTCCCTTTTTAGACTGTAAAGTATTTCTGGTAATTTTAAAGGATTTATCACTTAAGTTTCTTGAATATTTTAGATCATTAGCTATTTCATAAATTTTTCGGATTACTTCATCTGCATATATAGGTCGTGTCGAAAAGGTAAAACTGGTCAATTAGCAAGTAGTAACTTAAAATTAAGTCTTTTATAAAATTTTCTCTTATACGTTTAAAGATATATTTTCTTTGCATTCATGTTAATGTAAAAATTAGTAATTTTGTACCAAAATAACCTTAGAAAACTTACCTAACCTTACTATAACAAGCGCAATTTAATTAAGCCAAATCCAACTAAATATGTTTTAGATAAGTTTACAATAATTTAATAATAAAGAAACACAATGAAATATACTTTTTTGTTAAGTTCAGAATGATTTTGGGAAATTATTGCATACACAAATTTTCGCTTGCCCTATTCGGCAAGAAGAGTGTTACTATTTGAGCGAGCAAAAATCGCAAGTTTTACTTATTCGGCATGATACACACACACACACACACACACACACACACACACACACACACACACACACACACACACACACACACACACACACACACACACACACACACACACACACACAAACACACAAACACACGATTTCTTGAGACACGTATATATATATATATATATATATATATATATATATATATATATATATATATATATATATATATATATATATATATATATATATATATATATATATATATATATATATATATATCAGTGCACCACGTAGAAACAAGCGGGTATATACAGAGAAAGATCGAAGTCAGCAGGACTCGGTACTGCTACTGGGGACGGTCAAGATTCTCAGGCAGCCCTCTCATCCACTCAGCCGCAAATGCCATATAAGTTGGGCAGCCTGAGTCCAGCTGACTGCGCTCTTTCTCTGTATATACCCGCTTGTTTCTGCGTGGTGCATTGATATAAAAATCGCTTGAGAGGTCAGAATATACAGGAGGAGATTGATATAGCTTGAATCCATGCTTGAGGCTCACTGACGTGCCCGGGCTGGGAAAGAAACATGGCTTGTGAACCAGGCCGCCCAGTCTATGTGGTATTTGTGGCCGAGTGGACTAGAGCGCTGCCTGGGAATCTTGACCGTCTCAGTAGCAGTATCGAGTCCTGCTGACTCTGATCTCTCTCTCTCTCTCTCTCTCTCTCTCTCTCTATATATATATATATATATATATATATATATATATATATATGTATATATATATATAACCAAGGATATATATATATATATATATATATATATATATATATATATATATATATATATATATATATATATATATATATATATATATATATATATATATTATTATTATTATTATTATTATTATTATTGAGACCACGAACGAGTGGTATTGACCAATAACAACACTGCACTAACCAAGGACTCGAACCCATGCTGCTTTGGCCTGCCTCATAAATAGTATGGCTCTCTCTCTCTCTCTCTCTCTCTCTCTGTCTGTCTCTCTGTCTCTCTCTCTCTCTCTCTCTCTCTCTCTCTCTCTCTCTCTCTCTCTGCAGGTCAAAGCAGCATGGGTGTGAGTCCTTGGCTAGTCGCAGTCTGCGGTCTTCTTCGCCCTACCTCGACGTTCATGACTTTGCATTTGGTGGGGTTAACTCTAGGAGCCAGTTGCTGGACAAGGCTTGAAGCCTGTTCAGATCCCTTTGTAGTCCTCCCTGATTCTCATATGACTGAATTCTCATTAGCTTCACATCGTCTGCAAACAGGGACAATTCTCAGTCTATCCCTTCCGTCATGTCATTCACATATACCAGAAACAGCACCGGTCCTAGGACTGACCCCTGTGGAACCCCGCTAGTCATCGGCGCCCACTCTGACATCTCGTCACGTACCATGACTCGCTGTTGCCTTCCTGTCAGGCATTTTCTGATCCATTGCAATGTCTTTCCTGTTATACCTGCCTGGTCCTCCAGCTTTTTCACCAATCTCCTGTGTTGAACTGTGTCAAAAGCCTTCTTACATTCCAAGAAAACGAAATCTACCTACCTCTCTCTGTCTCTCTCTTGCCTTCACCTTGTCATAGGTTTGTGCCACAGGATTTTCCTTCCTTAAAACCGTGCTGGTTGTCGTGAATAAGCTCATTCCTTTCTAGGTGTCCACCACTCTTCTCCTGATAATCTTCTCCATGACTGCATACTGTACATGTCAGTAACACTGGTCTGTATTTTAATGCTGCGTGTCTGTCTCCTTTCTTAAAAATTGTTGTCTTCCACACCTCAGGTAGACGCCTTTTTCGACAGATGAGTTGAAGATTGTTGTTAGTGGTACACAGAGCGCCATCGCTTCCTCTCTCAGGACCCACGGAGAGATGTTGTATAGTCCTATCGCCTTTGCGGTATTTAGTTCACTTAGCAGCCTTTTTACATCCTCCTCGGGTGTATATATTGTATCCAGTACTTGATCGTGTACCCCACTACTCCGGCTTTCTGGAATTGTGTGTGTGTGTGTGTGTGTGTGTGTGTGTGTGTGTGTGTGTGTGTGTGTGTGTGTGTGTGTGTGTGTGTGTACTCACCTATTTGTACTCACCTATTTGTGGTTGCAGGGGTCGAGTCCTAGCTCCTGGCCCCGCCTCTTCACCGGTTGCTACTAGGCCCTCTCTCTCCCCGCTCCATGAGCTTTATCAAACCTCGTCTTAAAATTGTGTATGGTTCCTGCCTCCACTACGTCATTTTCTAGGCTATTCCACTGCCTTACAACTCTATGACTGAAGAAATACTTCCTACTATCTCTCTGACTCATTTGTGTCTTCAACTTCCAATTGTGACCTCTTGTTTCTGTGTCCCCTCCCTGGAACATCCTGTCCTTGTCCACCTTGTCTATTCCACGCAGTATTTTATATGTCGTTATCATGTCTCCCCTGACCCTCCTGTCCTCCAGTGTCGTCAGGCTGATTTCCCTTAATCTTTCTTCATAGGACATTCCCCTTAGCTCTGGAACTAACCTTGTTGCAAACCTTTGTACTTTCTCTAGTTTCTTGACGTGCTTTATCAAGTGCGGGTTCCAAACAGGTGCTGCATACTCCAGTATGGGCCTGACATACATGGTGTACAGTGTCTTGAATGATTCCTTACTAAGGTATCGGAATGCTGTTCTCAGGTTTGCCAGGCGCCCATATGCTGCAGCAGTTATCTGATTGATGTGTGCTTCCGGAGACATGCTCGGTGTTATACTCACCCCAAGATCTTTCTCCTTGAGTGAGGTTTGCAGTCTTTGGCCACCTAGCCTATACTCTGTCTGTGGTCTTCTGTGCCCTTCCCCTATCTTCATGACTTTGCATTTGGCAGGATTAAATTCGAGAAGCCATTTGCTGGACCAGGTGTCCAGTCTGTCCAGGTCTCTTTGAAGTCCTGCCTGGTCCTCATCAGATTTAATTCTCCTCATTAACTTCACATCATCTGCAAACAGGGACACTTCTGAGTCTAACCCTTCCGTCATGTCGTTCACATATACCAAAAATAGCACTGGTCCTAGGACCGACCCCTGTGGGACCCCGCTCGTCACAGGTGCCCACTGTGAAACATCATTACGTACCATGACTCGTTGTTGCCTCCCTGACAGATATTCTCTGATCCATTGCAGTGCCTTTCCTGTTATGTGTGCCTGGTCCTCTAGCTTTTGCAGCAACCTCTTGTGAGGAACTGTGTCGAAAGCCTTCTTGCAGTCCAAAAATACGCAGTCGATCCACCCCTCTCTCTCTTGTCTTACTTCTGTTACCTTGTCATAAAACTCTAGTAGGTTTGTGACACAGGATTTTCCTTCCCTGAAACCGTGCTGGTTGTCAATTATACACTTGTTTCTTTCCAGGTGCCCCACCACTCTCCTCCTGATGATCTTCTCCATGACCTTGCATACTATACACGTTAGTGATACAGGTCTATAGTTTAGTGCCTCTTTTCTGTCTCCCTTTTTAAAAATTGGGACTACATTTGCCATTTTCCATACCTCAGGGAGTTGCCCAGTTTCAAATGATGTGTTGAAGATCTTTGTTAATGGCTCACACAATATCTCTGCTCCCTCTTTAGGACCCATGGAGAGATGCTGTCTGGTCCCTGCTGCTGAGTCTCAAGTTCATATGCAACTTCTTCACCTCCTCCTTGGTTATATATGCCTCATCCAGCACTTGCTGGTGTACCCCTGTTCTGATTTCTTGGGAGTCCTACTGGTTTCCACTGTAAATACCTCTTTAAATCTTGTGTTGAGCTCCTGACATACCTCTCGGTCGTTTCTTGTGAATTCCCCATCACCCTTCCTCAGTCTGATTACCTGGTCCTTGACTGTTGTTTCCTC
>NC_091311.1:25376539-25379039 GCF_038502225.1 Cherax quadricarinatus
TTTTCTTGAATATTAAATAAATGATGGTGATGAAAGAAAGATGAGGGGCTCCTGCACTGGGCAGATTACTGTTGTTATATTACCTGGTAAGCGCTAAAGTTTTATGGATCATAGTGGTGAGTGTGGAGGACGCGTGAGGCAGTGGGTAGGTTTAAACAGGGTGAGGCAGTGGGTAGGTTGAAGCAGGGTGAGGCAGTGGGTAGGTTGAAGCAGGGTGAAGCAGTGGGTAGGACGAAAGAGGGTGAGGTAGCTGAAATAGAAGAAATTAAAATACGGATTAAAAAAAACAGTATTGATTTTGTTTTTGAAGCGAAGTGTTTGGTAGTAGTAGTAATACAGAGAGTTAGGAGTAAGCCAGAAAGTAGGAGTGCAAAGAAACAAGAAGGATTTAGGAAGAGTAAGGGTTGAGTGGAGCAGATGCTTACGTTCATGAAAATAAATGAGCAATACCTAGATGCAGGAGCTGTGGGAGGTGGCAGGTGTACGTTCAGGTGTTTGGGACCAGTGTGTGTTGAACACATAGTGAATCTGATGCTAAATGGGAGCTGTCACAGCCGTTCTTTACAGATGGCGCAATAATTTAGGAGGATGTGTAAAAGAATGAAGCTAAAAATGAATATAGAAAAGGACGTGATAATGAGAATTGCAAAAAGCTCTAGGAAGTGAAAGATTAGACATCAGACTGGAGGAAAGGAATTTGGAGGAGAGTAGTTTGGAGAGAGGGGGTTTGGTGGAAAATGTATTTAGATATCTGTGAATTGATGTGTCGTCAAAAAAGGTCTGTGAGAGACAAAATGTATCAACGAACAGATGAGGGGGAAAAAAACGTAGGTGGAGTGTTGCGGCATTTGTGGAGAGAAAGAAGTTTATCAATAAAAGCAAAACAAGGATAGTACCAGAGAATAGTAGTACTATCGTTTTTATATGTGCATGAGGCATAATCTTCAAATGTTGCATCAAGCAGGAGGCTGAAGGCAGCTGAGATCACATGTTCAAAATCAATGTGTTGTGTGAATATTACGTAGAGAAGAAAGAGTGTAGAAATCAGAAGACGCAGGTGCGGGGATGATGAGTCTGATCATTTAATAAAAACAAATAGAGAGAAAAGGTTGACCTAGGGTGCATAAATCTTGGCAGAGGGAGAGAATTGAAGTTACGTTCCAAAAAGTTTTGGAGGAAGGGTGTGAAGGACGCTTTTATTGTTATTGGCTTGAGTGTCCAGCTGACATGGGTGACTGTATTGGATTAGAGTAGGTGGAGGCATTTTTTTTTAATTTGGCTTGCTGTTAGAGTGTAAGGTAATATTTTACGAAGAAATTCATGCACTTGAATTCCGGAGGTGGTGGCTGACTGTAATAGATGAGTGGCGATGTTGTAGCTCAAAAGGACAGAAAAATGTGCAGGAATGGTATATAATACCGACAAGACGAAATTAAGACACATGAAAACATCTGGGTATCTTTATTGTAGACGTTTCGCCATCCAGTGGATTTATCAATACAAATTCTAGGACATAACTTGAAGACAGTAGGACTATGTACAGAAGATGAGGTAATCAGTCCCTCAACCTAGGAGTAGGTGCGAAGAGCACCATAGTCGTGGAGATTCTGAAGCAGAAGCAAGGAGTCTGGCGCTTATATAGTAACGTCAGGTGTAGCAGACGAGGGCATAGTCACTGGTAGGCGGGATTCCCCAGTGGAAGTAGGTCCTTCCCAAAGAGATGGGTTAGATGTAGTAGTAGTTGTCGTAGCCGTGAAGGTTATGTACATGTCCTCAGAATCAAGATTCCATGATGTTGCAGTGACTGACTGTATATAGTCCTACTGTCTTCAAGTTATGTCCTAGAATTTGTATTGATAAAGCCACTGGATGGCGAAACGTCTACAATAAAGATACCCAGATGTTGCACATGTGTCTTAATTAGGACAGAAAAATTTTGATATCGTTACATTTGTGGTAAGACACCTGTTGCATGTACTATGGTGAATGTGTTTCCTTCTTTGGGTCAGCATACTTTAATAGAAAGCAGCCAATAGGGTTAAAAATGCATGCATGTCACTGTCTAATGTGAATGTAGTTACACAACACTGAACATAACTGGTTGTTATACTGTTGCTCTTGTCTTTATAATCTTGCTTATTCAAAACTCTGAATGTTGGCTCCCATAAACACATAACCCGAACATTGGAAGAAATACAAACCCTCGAACAGAGGTTACATATAAAGAGTTTTGACTGTTTATCAGTTGAATGTTGTTGTATATGTGTATGATATACCTTACACACACACATACGCTCCCACTCTCACTTCTGTCTTACTGCTGGGCTAGGAGCTGAGTCTCGACCCCTGCAACCACAATTAGGTGAATTAGGTGAGTATACACACACACACACACACACACACACACATACACACACACACACACACACACACACACACACACACACACACACACACACACACACACACACTATACACTCAGCCATCAGAGCTATTCCAC
>NC_091311.1:25384039-25401539 GCF_038502225.1 Cherax quadricarinatus
ACAATGCTGGACACATACTCCCTCCCACCTCAAAGTATGACCGTGTGTACCACAATGATGGACACATACTCCCTCCCACCTCAAGGTCTGACTGTGTGTACCACAATGCTGGACACATACTCCCTCCCACCTCAAGGTCTGACTGTGTGTACCACAATGATGGACACATACTCCCTCCCACCTCAAGGTCTGACTGTGTGTACCACAATGATGGACACATACTCCCTCCCACCTCAAGGTCTGACTGTGTGTACCACAATGCTGGACACATTCTCCCTTCCACCTCAAGGTATGACCGTGTGTACCACAATGCTGGACACATGCTCCCTTTTAGCTCAAGGCATGACCGTGTGTACCACAAAGCTGGACACATACTCCCTCTCACCTCAAGGTATGACCGTGTGTACCACAATGCTGGACACATACTCCCTCCCACCTCAAAGTATGACCGTGTGTACCACAATGCTGGACACATGCCCCCTTCTAGCTCAAGGCATGACTGTGTGTACCACAATGCTGGACACATACTCCCTCCCACCTCAAAGTATGACCGTGTGTACCACAATGCTGGACACATACTCCCTCCCACCTCAAAGTATGACCGTGTGTACCACAATGCTGGACACATGCTCCCTCTCACCTCAAAGTATTACTGACCGTGTGTACCACAATGCTGGACACATGCTCCCTCCCACCTCAAAGTATGACCGTGTGTACCACAATGCTGGACACATACTCCCTCTCACCTCAAAGTATGACTGTGTGTACCACAATGCTGGACACATACTCCCTTCTAGCTCAATGCATGACCGTGTGTACCACAATGCTGGACACATACTCCCTCCCACCTCAAAGTATGACCGTGTGTACCACAATGCTGGACACATGCTCCCTCTCACCTCAAAGTATGACCGTGTGTACCACAATGCTGGACACATACTCCCTCCCACCTCAAAGTATGACCGTGTGTACCACAATGCTAGACACGTGTCTTGTGCATATAATCATTGCTGCATTCATATATGTATAAACTAACACATTGCACTATGGTCGCGGTGGCTTTCCTTACTTAGACTTGTCATCCCCAGCGAGGGATCCTATACACTCCGACACTGGTTTCTGGAGTGTTGGCTGGATTCAGGTTTAACAGGACCCTGATGGCAGCCTTAAAACTAGCTGCCCATTAGTGATGGAAAAATGTTACTGGCCACATTGCAGCCGGGAAGGACTGTGTTTATTGTGGAAGCTCCCTCAACCATGTCGTTGCTGCTATATGTGATGATGTAGAGAGTGATTCTACACTCAGCGATAAAAAACGACGGGAGATGAGCTGGCACTTCTGCTCGTGAAAATGTGAGTTGGAGGTCCTATGGGGTCTAAGGAAGATTTCAGTGTTGATAGCTCGCTTTGTTCTAGTGTCGTGGTGGTATATAAAGAGCTTAGTCACGGTACAGTATGGTTGAGTCGTCCAAGTTGCTTAGCAACGCAAAGTAACTAGTCGAAGAATAAGCATTAACCTGATGAAGACCCCATGTGGGGGCGAAATGTTTACTCATTAGAGAGCTGATTGTCCAGTCTCCCTGTGCAAAAACAAGACTACCACCTGCAGCGAAATGTGGTGGTGGGGCACGTGTAAGTGTGGGTGGTGGGGCACGGGTAGGTGTGGGTGGTGAGGCATGGGTAGGTGTGGGTGGTGGGGCACGTGTAGGTGTGGGTGGTGAGGCATGGGTAGGTGTGGGTGGTGGGGCACGGGTAGGTGTGGGTGGTGGGGCATGGGTAGGTGTGGGTGGTTTGGCACGGGTATGTGTGAGTGGTGGGGCATGGGTAGGTGTGGGTGGTGTGGCACGGGTAGGTGTGGGTGGTGGGGCATGGGTAAGTGTGGGTGGTGCGGCACGGGTAGGTGTGGGTGGTGGGGCATAGGTAGGTGTGGGTGGTGGGGCACTGGTAGGTGTGGGTGGTGGGGCATGGGTAGGTGTGGGTGGTGGGGCACGTGTAGGTGCGGGTAGTGAGGCACGGGTAGGTGTGGGTGGTGGGGCACGTGTAGGTGTGGGTGGTGGGGCATGGGTGGGTGTGGGTGGTGAGGCACGAGTAGGTGTGGATGGTGAGGCACGGGTACTTGTGAGTGGTCGGGCACGGCTAGGTGTGAGTGGTGGGGCATGGGAAGCTGTGGGTGGTGGGGCACGGGTAGGTGTTGGAGGTGGGGCACGAGTAGGTGTGGGTGGTGGGGCACGGGTAGGTGTGGGTGGTGGGGCATGGGTAGGTGTGGGTGGTGGGGCACGGGTAGGTGTTGGAGGTGGGGCACGAGTAGGTGTAGGTGGTGAGGCATGGGTAGTTGTGAGTGGTGGGGCACAGGTAGGTGTGGGTCGTGGGGCACTGGTATGGGTGGGTGGTGCGGCACGTGTAGGTGTGGGTGGTGAGGCATGGATATTTGTGGGGGTAGTGAGGCATGGGTAGGTGTGGGTGGTGGGGCACGAGTAGGTGTGGGTGGTGAGGCACGGGTACGTGTGAGTGGTCGGGCACGTGTAGGTGTGGGTGGTGGGGCATGGGTGGGTGTGGGTGGTGAGGCACGAGTAGGTGTGGATGGTGAGGCACGGGTACTTGTGAGTGGTCGGGCACGGCTAGGTGTGAGTGGTGGGGCATGGGAAGCTGTGGGTGGTGGGGCACGGGTAGGTGTTGGAGGTGGGGCACGGGTAGGTGTGGGTGGTGGGGCATGGGTAGGTGTGGGTGGTGGGGCGCGTGTAGGTGTGAGTGGTGAGCCATGGGTAGTTTTAAGTGGTGGGGCACGGGTAGGTGTGGGTGGTGGGGCACGTGTAGATGTGGGTGGTGGGGAATCGGTAGTTGTGGGTGGTGGGGCACGGGTAGGTGTGGGTGATGAGGCACGGGTAGTTGTGGGTGGTGGGGCACGGTTAGGTGTGGGGCATCGGTAGTTGTGGGTGGTGGGGCACGGGTAGGTGTGGGTGATGAGGCATGGGTAGTTGTGGGTGGTGGGGCACGGGTAGGTGTGGGTGGTGGGGAATGGGTAGGTGTGGGTGGTGGGGCACGTGTAGGTGTGGGTGGTGAGTCATGGGTAGGTGTGGGTGGTGGAGCACGTGTAGGTGTAGGTGGTGAGGCATGGGTAGTTGTGAGTGGTGGGGCACGGGTAGGTGTGGGTGGTGGGGCACTGGAATAGGTGGGTGGTGCGGCACGTGTAGGTGTGGGTGGTGAGGCATGGATATTTGTGGGGGTAGAGAGGCATGGGTAGGTGTGGGTGGTGGGGCACGTGTAGGTGCGGGTAGTGAGGCACGGGTAGGTGTGGGTGGTGGGGCACGGGTAGGTGTGGGTGGTGGGGCATGGGTGGGTGTGGGTGGTGAGGCACGAGTAGGTGTGGATGGTGAGGCACGGGTACTTGTGAGTGGTCGGGCACGGCTAGGTGTGAGTGGTGGGGCAGGGGTGGGTGTGGGTGGTGAGGCACGAGTAGGTGTTGGTGGTGGGGCACGGGTAGGTGTGGGTGGTGGGGCACGGGTAGGTGTGGGTGGTGGGGCACGGGTAGGTGTGGGTGGTGGGGCACGGGTAGGTGTGGGTGGTGGGGAACGGGTAGGTGTGGATGGTTGGACACGGGTATGTGTGGGTGGTGGGGCACTGGTATGTTTGGGTGGTGTGGCACTGGTAGGTGTGGGTGGTGGGGCACTGGTATGTGTGGGTGGTGGGGCACTGGTATGTGTGGGTGGTGGGGCACTGGTATGTGTGGGTGGTGGGGCACTGGTATGTGTGGGTGGTGGGGCACTGGTATGTGTGGGTGGTGGGGCACTGGTATGTGTGGGTGGTGGGGGACTGGTACGTGTGGGTGGTGGGGCACTGGTACGTGTGGGTGGTGGGGAACATAAGAACATAAGAAAGAAGGCGCACTGCATCAGGTCTACTGACCCATGCGAGGCAGGTCCATGAATCTCCCCGGCTTAGACCAGTGACCCAACTAGTCAGGTCACTTCCACTTAAGGAAATAGCACAGCATAAGACCTAGTAGCACAAGCTAGTCAGGTCCCACTCACACCCACCCACACCCACTCATGTATTTATCTAACCTATTTGGAAAACTACACAATGTCTTAGCTTCTATTACGGTACTCATCCACAACTCGATTATCAAACCAGTGCTTTCCTATATCCTTCCTGAATCTAAATTTTTCCAACTTGAAACTACTGCTGCTAGTCCTGTCTTGTCTGGATATTTTCAGCACGCTATTTACATCCCCTTTATTTATTCCTGTTTCCCTTTAGTCTACGCCTTTCTAGAGAGTGCAGATTTAGGGTGCTAAGTCTGTCCTCATAGGGAAGATTTCTGATACATGGGATCAACTTTGTCATCCTCCTCTGTACGTTTTCCAGTGTATTTATATCCATTCTGTAACACGGTGACCAGAAGTGTGCAGCATAATCTAAATGAAGCCTAACCAAGGATATATAGAGTTGAATGACAACCTGACTACTTCTATTATTTATACTTCTTGATATGAAGCCAAGGATACTGTTAGCTTTATTGTGAACAGTAATGCACTGTTGTCTTGGTTTCAGATTGCTGCTAACCAGAACTCCTAAATCCTTTTCACAATCAGTAGTATTAAGATCTACATTATCTAGTTTATATGTGGCATGGTTATTTTCCTGTCCAACATTTAGAACTTTGCATTTGTTTATATTAAACTGCATCTGCCACTTTTAAGATCATTACATCAGTCTATTCAAATCATCCTGGAGTGCTCTAACGTCCGAATTAGAATGAATTAGAAGACCTATTTTGGTGTCATCAGCAAATTTGCTTATGTCACTATTTATTTCCTCATCTATGTCGTTTATGTAAATTGCGAGCAACAAGGGGCCCAACACTGAACCCTGCGGAACACCGCTTGTGACGTGTCCCCATTCTGATTTCTCCCCATTTATGCAAACTCTGCTAGCTATTTGTCAACCATGCCTCTACCCAGGAAAAAAATTCTCCTCCTATTCCATGTGCCTTAAGTTTCCTCAGTAGCTTCTGATGTGGAACTCTATCGAAAGCCTTACTGAAGTCCATGTACACAATATCATATTCAATACCATGATCTATCTCCTCAAACACCTTAGTGAAAAAAGTCAGTAAATTCGTAGTACAGGAACGCCCCTAAGTAAAACCATGTTGAGATTCATTAATCAGTTTATGCCTTTCAAGATGGCTATGAATTGCCTCGACAATTATTGATTCCATAATTTTTCCCACTATGGAGGTAAGGCTTATTTGTCTATAGTTCGAAGCTAAGGATCTGTCTCATAAATAGGTATTACATTTGCTATTTTCCACTTATGCCAGATTGTAGTGATATGTTGAAAAGCTTAGCCAAAGGTTTGCTAAGCTTCTCTTTACATTCCTTTAACACCCTTGCAAACAGTTCATCAGGGCCTGGGGATTTGTTAGGTTTTAATTTCTCTATTTGTCTAAGGACCATGTCACTAGTTACTGCAGTCGTGCATAGTTTAGTATCGTCCTGATCTAAATAATTTATTATTTCTGAATTTTCGCTAGTATCATCCTGCGCAAAAACTGAGAGGAAGTAGGTATTGAAAATTTCACACATATCCTTATCACTGTCAGTGATCTGAACTGAGTTACTCTTAATCTTACTTCTGTGTACCTGAAAAAATCCTTTTGGGTTAGTCTTCGAATCCCTTGCTACCTTAGTCTCACAATCCCCTTTTGCTTTTCTAATTCCTTTTTTTATTTCTCTCTTTAATTGAATATAATGATTTCTTAACTACTCATCCCCTCTTTTGATACGCCTAAATATGCCACTCCTTTGACCAATGAGATGTTTTAATCTATTGTTCGTCCATTTGGGATAATTTCTTTTAGATCTAATATCCCTAGTCGGAACAAAAGTTGTCTGCGCAGCTAGAACTATGCTCTGAAAAACGTCATATTGGCAACCAACTCCACCTACCTGATCCATAGTCAGGTCATCCCAATTTAGCCCACCCAGGTAATTTCTCAGTCCCATGAAATCGGCCAAGCAGAAGTCTGGGACAGAGAGTTGACTGCAGTTTACTGGGTAACTCGATAATATATTGAAGCTAAGTGATTTGTGATCGCTGGGTTGGGGGGAACGGGTAGGTGTTGGTGGTGGGGACGGGTAGGTGTTGGTGGTGGGGAACAGGTAGGTGTGGGTGGTAGGGAATGGATAAGTGTGAGTGGTGGGGAATGGGTAGGTGTGGGGGTGGGGAACGGGGTGGGTCAGGATATGAATGCAGTGAGGTTCTCTATTACTCCATTAGTTTAGGTTAAGTAAGCTTAGATTCAATTTAGTTAGGTGAGGTTAGCCTATGTGAGGTTCGCATTTGTTGGCCACCTGTTAAAATGACCATATTTCGGTAAGTACGCTGGTTGGTCGCAAGTGGCAAGTTTTCATAAGAACGAAAAATCCACAGATTTTCTTTTCTAGTATTTTTTTCTGATGGATGTTTTCTTTGGATTTTCGTGTATTTTTTCTCAATTTTTTTACTTCATCATTTCCTTGATTTGCTAAACCCGTGTCGATCATTCACTGAAAAAAGTGGAAGTCTCTCTACTCCGTCCTCTGAAAAATGACATAACTTTTCTGGAAGTGTGGTATGGAGCAAGATCCTGCTGGAAAATGCCTTCTCTATCAGGAAAGTCTCTATCCACACTGTTCGTCGTTCCCTCAACAATAACAAGCCGTCCAGGGCTTTTAGCAGTAAAACTACCTCGAAGCATCTTAGGTGGGTGTTTCGGTGTTTGTTGAATGCGTCCATTCCGAAGAGGTTCGGAATGGACACATTCAGCAAGCGCCGTCTCACTACACTGATCTGTACTCAAGTACTTCAGAATGTGCATCATCTGAAAATATAACTTTTCTCCATTCATTTGTCGTCCATCCCTTATGATCGAGTGCCCACCGCAGTCCTTTTTTTTTATAGCAGCAGTCCATAATTGTTTCTTTACCGGCTTTCTGGCAGTTCTGACAATTTCAAAAAGCCAAATCTCTGTAGATCTTTGCTGGTTTTCTTAGGATCCTTCACACTATTTCTTATGATAATTTTGTCATCGTGAGGTGTTGTCTTGCGTTTTTTCCACATCTTCTTCGACGCAACGCTTTGCAGTCACCAGTGTCATCAGCTCTCTTCAGAATCCGACCAACAGTTGACTTTGTTACGCTCAAATTTTCGGCAATCTGTCTGATTATCAAATCAGCATGTTTTCTAAGAGCTACAATACTTGCACTATTCCTAGGTATAATATCCTGTATGAATTTCAGTAGTAATCATGAGCGCGATTGTAGGAATAGCCTTACAAAACAACAGCTGTTGTAGCACTAATGAGAGTCGCAGCGTAACCCCACAGCTGGATGGTTGCCAGAAGTCGGCACCAAACTCTTCTGAAAAGAAAAGAAAAGAACCTAAAGTACACTAATTAAGCAGGAGACTAAGACATATTATGAGATAATAACAAAATTTACTCCTGTCCCAATTAACTGTACACTGTGATGAATGGTTTGAAAAAACCGACAAGTTGAAGATTGAGACACTTATGCAGCATATGGGAATCTTTATTCAGGAAACGTTTCGCCACACAGTGGCTTCATCAGTCCAATACAAAGAGGAAGGCGTAAGGAGAGGAGGAGAATGAGGTAATCAGTCCCTCAACCTGGAGTCGATGTGTTCAGTCCATCAATCTTGTAGAATGTACAGCATAGGGCCGTAGACGTGGCTTATATACTGTAGTGAGGTGAGGTGAAGCAGGCGGAGGCGGGGTCATAGTGGTACCATCCACTAGTCGAAGTAGGTCTTCGTCCAAAGGTTGAACAAGTGTTGAAGAATTCTTTGTAACAAGATCCCATGATGCTGCAGTGTCTGACAGTTGTGATGAATGGTTTGAAAAAACCGACTATGCTGTACATTCTACAAGATTGATGGACTGAACACATCGACTCCAGGTTGAGGGACTGATTACCTCATTCTCCTCCTCTCCTTACGCCTTCCTCTTTGTATTGGACTGATGAAGCCACTGTGTGGCGAAACGTTTCCTGAATAAAGATTCCCATATGCTGCATAAGTGTCTCAATCTTCAACTTGTCGGTTTTTTCAAACCATTCATCACAACTGTCAGACACTGCAGCATCATGGGATCTTGTTACAAAGAATTCTTCAACACTTGTTCAACCTTTGGACGAAGACCTACTTCGACTAGTGGATGGTACCACTATGACCCCACCTCCGCCTGCTTCACCTCACCTCACTACAGTATATAAGCCACGTCTACGGCCCTATGCTGTACATTCTACAAGATTGATGGACTGAACACATCGACTCCAGGTTGAGGGACTGATTACCTCATTCTCCTCCTCTCCTTACGCCTTCCTCTTTGTATTGGACTGATGAAGCCACTGTGTGGCGAAACGTTTCCTGAATAAAGATTCCCATATGCTGCATAAGTGTCTCAATCTTTAACTGTACACTACTGTCCTCCCTACAGCTGTTGAGCGACATTGGTGTCAACAAGACCATGCTCATACTCATCGCCTGCTACAACGATGAGTTACGGGCGCTCCAGCTACCTCAGGGCGACAGTGATAGAAATATTCATTCTCAGGAAGATCGTGTGTGGCCTCCGTCTGCCGAATCCGCAACCCATCTTTTAGTCGTGATCATATCCATACCCAAGAAGCAAGAAGACTTTTCTGATCTCGCTGCCACACAATGAGAGCATCGCTCAGGTGGCCATGGTCCTCCTTGATCCTCACTTCACTGTTAAAATACTTTTCTATTATTTTTTGTGTAGTCTCGCTTAAGTTCTATGTGTGCGCTGTTCCTTCTCGTATGTGAGAGTGGTCCTTGATGAACCTGGAATTTTGCGGTTCAAAATTGTCTTCAGAGAAATTTGAGTCTTCTAAGTGACTAGGTTGATAATCCTGTGGGTACCACTGAATCACCTTTGTGGAATTTGAAACAGCCAAGGCAGCTACTGAGCACCTGTGAATTCATGAAGACACAACAATGAAATCACGAAACAAGTGATTTTGAATCATTAACAGAACTGCGGATTGGCCAGGATTCGATCCTGCGTTCCCATGCTCAGCCCTGTGTGAACTGAACAAAGTACGCGTCACTTTATCAAGGATGATGGTCTAGTGGATTGAGTGATGCGTACTTTATTCAGTTCACACAGGGTTGGGCATGGGAATGCAGGATCGAGCCCTGGCCAAACCGCAGTTCTGTTAATGATGAAGACACATATATTAACATGACTGTAAAACATTTTAAACTAAGTGTTTAACATTTTATGTTACTTTTGGGTATAAAATTTTTATGCTCAAATCATGACTGAGTCAATATAAGTATGGAAGACGACTGCCGGCTTAATTCCGCTTATTACCAATAAGACGGTACAGCATATTTTGCTTCAGATCTATAGGCTACTTTTAAATAAAAACATTTACATTCTGGAGTTTAACACCTGGAGGTGAGAAGTACAGTTCCTGTACTCATAAGGACGGGTGGCGATGTTGCATTTCAGAGGGTTATTTAAATTGTGAGGTTTGCGCACTTCTGGCAAGACAATTGTTGAATGAATGATGGTGAATACGTTTCCTGTTTTTTTAAGGAAGTCACCCTACTGTTGAGAGAGGCGGCCAGTGTGTTGAATAAGTAAACATTTATGCTTTTACCCCTTTCAGAAATTAACGTGTTTCGAATTTTTATTTTGTTTTGAAAAAAGCACCATCAGTCGAATGGTTTATCAAATACGAAGCAGTGGAAGCCACTTCAGAGCATTTCATTGCAAATATTTTTTCAGCCAGTGGGTTAAAATCAGCCATCTCCATGGCCCTATTAATAACATAAACATTCCCATAGATTCATGACAGTCAAGACAAGTCAAGAAGGAAGATGCACACCTTGTATTCCGGTATCATACTTTCTAAATCCCCCAAATTTCTGCAAATCTAGAATCTTTCGTAAAAACTGGTTTTCTAGTGAGAGACAGTGAGAAACAGATGCTGTGACTTGGGTTAAACTAAGATTTTAAGGTCTCTTGAAGTAAGAAATGAGTTAAAAGCTTGTATCCCAGGGATGTGTCTCTAAAGACTTGTGTCCTGGGGACGGGTATTGCTGATAGCGTTTGTCCTCGCGATGTTATCCCAGAACACTTGTTCCTGTGGATGTCGTTACAATTCCTCGGAAGAGGAGGAAGGAAAGCGTCTTCTTTGAATTTTCCTGTCGAAAACAAGCTGGTGCAGCTAAGCCAAGAAGTGAGCACTGAAGACATTGGCCTGACTGTGTTGTATACAATAACTATATAAATTATTTGTAAAATACAAAATTTCTAATATTGTTTACCAGTGATGTAACAATGCTCAGTGTGGTCTGAGAATGGCCCACTGCGACCTTCCAGATCATGTTTTTTTTTTTTGCGCTGCTGCTCGCAGGATGCGCATGAGGTGTACCATAAACTAGTTAGGCACAACTTTGGCTTGGTTCTTATCCTCTCCCTGGAGCGTTAAAGAAAAAAATACACAGCTTTCAGAACAAGCTTTTGAAAGGGAAACGTTGAAGCTCTATGTTGAGCTGTGTCAGGTCAGCCAAGACTTGATGAGGTGATAAATCTCTACACAGAGAGGCGTCCTGTTAAATCTTTACACAGAGCGAAACGTTGCTCCAATAAAATACTTGTTCTGTAACCTTTGACTTTGTCGGCAGTAAGCTGTTCATATCACACCAGGAGCAAGACCTCCCACTCAGAAGCATCACACTCACAAACGTCACACTCAGAGGCGTCACATTCAGAGGCGTCCAGATACGGAGCGTTCAGTCTCTCTCTCTCTCTCTCTCTCTCTCTCTCTCTCTCTCTCTCTCTCTCTCCTTCACACACTAACTTCATTGTATGAAGGACCATTTTTCATTGTCTTCCTCACCATTAATCTTCTTTTCCCATTCTTTGTCTTTATTAAACAACATTTTACATAGTTTATTTTATTGTGCTCTAGATTTCTGTGTATGTGTGTGTGTGTGTGTGTATGTGTGTGTGTGTGTGTGTGTATGTGTGTGTGTGTGTATGTGTGTGTGTGTGTGTGTGTGTATGTGTGTGTGTGTATATGTGTGTGTGTGTGTATGTGTGTGTGTATGTGTGTGTGTGTGTGTATGTGTGTGTGTGTGTGTATGTGTGTGTGTGTGTGTGTGTGTGTATGTGTGTGTGTATGTGTGTGTGTGTGTGTATGTGTGTGTGTGTGTGTGTATGTGTGTGTGTGTGTATGTGTGTGTGTGTGTGTATGTGTGTGTGTATGTGTGTGTGTGTGTGTATGTGTGTGTGTGTGTGTGTATGTGTGTGTGTGTGTATGTGTGTGTGTGTGTGTGTGTGTGTATGTGTGTGTGTATGTGTGTGTGTGTGTGTGTATGTGTGTGTGTGTATGTGTGTGTGTGTGTGTGTGTGTGTGTGTATGTGTGTGTGTATGTGTGTGTGTGTGTATGTGTGTGTGTGTGTATGTGTGTGTGTGTATGTGTGTGTGTGTGTGTGTGTGTATGTGTGTGTGTGTATGTGTGTGTGTATGTGTGTGTGTGTGTATGTGTGTGTGCGTGTATGCGTGTGTGTGTATGTGTGTGTGTGTGTGTGTATGTGTGTGTGTGTGTGTGTGTGTGTGTGTGTGTGTGTGTATGTGTGTGTGTGTGTGTGTATGTGTGTGTGTATGTGTGTGTGTGTGTGTATGTGTGTGTGCGTGTATGCGTGTGTGTGTATGTGTGTGTGTGTATGTGTGTGTGTATGTGTGTGTGTGTATGTGTGTGTGCGTGTATGTGTGTGTGTGTATGTGTACTCACCTAGTTGTACTCACCTAGTTGAGGTTGCGGGGGTCGAGTCCGAGCTCCTGGCCCCGCCTCTTCACTGATCGCTACTAGGTCACTCTCCCTGAACCGTGAGCTTTATCATACCTCTGCTTAAAGCTATGTATGGATCCTGCCTCCACTACATCGCTTCCCAAACTATTCCACTTCCTGACTACTCTGTGGCTGAAGAAATACTTCCTAACATCCCTGTGATTCATCTGTGTTTTCAACTTGTTACTGTGTCCAATGTCTGGAACATCCTGTCTTTGTCCACCTTGTCAATTCCTCTCAGCATTTTGTATGTCGTTATCATGTCCCCCCTATCTCTCCTGTCCTCCAGTGTCGTCAGGTTGATTTCCCTTAGCCTCTCCTCGTAGGACATACCTCTTAGCTCTGGGACTAGTCTTGTTGCAAACCTTTGCACTTTCTCTAGTTTCTTTACGTGCTTGGCTAGGTGTGGGTTCCAAACTGGTGCCGCATACTCCAATATGGGCCTAACGTACACGGTGTACAGGGTCCTGAACGATTCCTTATTAAGATGTCGGAATGCTGTTCTGAGGTTTGCTAGGCGCCCATATGCTGCAGCAGTTATTTGGTTGATGTGCGCTTCAGGAGATGTGCCTGGTGTTATAATCACCCCAAGATCTTTTTCCTTGAGTGAGGTTTGTAGTCTCTGGCCCCCTAGACTGTACTCCGTCTGCGGTCTTCTTTGCCCTTCCCCAATCTTCATGACTTTGCACTTGGTGGGATTGAACTCCAGGAGCCAATTGCTGGACCAGGTCTGCAGCCTGTCCAGATCCCTTTGTAGTTCTGCCTGGTCTTCGATCGAGTGAATTCTTCTCATCAACTTCACGTCATCTGCAAACAGGGACACCTCAGAGTCTATTCCTTCCGTCATGTCGTTCACAAATACCAGAAACAGCACTGGTCCTAGGACTGACCCCTGTGGGACCCCGCTGGTCACAGGTGCCCACTCTGACACCTCGCCACGTACCATGACTCGCTGCTGTCTTCCTGACAAGTATTCCCTAATCCATTGTAGTGCCTTCCCTGTTATCCCTGCTTGGTCCTCCAGTTTTTGCACCAATCTCTTGTGTGGAACTGTGTCAAACGCCTTCTAGCAGTCCAAGAAAATGTAATCCACCCACCCCTCTCTCTCTTGTCTTACTGCTGTCACCATGTCATAGAACTCCAGTAGGATTGTGACACAGGATTTCCCCTCCCTGAAACCATGTTCGCTGCTGTTGATGAGATCGTTCCTTTCTAGGTGTTCCACCACTCTTCTCCTGATAATCTTCTCCATGATTTTGCATACTATACATGTCAGTGACACTGGTCTGTAGTTTAATGCTTCATGTCTGTCTCCTTTTTTAAAGATTGGGACTACATTTGCTGTCTTCCATGCCTCAGGCAATCTCCCTGTTTCGATAGATGTATTGAATATTGTTGTTAGGGGTACACATAGCGCCTCTGCTCCCTCTCTCAATACCCATGGGGAGATGTTATCTGGCCCCATTGCCTTTGAGGTATCTAGCTCACTCAGAAGCCTCTTCACTTCTTCCTCGGTTGTGTGCACTGTGTCCAGCACTTGGTGGTGTGCCCCACCTCTCCGTCTTTCTGGAGCCCCTTCTGTCTCCTCTGTGAACACTTCTTTGAATCTCTTGTTGAGTTCCTCACATACTTCACGGTCATTTCTTGTTGTCTCTCCTCCTTCCTTCCTTAGCCTGATTACCTGGTCCTTGACTGTTGTTTTCCTCCTGATGTGGCTGTACAACAGTTTCGGGTCAGATTTGGCTTTCGCTGCTATGTCGTTTTCATATTGTCTTTGGGCCTCCCTTCTTATCTGTGCATATTCGTTTCTGGCTCTACGACTGCTCTCCTTATTTTCCTGCGTCCTGTGTGTACTCACCTATTTGTACTCACCTATTTGTGGTTGCAGGGGTCGAGTCCTAGCTCCTGGCCCCGCCTCTTCACCGGTTGCTACTAGGCCCTCTCTCTCCCCGCTCCATGAGCTTTATCAAACCTCGTCTTAAAACTGTGTATGGTTCCTGCCTCCACTACGTCATTTTCTAGGCTATTCCACTGCCTTACAACTCTATGACTGAAGAAATACTTCCTACTATCTCTCTGACTCATTTGTGTCTTCAACTTCCAATTGTGGCCTCTTGTTTCTGTGTCCCCTCCCTGGAACATCCTGTCTTTGTCCACCTTGTCTATTCCACGCAGTATTTTATATGTCGTTATCATGTCTCCCCTGACCCTCCTGTCCTCCAGTGTGGTCAGGCCGATTTCCCTTAATCTTTCCTCATAGGACATTCCCCTTAGCTCTGGAACTAACCTTGTCGCAAACCTTTGTACTTTCTCTAGTTTCTTGACGTGCTTTATCAAGTGCGGGTTCCAAACAGGTGCTGCATACTCCAGTATGGGCCTGACATACACGGTGTACAGTGTCTTGAATGATTCCTTACTAAGGTATCGGAATGCTGTTCTCAGGTTTGCCAGGCGCCCATATGCTGCAGCAGTTATCTGATTGATGTGTGCTTCCGGAGACATGCTCGGTGTTATACTCACCCCAAGATCTTTCTCCTTGAGTGAGGTTTGCAGTCTTTGGCCACCTAGCCTATACTCTGTCTGTGGTCTTCTGTGCCCCTCCCCCATCTTCATGAGTTTGCATTTGGCAGGATTAAATTCGAGAAGCCATTTGCTGGACCAGGTGTCCAGTCTGTCCAGGTCTCTTTGAAGTCCTGCCTGGTCCTCATCAGATTTAATTCTCCTCATTAACTTCACATCATCTGCAAACAGGGACACTTCTGAGTCTAACCCTTCCGTCATGTCGTTCACATATACCAAAAATAGCACTGGTCCTAGGACCGACCCCTGTGGGACCCCGCTCGTCACAGGTGCCCACTGTGATACATCATTACGTACCATGACTCGTTGTTGCCTCCCTGTCAGGTATTCTCTGATCCATTGCAGTGCCCTTCCTGTTATATGCGCCTGATGCTCTAGCTTCTGCACTAATCTCTTGTGAGGAACTGTGTCAAAGGCCTTCTTGCAGTCCAAGAAGATGCAATCAACCCACCCCTCTCTCTCTTGTCTTACTTCTGTTATTTTATCATAAAACTCCAGAAGGTTTGTGACACAGGATTTGCCTTCCGTGAATCCGTGCTGGTTGGCATTTATACTCCTGTTCCGTTCCAGGTGCTCCACAACTCTCCTCCTGATAATCTTCTCCATAATTTTGCATACTATGCACGTCAATGACACAGGTCTATAGTTTAGTGCCTCTTTTCTGTCTCCTTTTTTAAAAATGGGAACTACATTTGCCGTCTTCCATACCTCAGGTAGTTGCCCAGTTTCCAGGGATGTGTTGAAGATTGTGGTAAGTGGCATGCACAACATATCTGCTCCCTCTTTAAGGACCCACGGGGAGATGTTGTCTGGTCCCATTGCCTTTGAGGTATCGATGTCCCTTAGCAGTTTCTTCACCTCCTCCTCATCTGTATGTATGTCGTCCAACACTTGTTGGTGTATTCCTTGCTGGTGTCCCCGTCTGGTCTGTCCCCCCAGAGTCCTTCCTGTCTCTACTGTAAATACTTCCTTAAATCTCTTGTTTAGCTCCTCACATACCTCTTGATCGTTTCTTGTGAGTTCTCCACCTTCTTTCCTCAGCCTTATCACCTGGTCCTTGACTGTTGTCTTCCTCCTAATGTGGCTATACAGCAGTTTCGGGTCAGATTTGACTTTCGATGCTATGTCGTTTTCATACTGTCGCTGGGCCTCCCTCCTTATCTGTGCATACTCGTTTCTGGCTCTTCTACTAATCTCCTTGTTTTCCTGGGTCCTATGCCTCCTGTACCTTTTCCATTCTCTGTTGCACTTAGTTTTTGCCTCCCTACACCTTCGGGTAAACCAAGGACTCGTTTTGGTCTTCCTATTATTTCCGTTTCCCTTGGGAACAAAACTTTCCTCTGCCTCCTTGCACTTCGTTGCCACATATTCCATCATCTCGTTTACTGATTTTCCTACCATTTCTCTGTCCCACTGAACCTCCTGCAGGAAGTTTCTCATACATGTGTAGTCCCCCCTTTTATAGTTTGGCCTGTCCCCTTCAGTTCCTGTTACCTTCTCCACTTGTAACTCTACTATATAGTCAAAACTCAGAACCACATGATCGCTAGCTCCAAGGGGCCTCTCATAAGTGATGTCCTCAATGTCTGAACTGCTCAGGGTGAACACAAGATCCAGTCTTGCTGGCTCATCCTCCCCTCTCTCTCTGGTTGTGTCCCTGACATGTTGATGCATGAGGTTTCCAAGTACCACATCCATCATCTTGGCTCTCCATGTTTCGGGACCCCCATGTGGCTCCAGGTTTTCCCAGTCGATCTCCCTGTGGTTGAAATCGCCCATTACCAGTAACTTTGCTCTGCTCGAGTGAGCTCTTCTTGCCACCTCAGCCAGTGTGTCCACCATCACCCTGTTGTTTTCTTCGTACTCCTCTCTTGGCCTCCTGCAGTTCTGTGGTGGGTTATACATCACTCCAATGACTACTTTATGTTCTCCGGACTGAATTGTACCTACAATGTAGTCTCTTTCTCCAATCATGTCCATGCCTTCCATTTCCTCAAATCCCCATCGGTGTTTTATGAGCAGTGCAACCCCTCCTCCCCCTCTACTCCTTCTATCTTTCCTCAGGATCTGATATCCTGTTGGGAAGATTGTGTCTGTTATTGTCTCAGCGAGTTTTGTTTCTGTGACTGCTATGATGTCTGGGGATTTTTCACTGATTCTTTCATTCCACTCCTCATGTTTATTCATTATTCCATCCGCGTTTGTGTACCAAACCTTTAGTTTCTTTTCTATCATTGTGGTCATGCAAGAATATTGGGGTTGGGGGAGCGAGAGCCTTGGTGGGGGCCTATATGGGGCTGTGGTGTAGGTGGGGTTTGTGTTGATGGGGGTGGGGTCAGAATGCCCATAAGGGACAGCTGTTGGGGTGAGGTTTGTGATATGGGGATTGGTGGCAGAGGGAACAGTGAGTGGGTTGTAGTATAGGTTGCTCAGTTGCGTTGGGAATGTCGCGGGTGGAGTCTTTTGGTGGGAGATTCTGTGGGGTGTGTTTGCCCTTCCTCCTGTGTCTGGGTCCTGCTCATTTTCATTGCTTCTCGTTCCTCCTTGCGTCTCTGTACCCTCTCTTTCAGTGTAGTCCTTTCTTCTTGTGTTCTGTCGCGGTCGAGGTATACTCTCTGGTACCCCTCTTTGTCCCTCAGTCTTGCTTTCTCTTGCAGAATCCTGGTTCGAACTGATTCTTCCTTGAAAGTTACTCTGACAGGCCGTATCCTTCCACTCGCAAACCACCCAATTCTCTGAAAATTTGTCACCTGGGTCATATTGCCCTCCCCTATTGTTTTCATGATGCCTTCAATCATTTTTTTCTCCTCCTGTTTTATTTCTTCAAAGTTGGCCCCCTTGGCTTCTTGGAGCCCGTACACAAAAACTGACCTCGCCCTTTCCTCCTCCCACTGAGTCTCCATCTGCGTCCTCTGAGGCATTTTATTTCCTTCCATTGACATGTTCTTGCCTTCAGTCCCTGTCATATCTGAAACTTCTATTCTCAGTGGACTGTCTTTCCTGACCAGCTGTCCCTTGCTACTGCAGT
>NC_091311.1:25404039-25416539 GCF_038502225.1 Cherax quadricarinatus
ACTTGCTGACAACTCTATGACTGAAGAAATACTTCCTAACGTCCCTGTGACTTGTCTGAGTCTTCAGCTTCCAGTTGTGACCCCTTGTCCCTGTGTCCCCTCTCTGGAACATCCTATCTCTGTCCACCCTGTCTATTCCCCGCAGTATCTTGTATGTCGTTATCATGTCTCCCCTGACCCTTCTGTCCTCCAGTGTCGTCAGTCCGATTTCACTTAACCTTTCCTCTTACGACATTCCCTTGTGCTCTGGGACTAGCCTTGTTGCAAACCTTTGTACTTTCTCTAACTTCCTGACTTGCTTGACCAGGTGTGGGTTCCAGACTGGTGCTGCATACTCCAGTATGGGCCTAACATACACAGTGTACAGTGTCTTGAACGATTCCTTATTAAGGTGTCGGAACGCTATTCTCAGGTTTGCCAGGCGCCCGTATGCTGCAGCGGTTGTTTGGTTGATGTGTGCCTCAGGTGATGTGCTCGGTGTTATGGTCACCCCAAGGTCTTTCTCCCTGATTGAGGTCTGTAGTCTTTGTCCACCTAGCCTATACTCTGTCTGCGGTCTTCTTTGCTCCTCCCCAATCTTCATGACTTTGCATTTGGCTGGATAGAATTCGAGAAGCCAGTTACTGGACCACATGTCCAGCCTGTCCAGGTCTCTTTGCAGTCCTGCCTCATCCTCGTCCGATTTAATTCTTCTCATCAACTTCACGTCTTCTGCGAACAGGTACACTTCAGAGTCTATTCCTTCCATCATGTTTCACATATATCAAAAATAGCACTGGTCCTAGAACTGACCCCTGTGGGACCCCGCTCGTAACAGGCGCCCACTGTGATACCTCTTCACGTACCATGACTCGTTGCTGCCTCCCTGTCAGGTATTCCCTTATCCATTGCAGTGCCCTCCCTTTTACATGCGCCTGATCCTCCAGCTTCTGCACTAATCTCTTGTGGGGAACTATGTCAAAGGCCTTCCTGCAGTCTAGGAAAACGCAATCTACCCACCCCTCTCTCTCGTGTCTTACTTCTGTTACCTTGTCATAAAACTCCAGGAGGTTTGTAATACAAGATTTGCCTTCCATGAACCCATGCTGGTTTTCATTTATAATCTTGTTCTTTTCCAGGTGTTCGACCACTCTCCTCCTGATAATCTTCTCCATGACTTTGCACACAATACATGTCAGAGACACAGGTCTGTAGTTTAGTGCCTCGTTTCTGTTTCCTTTCTTAAATATGGGGACTACATTAGCTGTCTTCCATTTCTCAGGTAGTTGCCCAGTTTCAAGGGATGTGTTGAAGATTGTGGTTAGAGGCACGCACAGCATCTCTGCTCCTTCTCTAAGGACCCATGGGGAGATGTTGTCCGGTCCCATCGCCTTTGAGGTGTCAAGGTCACTTAAGAGCTTCTTCACCTCCTCCTCAGTTGTTCGTATGTCATCCAACACTTGTTGGTATATTCCCTCTTGATGTTCCCTTCTGTGCTGTCTTCCCACAGCCCTTCCTGTCTCTACTGTAAAAACTTCCTTAAATCTCCTGTTCAGCTCCTCACATACCTCCTGATCATTTCTTGTGAGTTCTCCACCTTCTGTCCTTAATCTGATCACCTGGTCTTTGACTGTTGTCTTCCTCCTGATGTGGCTATACAACAGTTTCGGGTCAGTCTTGATTCTCGATGCTATGTCATTTTCATACTGTCGCTGGGCCTCCCTCCTTACCTGTGCGTACTCATTCCTGGCTCTGCTACTGATCTCCCTATTTTCGTGAGTTCTCTGCCTTCTGTACTTTTTCCATTCTCTATTGCACTTTGTTTTTGCCTCCTTACACCGTCGGGTAAACCAGGGGCTCGTTCTGGTCTTCTCGTTGTTACTGTTGCCCTTGGGAATAAACCTTTCCACTGCCTCCCTGCATTTTGTTGTTACATATTCCATCATTTCATTTACTGGCTTTCCTGCCAGTTCTCTATCCCACTGGACCTCCCGCAGGAAGTTCTTCAACCCTATGTAGTCCCCTCTTTTATAGTCAGGCTTTTCCCATTCAACAATCTTCTCCATGACTTTGCACACAATACATGTCAGAGACACAGGTCTGTAGTTTAGTGCATCATTTCTGTTTCCTTTCTTAAATATGGGGACTACATTAGCTGTCTTCCATTTCTCAGGTAGTTGCCCAGTTTCAAGGGATGTGTTGAAGATTGTGGTTAGGGGCATGCACAGTATCTCCCCCATGACGAGATGTTGTCCGGTCCCATCGCCTTTCAGGTATCAAGGTCACTTAGCAGCTTCTGCACCTCCTCCTCGGTTGTTGCGTGTGTGTATGTGTGTGTGTGTGTGTGTGTGTGTGTGTGTGTGTGTGTGTGTGTATGTGTGTGTGTGTGTGTGTATGTGTGCGTGTGTGTGTGTGTTGTGTGTGAGCGTGTGTGTGTGTGTGTGTGTGTGTGTGTGTGTGTGTACTCACCTAGTTGAGGTTGCAGGGGTCGAGTCCGAGCTCCTGGCCCCGCCTCTTCACTGGTCGCTACTAGGTCACTCTCCCTGAACCGTGAGCTTTATCATACCTCTGCTTAAAGCTTTGTATGGATCCTGCCTCCACTACATCACTTCCCAAACTATTCCACTTACTGACTACTCTGTGGCTGAAGAAATACTTCCTAACATCCCTGTGATTCATCTGTGTCTTCAACTTCCAACTGTGTCCCCTTGTTACTGTGTCCAATCTCTGGAACATCCTGTCTTTGTCCACCTTGTCAGTTCCTCTCAGTATTTTGTATGTCATTATCATGTCCCCCCTATCTCCCCTGTCCTCCAGTGTCGTCAGGTTGATTTCCCTTAACCTCTCCTCGTAGGACATACCTCTTAGCTCTGGGACTAGTCTTGTTGCAAACCTTTGCATTTTCTCTAGTTTCTTTACGTGCTTGGCTAGGTGTGGGTTCCAAACTGGTGCCGCATACTCCAATATGGGCCTAACATACACGGTGTACAGGGTCCTGAACGATTCTTTAGTAAGGTGTCGGAATGCTGTTCTGAGGTTTGCTAGGCGCCCATATGCTGCAGCCGTTATTTGGTTGATGTGCGCTTCAGGAGATGTGCCTGGTGTTATACTCACCCCAAGATCTTTTTTCTTGAGTGAGGTTTGTAGTCTCTGACCCCCTAGACTGTACTCCGTCTGCGGTCTTCTTTGCCCTTCCCCAATCTTCATGACTTTGCACTTGGTGGGGTTGAACTCCAGGAGATAACTGCTGTACCAGGTCTGCAGTCCGTCCAGATCCCTTTGTAGTTCTGCCTGGTCTTCGATCGAGTGAATTCTTCTCATCAACTTCACGTCATCTGTTTGTGTGTGTTTGTGTGCGTGTGTGTGTGTGTACTTAACAGAGAGGCAGATAGTGAAGATGCTGGAAAGTGAGAAAAGAGTGTGGGGAATGTGTGAGTGTGTGAGAGAAAAGTATTTAAAAGAGAGTATGAGCGTGAGTGTGAAAAAGGGAAAATGAGAAAAAGAAAAGGATTTGAGACAGTGTGCTGGAATGTATGAGAAATTGTGGGAACGACTATGCATAAGGATGTAAAAGCGTGAGAAAAGGTAAGTGTGAATGAAAATGTGTATGAAACACTACGAAGAATGTGTGTGAGACAGTGTGAGAGGATATTGTGTGAGGCAGGGTGAGAGAGATATTGTGCCAGATAAAGAGTACTTGAGAATAAATGAGAAAGAAAGAGAGAAGAATACTTTACCCACAACACCCACACTGAGACAAGACTTTACCCACAACACCCACACTGAGACAAGACTTTACCCACAACACCCACACCGAGACAAGACTTTACCCACAACACCCACACTGAGACAAGACTTTACCCACAACACCCACACTGAGACAAGACTTTACCCACAACACCCACACTGAGACAAGACTTTACCCACAACACCCTCACTGAGACAAGACTTTACCCACAAAACCCACACTGAGACAAGACTTTACCCACAACACCCACACTGAGACAAGACTTTACCCACAAAACCCACACTGAGACATAACTTTACCCACAACACCCACACTGAGACAAGACTTTACCACAACACCCATACTGAGACAAGACTTTACAAGCGACAAGATTTTACCCACAACACCCACACTGAGGCAAGACTTTACCCACAACACCCACACTGAGACGAGACTTTACCCACAAAACCCACACTGAGACAAGACTTTACCCACAACACCCACACTGAGACAAGACTTTACCCACAACACCCACACTGAGACAAGACTTTACAAACAGCACCCACACTGAGACAAGACTTTACCCACAACACCCACTTTGAGACAAGACTTTACCCACAAAACCCACACTGAGACAATACTTTACACACAACATCCACATTGAGACAAGACTGTACCCACAACACCCACACTGAGACAAGGCTTTACCCACAACACCCACATTGAGACAAGACTTTACTCACAACACCCGCACTGAGACAAAACTCTACCCACAACACCCACACAGAGACAAGACTTGACCCACAACACCCACACTTAGACAAGACTTTACCCAGAACACCCACATTGAGACAAGACTTTACCCACAACACCCACACTGAGACAAGACTTTACCCACAAAACCCACACTGAGACAAGACTTTACCCACAACACCCACACTGAGACAAGACTTTACCCACAACACCCACACTGAGACAAGACTTTACAAACAGGACCCACATTGAGACAAGACTTTACCCACAATACCCACATTGAGACAAGACTTTACCCACAACACCCACACTGAGACAAGACTTTACCCACAACATCCACACTGAGACAAGACTTTACCCACAACACCCACACTGAGACAAGACTTTACCCACAACACCCACACTGAGACAAGACTTTACTCACAACACCCGCACTGTGACAAAACTTTACCCACAACACCCACACTGAGACAAAACTCTACCCACAACACCCACACTGAGACAAGACTTGACCCACAACACCCACACTTAGACAAGACTTTACCCACAACACCCACACTGAGACAAGACTTTACAAACAGCACCCACACTGAGACAAGACTTTACCCACAACACCCACTTTGAGACAAGACTTTACCCACAACACCCACACTGAGACAAGACTTTACACACAACATCCACATTGAGACAAGACTGTACCCACAACACCCACACTGAGACAAGGCTTTACCCACAACACCCACATTGAGACAAGACTTTACTCACAACACCCGCACTGAGACAAAACTCTACCCACAACACCCACACAGAGACAAGACTTGACCCACAACACCCACACTTAGACAAGACTTTACCCAGAACACCCACAATGAGACAAGACTTTACCCACAACACCCACACTGAGACAAGACTTTACCCACAAAACCCACACTGAGACAAGACTTTACCCACAACACCCACACTGAGACAAGACTTTACCCACAACACCCACACTGAGACAAGACTTTACAAACAGGACCCACATTGAGACAAGACTTTACCCACAATACCCACATTGAGACAAGACTTTACCCACAACACCCACACTGAGACAAGACTTTACCCACAACATCCACACTGAGACAAGACTTTACCCACAACACCCACACTGAGACAAGACTTTACCCACAACACCCACACTGAGACAAGACTTTACTCACAACACCCGCACTGTGACAAAACTTTACCCACAACACCCACACTGAGACAATACTATACCCACAACACCCACACTGAGACAAGACTTGACCCACAACACCCACACTTAGACAAGACTTTACCCACAACACCCACACTGAGACAAGACTTTACCCACAACACCCACACTGAGACAAGACTTTACCCACAACACCCACACTGAGACAAGACTTTACCCACAACACCCACACTTAGACAAGACTTTACCCACAACACCCACACTGAGACAAGACTTTACCCACAACACCCACACTGAGACAAGACTTTACCCACAATGCCCACACTGAGACAAAATTTTACCCACAACACCCACACTGAGACAAGACTTTACCCACAACACCCACACTTAGACAAGACTTTACCCACAACACCCACACTGAGACAAGACTTTACCCACAATGCCCACACTGAGACAAAACTTTACCCACAACACCCACACTGAGACAAGACTTTACCCACAACACCCACACTGAGACAAGACTTTACCCACAACACCCACACTGAGACATGACTTTACCCACAACACCCACACTGTGTCAAGACTTTACCCACAACACCCACACTGAGACAAGACTTTACCAACAACACCCACACTGGGACAAGATTTTACACCCACAACACCCACTCTGGGGCAAGACTTTACCCACAACACCCACACTGAGTCAAGACTTTACCCACAACACCCACACTGAGACAAGACTTTACCCACAACACCCACACTGAGTCAAGACTTTACCCACAACACCCACACTGAGACAAGACTTTACCCACAACACCCACACTGAGACAAGACTTTACCCACAACACCCACACTGAGTCAAGACTTTACCCACAACACCCACACTGAGACTAGACTTTACCCACAACACCCACACTGAGACAAGACTTTACCCACAACACCCACACTGAAACAAAACTTTACCCCCAACACCTACAATGACATTATGCACGTTCTATAAACACCCACAATTAATTTAGGTAAATAAAGACATTTACAACTTTTGCATATCCTATGTATGATACGTTTCGCACCAGCTGTGCGAAACGTAGCCTAGATACAAGTCCAAGCTTTGTAAATGTAACCACTTAAACACCGAATCAATCTTGCTGAGGACTACTGAAGTCCTGCTGCTCCATTTATGTCTTGACAGAGATGGGTAAGATGGTGTAACAGAAGACTCTCTCTCTCTCTCTTTCCCTGTCCTTCACTGTGGCCGCACTTGAAAAGGTTTAAAAAAAGGTATTTTAAGAAGCCTTCAGGAGGTTAGCAAAGAGAATTACCAGGTGGTATTTACAAACATTCAAGGATATTTGGTACGCCAGGCGGAGGTGGAGTCGTCTGATACTCCCGCTATTACACTTTTATTAAACCTGCCAGTTATATTATGGTAATTATGCCGGTTCTCCTACTCCTGCTTCCGTTTATACTGCATACATCAGATTCATGTATTACTTTTACTTCCACTATCAAAAATATGCTATATATATTATACTAATTACACAAATTGTACAGTCATTGCTGCTAAACATATTATACTACTAGTACTATTGCTGCTACCACGATGTACAGCGTAGTTTATGGCGGATTGGTGATCCAAGGTGACTCACAAACTAACAATCAACATACAACAGCTTTAAAAAATCATTAGTAAATAGCATCCTGACAAAACCAAATGTACTTTGTATATATTTTTCTTAAAGTTTATTCATTGATAGGAGGAATATATATATATATATATATATATATATATATATATATATATATATATATATATATATATATATATATATATATATATATATATATATATATATATATATATATATATATATATATATATATATATATATATATATATATATATATATATGTCGTGCCGAATAGGCAGAACTTGCGATCTTGGCTTAAATAGCAACGCTCATCTTGCCATATAGGGCAAGCGAAAATTTGTGTATGCAATAATTTCGCCAAAATCATTCTGAGCGTAACGAAAAAAAATATATTTCACTGTGTTTGTTTAGTATTAAATTATTGTAAACAAATCTAAAATATGTTTAGTTGGGTTAGGCTAAAATAAATTGCTCTTGTTATAATAAGGTTAGGTAAGTTTTCTAAGATTCTTTTGATGCAAAATTATAAATTTTTACATCAACATTAATGAAAAAAATATATCTTTAAAAGTATAAGAGAAAATTTTAGAAAGGTCTTAATTTTAAATGAGTTATTGCTAATTGACCAGTTTTACATATTCGGCACGATATATATATATATATACGCTTTAACCACTAGAACATACAATCCTTCAAACATCAAGTACCTAGCGGAACTAGGCATGTTTCATGATCCGAGTACAAACGTGGCCGTGGTAAGCTGAGAGCTTACCGCGGCTGGTATTCAAACGGGAATACCATGTCTAGTTCAGCTAGGTACATGATATGTGTAGGATTGTATAGTTCAGTGGTTAAAGCGTCGTGTTTTTTGACTTGCTTCCCACGAGACGGGCTAAAATAACACGGATTCGATCCCCAGCCAGTCACAGTTTCCTAATTGCATGTACATAATATAACTTTATGCATAATGTAATATAAGTTTTAACAAGATAGTGGAATTTAGTGATTAGGTGAGTATTACAGAAAATGTCCTAAAAACATTGAAACTCCTGCTTCAATTATATCGTGAGATCTGAATTTACCAAACTTCAGTGGAAAATGTTTCACAATAACATTGTACCAGAACATTGTACCAGAACATTGTACCAGAACATTGTACCAGAACATTGTACCAGAACATTGTACCAGAACATTGTACCAGAACATTGTACCAGAACATTGTACCAGAACATTGTACCAGAACATTGTACCAGAACATTGTACCAGAACATTGTACCAGAACATTGTACCAGAACATTGTACCAGAACATTGTACCAGAACATTGTACCAGAACATTATACCAGAACATTGTACCAGAACATTATACCAGAACATTGTACCAGAACATTGTACCAGAACATTGTACCAGAACATTGTACCAGAACATTGTACCAGAACATTATACCAGAACATTGTACCAGAACATTATACCAGAACATTGTACCAGAACATTGTACCAGAACATTGTACCAGAACATTGTACCAGAACATTGTACCAGAACATTATACCAGAACATTGTACCAGAACATTATACCAGAACATTGTACCAGAACATTATACCAGAACATTGTACCAGAACATTGTACCAGAACATTATACCAGAACATTGTACCAGAACATTGTAACAGAACAACTGTGTGAAAGTACTCAAGAGATATAGATATATAAATGAGAACTTCGATTTTCATTGTTCTTCTTCTTCATCTTCTTCTTCTTCTTCTTCTTCTTCTTCTTCTTATTATTATTATTATTATTATTATTATTATTATTATTATTATTATTATTATTATTATTATTATTACTGTTATTAATACTATAATTATTATTATTATTATTATTATTATTATTATTATTATTATTATTATTATTATTATTATTATTATTACTGTTATTAATACTATAATTATTATTATTATTATTATTATTATTATTATTATTATTATTATTATTATTATTATTATTATTATTATTATTATTATTTTGGTAGTAGCAGTAGAAGTAGTAGTAGATTCATAGGAAAAGCTACGTACATAAGAAGCGTACTACGCTAAGGAAATGAGAGGTAATCGAATCTGATTCGAATAAAGTGATGGTAAACCTCAAATACTTGAACCAGGAGCAGTGCGCGAGCCTCAAGGTACCTCTCTACCTTTCTTTCCCCTTTAAGGAAAATAGCTCTTAAAACTGTGAGAAGCTGCAGGACAAGGTCTTACCGAGACTACGTTTTGATCTGTGTCAAGAGTGAAACGTTGTTCAAATATAAGCTTGTTTTTCAACTGGTTTCTCGGCAGTCCGCCAGTGAATCTCAGATCACAATGAGTCAACTAAAAACTGAGCCTAATGGAAATAATATTAAAGTATATTTTATCTTTATGAACAGACTTTAAATACACCCAAATAGAATACACTCTGATCCTAATATCACCGATGTACAATGATGTACGATGCTGTACAATGATGTGCAGTGTCGTACAGTTATTTACAATCAGGCATGCATTCATACGCTGCGATTTCCTACCTCCCTTCCCCCCCGGTCGCAAAAAAAAATCCACCGTAAAAAGATATGAAAGCTTTACCTTCAACAATGAAGGAACTGTAGTTAAAACACACTTATACGCTGATGAAGACATTTAATGAGGGAACGTTTCGCCCCAAGGGGCTTCATGGGTGCATAGGAGGCTTTCACCATGTCGGAATCGCCATTCGACTTCCACCAATCGAGGAAATGACTAGGTCAAAGTCAACAATTAACTAATCAACATGTTTCTGGGGAACCATCTTGAGCATTATAAATTTCACGTAGCCAGAACAACCCTTAGTTAAACTTGATAAAGCTCAATGAGAACTTCATCAAGTAACTTAATAAATCTCTCACTGAACGAAACTTTGTTGTAATACAGAAGTGCCCTGTCTCTCTGTCTTCAGTTTACTAGGTATCAGTTTACTGCCTGTGTGTCACAGAATAATAAACCCTAACCAGCGCATAGAAAACCTGAATACAGAAACAAGCAGCAATGTCTGTCTAAAATACTCCGACCTGAGAAAGATGAAAACAAGATCAAACACAGGAATTCAACGAAGAAGACTTTAAAGAAGAAGAAAAATGAGCTCCTGAGCTGCTCACGACAAAGGCAAGAAAATTTACAGAGAAAGATCCCCTGAGGTAAGAACAGAAACTAAGGCATTCATACCAGACTAAAGAAATGCCGAAGGATCAAAAGCCATTTGGGAAACTTGAAGAACCAAAACAATATTTACATAGGTGCAAATTTCATATGAATAAAACTTCCTGTAATGTCTCGTGCAATAGAGAGAACGCGAAAATACAATATATGCAATAGAGATGACATGAAAATCAATTATATCCTTAAAGAACATTTTGAATCTATGTTAAAACTGACGCAAAGAAATTAAGACACCAAGACAGTGTTTTAATATATTCGGCTCATACTAGGAAATATATATTGGATAATAACAGAGGCTAGGCAGATTTTTCTTTTTCGGTACAAATTGCACGCTGTCCCGACCCTGATTCCTGGGTAGCTATCTGATTAAAGAAATATAAAATTCCTCAAACAAGAGAATGAGCTTAGATTCAGAGGAGATCCCAGAAGGATTTAAAAAAACAACTGGTATAATCCCACTTCAAAGAGAACGTGGCAGAGTTACTGCAGAAACTACAGTCGAGTTTCACTGTCATCCCACAGCATGAGAGTCATTAAGAGATTATAATATGTCAGCTTACTAGTATCATAAGGCCTGAGCAGCATTTCCGAGCTCAACTTGGCTTATGGACAGGAGCATCCCACCTCTCGCAGCTGTTAGACCACTAGGAAAACATCGCTGAGAAGCTGAAAGACAATATAGCACAGATGCGGTTTAGAAATATCTTGCAAAGGCATTCGATAAATATGACCACGAACTGATAGCTTATGAAATGAACTCATAAGAAATAGGGAGTAAATTAAAACAAGAATAATCAGTTTTCTCCAGATCAGATTTCAAAGTATGACAGCAAACAAATCGATTTAGTCTGTGTTGAGTTAAAAGTTTAATTCCATAAGATACTGTCTTAGCGCCTTTACTCAATCTTATGATCATTGCAAATATAGGAAAAAATACTAACCACAGCTTAGTTTGGTTAGTACCAGACTAAATATATATAAGTTGACTGAGAAAAAGATACTGCTTAATTTACAATCAGACATCAAGAAAAATTTTCATACTGCAACAGAATATGAGATGCCGCTGAATAGTTATAAATTCCAACTACTTAGATGAAAAATAAGAACCATTAGAAGTGGTGAATCGAAAAAGAAAGAGACAAATGCAGTTTAACGCGATCCTTTAATGATAACGTGCTGAAAGAACAAGTGAAAGATCTCTGAAAATTAATTTCAAGCTACCCAAAATTTAGTGAGTCCAACTCAGTAAATAAAAACATAACCAGGAAAATTATATTTTAGATTGTGATAACTTTAAACCCAAGAAGTGCCACACCAATGACGACATTCTTCAAAACACTCGGGTAGTCTCCTTCAGAGGAGCTGCTCTCACAGCTCCTCTGAAGGTGTAGTATCCGAGCAAGAAAATATTCACAGATCGTTTCCTGCCATTTTCTTATGAAACAGGCACTAGGAATATATCGTTTGGAAAGGAGAAGATAGATAGAGGTATATACAGAGAGAAATATACAGAGAGAAATATACAGAGAGAAATATACAGAGAGAAATATACAGAGAGGTATATACAGAAAGTGCTTGAAGACAAGCTCTCTAGTTAACGTACTACCGTAATAACTAACATGAAGGATAAATGAAGAAATGTAAAGTAGACAATAAAATGTGGAATAAAAGACATGAATAATATTAACACAGTTAGACAATACTGTATCAACATCCAAGGTGAATATCTCTATCGTACTTTCAGCAATATTAAAATATATTGATAATTCAAGGTTTTCAGGATGAACACCTTGAAATATTCGGTTCTTGCAGGAGATGCTCGATAAAGCAGACAATACGGAACATGTGGTTGTGCGGGCAGTAAATAACAATAACATGGCTAATTAGGTGCTCAGCAGGGCACCATGGCTACAGGTCGGTATACGGGAGAAAAAATAGTGAGAAACCTGTCACAGGTGTGCGACATGC
>NC_091311.1:25421539-25424039 GCF_038502225.1 Cherax quadricarinatus
AAAATATTTCTGTAAATATGAGCAGAGTTGGTTCTTTTCGTTTATTCATGACACAAGAGTTAAATCCGCTGGGGTCATAGAGTGTTGAAAAATGCTGTGCTTGATCCACAGAACTGTGGCTGGTCCACAGTCTGTGCTTGGTCCACAGACCTCATCTCCTTTAATGATGAATATGGCAAATCTGTATTTCCTTTGACTTTCCTGTCTTCTAACATTACACTCTCTTGCTTCCTTTTCTTCCCAAACATGGACTAGCATACCTACAGCTGTGCTCGGCTCAGGAATCTAGACTCTTGTCTCAATAGAACAATTCAGTTATGTGCTTTAAGTTAATATCATGGTACGTAACAAGTGTAAGGTCAATATGACGACAGGCCACAACATCTCATGTCATGTGATGAAAAAGCCAAAACATTAATTCAGTAGCGTGTTAATGCTTATGTTAAGGTTGTATTAACACTAGTAAGTGTTGTGGTGAGAGCTGATGTCAGTGACGAGTGTTGCAGTGAGAAGTGCCACCACAGCTGCCGGTGTAATGTAAGCAATACAGGTGCACTGAGTTAATCAGTGAAGCCTAACTGCTCGGGTTGATGCTTCACTCTCTACTACTAAAGAATTTGTGGGCAACTTTGTGGCTAAGAACCACTGTACAAGATTGCCAGGGGACACACACACACACACACACACACACACACACACATACACACACACACACACACATACACACACACACACACACACACACACACACACACACACACACACACACACACACACACACACACACACACACACACACACACACACACACACACACACACACACACACACACACACACACACACACACACACACACACACACACACACACACATTATTAAATTAATATAATCATAATACTTAATAAAGAATGAGAGAAAAAAAAGTCTAAACAGTTGGCAAATAATTTAGTGAAGATAGTGAGTTCGTTCTCAGCGAAGTGGGAAAGTTTGCGAGCCATTCTCACGAGGAGAGATTAGTGTGATGGGGACGGTGGTCCACTGAGAGGGTCGTACACATCTTCTTTGTTACGATGAAGAGGCTCTTCTTGAGGGCTTCGTTCGGTGAAATCGCCGGTGGCAGAAAGCCAGAATGGTCGTTCATGATACAGTTTACTAAAATTCGGCATTTCACTCCGTCGTGGAATACTGTAAATGGTCCAGGACGATTCGATACGTCGTCTAATGCTTCCTCTCGTTAGTTCGGGGTTTTGGTAAATTGTTCCAGCCACGGAATTGTAACTTTTGATTTTTATTGTTTCTCGTTTTTTTTCATATTTTCGATGAAAGAACGTTTGAATTATGAGTGAAGATTTGTGTAAGAGTTGAAGACCTATAGTGGAAAAAAAAAAAAAAAAAAAAAAAAAAAAAAAAAAAAAAAAAAAAAAGCAAGCAAAATGATGACGGTTCACAATCGCTGTTGCAAGCAAATACTGGCACCTGACAACCTTCCAGTGCTAGAGGAAGCTGCATGGAAATACAATCTTATGACGCGCTCTGTTATTTCTCATTCTTGGGAAAGCTGGGCAACAGAAATTGCTTGCTCTTCACCTGTTCCACTAATAAGCTTTGGGCTCCAAGCAGCTGACGTTGCCCAATGGTGGTGCTGAGAAAGACTGCAAGTCTGTCTACTTATTTGACTGAATTCTGCAGATCTGAGAAGAACTTTACAAAAAGGTTAACAATGAATGAAACTTTCTCAGCTTCGCCCATCAATGCTATTCCTAAATTGTTGCCGTTATGTTCTCGGTGTCGTTTGATGGAGCAATGACCAAGGCTCTTTCCCGTTTCTGTGATAACATACGTTGCCATTCGATCACTCAATAATAATCGGTCAAGTGCTGCTGCAACATCAGCGGAGATCGTAAACTTCACTCTATTCTTCATTTCAGGAGGACTATCGCCACCTCCACACTCTCTTATTTCTTCTTCTCCCGTAGATTCTGACGCAGAGAGTTCTGTGGAAGAAGAATATGACAGTTCGACTGTCTGTAAAGATGATGTAGCCTCACTTACCATCTTCTGTCTCCTATTTTCTTCCTGCGGTTCCTACTTCACTATCTTCTCTACCTTACTTTCTTTTTTTCTTATTGACAGATTGCCAGCTGAACTAGCGAGAAAGCCCGGTTCTCTTCGTTCTTCATGGTGGAAAGAGCACTCACTAGCTAGAAAAGAAAAAAAAAACGAACCAACACGTTAGAAACGGATAATAAACGATTGGGGGGGGGGTTGGAGGTATTTCGCGACATGATAAGGGTTCTGGACTGCCTGAAACAGCGTCTCATTTCTACTTTAAAGTGGTGAGTAAGTTGTGAGGAGGAGTAGCAGTAGTGATGTTGTGTGTGTGTGAATTATGTACTTGGTGCAGCGACTGTCTTCCCGTCACTGTTGTCTCTGACAGCTGCCTCAGGTACTGACCCGCATCACCTCCACCTGCTTTGTATGCAGACGAGAGTGTTGAG
>NC_091311.1:25426539-25441539 GCF_038502225.1 Cherax quadricarinatus
TGTGTGTGTGTGTGTGTGTGTGTGTGTGCAATATACATTACAGAGTTTCCTTACTATGTTTCCCATCATTTATGGAAATTCCTGATGACCTGATAGGACAGAGATCGAGTTCTAATTGGCGTAGTGGATCCAGCCTCCAACATTTACTACAGTGAGTCTCCGCATCTCACTGCACTCAATAATCTGCAGAATTTCATGCTCATCTTTCATCACTGAGCATGTGGACTGCCTTTAAAGTTCATCAGAGAGCATGATTAAGTTTATTTAAGGGAAAATTTGAAATTGTGAAATGTACTATAAAGAAGAAAATTGGCTATGAAATAACATATGACTTATTTAATTCCAAATGAGAGAAAAAACTCTCTTCAGAGCGAGTTTGGTAAAAAAAATAAAAGACTTCTTTTGAAGTTACAGCAATGGAAAAAAAACCCACATGAAGGAATAAACACTTCCAATGTGAATTGAACAAAGACTCTGGACAAATCCGATACTTTAAAGTGTTGGAGCATAAACTTTGCCTCAGAGAAATAGTCTCGCTTGATCCCATTGGTTTTATAGTTGCTGGATGTGTTTGGTCCCGGTGGTTTTATAGTGGAAGTGTTTGGTCCAGTGGTCTTATGGCTGGGAGTGTTTGATCCCAGTGGTCTTTGGAGGTTCGATTTTACTACCAATGGTCTCTGTAATCCTTGCTATAGACACTGATAAAACAAATTAAAACATCAGTTTTATTGGCAATATCAGTGACTAACATCCGCTCATTGACTGAAGCTTGTATAGCATGACGTTGTCAGACTCATCGGGACTCACTGCTACGACTTCTGCTCTGTCATCAGGCACTAGAGCCTTTTTCTACAGGTATTCCCTCTTGTCCTGATATAATAAGCTTACGTTTATGCGTGTTCTCGTGGTTTAAATCCGTGTCCTGTTGAAGATATTTGTATAACATGTCTCTTGTAAAGCTTACCTCCTGTCTTCATCCTTCGTCTCATTTATAGGAACTATTTCAATTTCAGTCGTTGAAGAGAACAGCAGGTATTGTGTTATAGGTTTATTTTGAAACGTTTTCTTAATTTAGATGTGTGCTGTAGTTGCCTCGGCCCCCCCCCCCCCAAAAAAAAATCTTAAGAAGCCAAAATAAAATTTAACAAATAAAGTGTAATTGGTTGTGGTATTAGATTTCACTTCCGGGATCAAGAGCTAGAGCTCTACTTCACCCGGCAAGACTCATACAGGTAAATACAAGTAGTCAGTTACACATACCAAAGCAAATGTTCTTAGTGTGAACAAATTCGATTGCTTTCATACATGTTGAACCACTCAGTTACCCCTCTCACTTACCCCTCTCATTCACCCCTCTCACACACCCCTCTCACACAACCCTCTCACTCACTCCTCTCACACACCCCTCTCACTCACCCTCTCCCAAACCCCTCTCACTCACCCCTCTCACTCACCCCTTTCACTCACCCCTCTCACTGCTACACCCCTCTCACTCACTGTCACACCCCTCTCACTCACCCCTCTCACACACCCCTCTCACACACCCCTCTCACCCCTCTCACACATCACTCTCACACATCACTCTCACACATCACTCTCACACATCACTCTCACACACCCCTCTCACACACCCCTCTCACACACCCCTCTCACACACCCCTCTCACACACCCCTCTCACACACCCCTCTAACCCCTCTCACACACCCCTTTCACACACCCCTCTCACTCACCCCTCCCACACATCCCTCTCACACACCCCTCTCACCCCTCTCACACACCTCTTTCACACACCCCTCTCACTCACCCCTCCCACACATCCCTCTCACACACCCCTCTCACACACCCCTCTCACATATCCCTCTCACATACCCCTCTCACTCACATAATTAGCACTCATGATAACTGATTACTTTCTTTTTCAGGTACTGAGGATCATTTCTCTGGATCACAGCCTGACCCTGTTAGTGTCTTGGGCGACACACAGACACACTTGCTGTCTTCCTGCTGTCTTCGACACTCTGAGAAACTTGTTGTCTTCCCCAGACAACGGGAGTCACCAATGAAGAAAAATGGGATAAGAAAAAAACACGATAACAGAAAACACAGTTTATGTAAGAATGTAAATGAATATTTGCCCTTGTTCTGGGAGACCGGAGTCACAGTATCCGAGAATCTCTCGAAGCTCATATTATACCAGTTCATGAAATCCTGAGAGAATAAACACGTGTGGTACTTAATTGAGTTTAAAAGCAAATTCAATTCAACGCATATAAAAAATCGTGCGAGTTTTTTGGAAATTAGACACGAAACTTCAAGTTATAAAAGTGTTAATAGTTGTTGTCAGTTCTTTCATGTATAAAGGATATATGCACCCGCACGGAAAGAAATTTTGCAAGTCGTTTTAATCAATTTTTATAATCTAAAGAGGTGTATGTGAGAGACCAGGAGCTAATAGCATCATGACAGTCTCGGGAGAGGAGATGAGAGGTCTAACCTCCACCGCAAGAGACACACTAGAACCACTGGTCACTTCAATCAGTGTTTTGGGGCGAGAGAGAAACATGTCAGCTTTCTTGTCTAGCACAGAGGTATCTTTGGGGATTCAAGGATCTCCTGAGTCAGCTGTCTCGACGGATGCTCCACAAGGAAAGACGACCCATGTTAACGACAACACCGACTTCTTCACCTACCTCAGCGAGCAGGCATCAGCTGTGACGAACCAAGTCACTTTCAACCTGGAAACTGGACAGAGCTCTGCTGCCAACACTTATCACCTCCTCAACCACACTAACACCACCTTCTTCTCCTTGGATCAACTCGACTATGACTATCTGGATAACTTGAACGACTCACTGGGTTCCAATTACAGCGACTACGAACTGTCCCTGGACGACCTGCTGTACCGTCACTCCTTCAACACTGGGGCGCTGCTCTGTATCAGCTACGTTATCGTCTTCATCCTTGGACTGGTGGGCAACTGCTTCGTAATCGCTGTCGTCTTCAGGTGAGTACTATCCTCCTCTCTCTCTCTCTCTCTCTCTCTCTCTCTCTCTCTCTCTCTCTCTCTCTCTCTCTCTCTCTCTCTCTCTCTCTCTTCACTCTCACAGTTATCTCACTTTTCTTTCACAGTTATCTCACTTATGTTTCATAGTTATCTAACTTATCACTCTTATCTCTCACACTTGTCTCTTATTTTTCACAGTTACTTCTCTCACTTATCTCTCACAGCTATTTCCCTTATCTCTCAGACTTCTCTCTCTCTCTCTCTTTCTTATCTCTCACAGATCTCTGTCTTGTCTCTCAGTTATCTTCATTATCTCTCACAGTTACCGTCATTATTTATCACAGTTATCATCATTATCTCTCACAGTTATCTTCATTATTTCTTACAGTTATCTTCATTATTTCTTACAGTTATCTTCATTATTTCTTACAGTTATCTTCATTATCTCTCACAGTTATCTTCATTATCTCTCACAGTTATCTTCATTATTTCTTAGTTATTTTCGTTATTTCTCACAGTTAACTTCATTATTTCTCACAGTTGAAAAACAGACAAATGTACAACATTTGGGTATCTTTATTGTAGACGTTATGCCATCCAGTGGCTTTATCAATACAAATTAAAGGATATAAATGAAAGACAGAAGAACTATATACAAAAGATGAGGTAATCAGTCCCTCAGCTAGCTTAGTTCATATTTCGCGCCATGCTGGTGCTGCCACCTATAGGCGTTGCCACTTCAGCCTGCCTGCCCTTGCTCACTCTCACTCACACAGCGGCCTAGCAGGAAGACACAAGGCCTACACCTAGCTCTCTCTCGTGGAATGGCCCGGCCCGGGCCATGGGCACAACACACAAGCCTGTGTACCCACCACGACTTAATAAACAAAGAAGCCTCCGAAAAAGACGTATCATTTACTCCCCGCTACCAGAACACTAAACAAACTCGTTATAACCCACAACACCACCAACACCCACAACACCACCACCAACCACAACACCATCACCACCCACAACACCCACAACACCACCACCACCCAAAACACCACCCCTCACATCACCACCACCACCAACACCATCACCACCCCAACACCACCACCCACAACACCACCGCCCACAACACCACCAACACTCACACCACCACCAACACCCACAACACCACCACCACCGCCCACAACACCGCCAACACCCACAACACCACCAACACCCACAACACCACCACCACCCACAACACCAACACCCACAACACCACCAACACCCACAACACCACCAACACCCACAACACCACCACCACCCACAACACCATCACCACCCACAACACCACCAACACCCATAACACCACTACCACCCAAACCACCACCACTCATATCACCACCACCGCCAACACCATCACCACTCACAACACCACCACCCACAACACCACCACCACCCACAACACCATCACCACCCACAACACCACCACCACCCACAACACCATCACCATCCACAACACCATCACCACCCACAGCACCACAACCACCCACAGCACTGCGACCACCCACATTGCCACCACCCTCAATACCACCCCCATCCACAACACTATCACCACCCACAGTACCACCACCCACAACACCACCACCACCACCTACAGCACCACCACCCACCACCACCACCCACAACACCACCACCACTACTACAACCCAGGTACTCAAGGCCTGTCAGCCTGGGTGTAAAGGGAGCAAAATAAACAGAAAAAAACCTTGAATTATATTATCCTTCACCAAGTATAAACAGAAGTATGTATACTATATACACTAATACCTATTGTACAACAATAGGTATTAGCGCATGCCATGATAATTAAGGCAGAGCAGCAGCCAAGAGACAAAAACAGACCACCATGCTTCAACCAGCTGTAGAATGAAGATGACAAGGGTGAAAATGTGAGTGGTAGCCACGTCACCTTCACAATTGCCAGATCCACATTATGATTGGTTGAACCTAGATACTGATCTGACGATGGGGCCCCGATCGTCAGACTCTTAGTGATCTGGTTCGCTGGTTGGTGTTAACATCCTTCGAATAAAGGTTACATACTCTTTGCAAGAAACACCCCCCCTCCCTCAAGAGGGCTCAGAACTAGGTTTCCACCTTAATGGGTAAAAAGTACCGCCATGGCACAGTGCAATGGAACCGACTTTCCTCTCAACCATCCAATTCATTAGATAGAGCTCAGCATTTATCACGACATAAAGCCAAATTCTAAACTTAGAGCGAGACAGCAGACAGTAGGGCTAACTTAGGTCCAAGGTACCTGCGGACATTAGCAGAATATCTCCTCACTAAAAAAAAAAAAAAAAAAAACACATAATTAAATATTCCTTATATACAAAAGGGGGGGGGGAAAAAGCTCATATTTTTTTTTTTACCCAAAGTCCCTAACACATCCTAATCTAATTGATGCGAGGCAATGCATCAGCCAGCATATTTTCTTTGCCAGCAATGTGATGCAATTTAATGTTGTACGGTTGCAGCCTGATGCACCACCCCATGAGTCTTGTGTTTTGATTCTTCATATGTTGTAGGTAGACCAGAGGATTATGGTCACTATAGAGTGTGATCACCTGAGAGGTCTGGCCCACATATACTTCAAAGTGCTCCAAACTAGTATCAGAGCGAGGGCTTCTTTTTTAATTGTGGAGTAGGCCCTCTGGTGCGGCTGGTACTTTGCGGAGAAGTAAGCCACAGGCTGTCACCCATCGTCCTCAGATTGCAGAAGTACTTCCCCCACCCCAGACTCACAGACATCAACCTGTAATGTAAAGGGTTAGGAGAAATCAGGAGACAGGAGAATGGATGCAGTACAAAGGAGTAACTTAATTTTAGCGAATGAGTCTTGACACTCTGAGGCCCACTTAAAGGGGACTTTATGACTGGTAAGTGAGGTTAGAAGGGCTACAATATCTGAATTTTTTTTACAGAATCTTCTATAAAATCCTACCATACCTAGGAAACGTTGAAGAAATTTCCTATCCTGAGGTACTGGATAGTTTTTAATGGCAAGAATTTTTTGCAAATTTAGGGGCCACTTTGCCACTACCTACTTCATGGCCTAAAAAATTAACAATAGCCTGGCCAAAGGAAGACTTAGATAAGTTTACAGTTAAGTGGAAAATCTGGAAAGTCTCAAAGAGAGCCTTATGTTGGTCCCAAGTATCTGACACTATAACTATGTCATCTAGATAAGCTGCCGTGCCTTCAAGTCCTTTAATAGCCTGATGGATCAGTTTCTGGAATGATGCGGGAGAGTTTTTCATTCTGAATGGGGTAACTGTATATTTATAATGACGTGGAATTACGAAGGCAGAGATTTCCTTCGCCTTGTCTGTCAAAGGTACCTGATAGTAACCTTTAAGGAGGTCTAACTTGGACACAAAAGTAGCCTTACCCACAAAGTCGATTACATCATCCAGACGTGGCAGAGGGTAAGCATCTGCAATTGTGACCTCATTCACCTTACGGTAGTCTGTACACATTCGAAAACCTCCATCAGCTTTCTTAACAAGCATGCATGGTGAAGCCCACGGACTAGATGACTCCTCCACTAACCCATGCTCTAACAGAATTGCTTTAGTATTGATACTGCACATGGGGATTGCTTCTGGGTATCTAGTTACTCTATCCATAATAGTAAAAAGTACTGATTCCCAGATTTGGACTTAGTGAACCTACACAATCTATGATTAACTCTGCGAAAGGTTCTCCATCAACAGGTATAGGATGGAGAGGTGCAGGTTTAATGGGGTGTCCAGGTTTTCCTACTTGCTGACATTCTGTACAGCAACGGATATGATTCTTTACATCCTGCCTTAACTTTGGCCAAAAGAATTCTTCTAATATTCTATACAGGATTTTAGTAATTCCTAAGTAGTCTCCCAATGAAGAGTTATGAGCTATATTTAATATCTGAGGTCTAAACTTTTTTGGAACTACTAACCTTCCCTCTATTTCCTTACCAGTCTTAGTGCAGATTAAGAAGTCGTTTTTAATTTTATGTTTGACTGGGTGATCTGAGAAGGATTTACCCATTGCTGCCTGAAAAGCGAAATTTAATGAAGGGTCTTTTCGCTGTTCCTCCCTCTCTTTCCATCTCTTGGGCATGGAAACAAAGACATCTGGCAATCCAGCAACCCTAGAATAGGAAGGCTGATCTGGGTCTGTTCACTAAATTTACGAGGCTCTGGCCAGTTTTCCTCGTAAAACAAATTGGCTATTCCGAGATCAGTGTTGTCCAAGGATAGGTCAGCATTCTCATCAGATATCCCTTGGGATTTTGCCTGAGTTATGGCCAACATCGGAGAAGAATTACTCATTATTGTTTGTGGACACGTAACAGCAGTAGTAATGTTATTACCCAGTAATAACACAGCATCTTTCATAGAAAATCCATCAGAAACACTTACAGTCAAATATCCAGTGTAATATATACTCTGCAAATAAATTTTATGAAAGGGGACAGAAAACACTGCTCCTCCAAAGGCTTCTACAAGAACAGACGATTGTAATGAGGTGTGTTCAGAAAGGGGGAGTACTCCCTCTCATAAATGAGCAATATGCTCCAGTAACCCTAAAGGTTCTGACTTCAGTTTTTTATTTTTTTAATTTTCCTGAAGGGATATTTGACACTATAGTATGGGGCCATCACCTTCTCTACTTCTTTCAGGGACATGGCATTATAAATTTTCCATAATGGTTGGGGTTTATTTGGGCAGTTAGGTCTGATGTGGCCTGATTTATTACAGTGAAAGTAAACGACACCATTTTTTGACCTTAGTTCCTTGCTGACATTGTGGTTGGCGTCACTCTGGGTACTGATGTCGGGATACACCATGTTGAGTGGTTTGTCGCTCACCAGGGTGACCATGGGTTGAGTAGCGTGGCTCAACAGGTAGCTTATTTGGCTGACGTCATCGTTCTCCTTCATCTTGGCACTTCATCCTCCAATCAGGAACTCTTCGTTGACGGTCTCTGCTCATGCGAGGCTGTTGAAAAGAGAGATGGGACCGCTCAGACAAGGAGGAGTTGGTTTCAAACGTATCAGCCAACCTCGCTGCCTCCAATGCAGTGGCTAATACATGATACTGCAGAAAGACTCGAACCTCTTGTCCATCAGACTTCAGCAGGTTATCCACCAATATTAACTGTATTAGCTCCCCAAAGTTAGCGACACCACTTGCCTTGTACCACTTGGTAAAGGCTTTGGTCTGCTGCCTTAGAAAGTCAACATAAGACTGACCCAGTTGTCGTCTGCCTAGCTTGAATTCCTTTCTGCACTTGTCAGGAATACATTGATAAGCACCAAGAACCGTGGTTTTCACCATATAATAATTTACAAAATCAGTGTCATTTAACGCTGATGTAAACTCCTGTGCCTTACCAAACAACGCTGTGTGCACCAATGACGCCCAGTGCTGCTCAGGCCACCCTAAGGCTCGAGCCTGTTTTTCGAATGCTTCAAAAAATTGTTCAGGCTCGGCTTCAGTGAAACGAGGAACGAGCTGTACTGCTTTTTGCAAACTAAAGTTATTTACAACTTATGTAAACTGCCTCCTCTCTTTTTCTCTATCACAATTTTCCTTAGCATATGCTCGCTGTTCCCTGGTCTGCTCAAGATTTATTTTGGCTAACTAAAGTGCCAGTGCAGCTGACTCCCCCCCCCCCAGACAACCCCGATGCTTCAAACTGCTGGTGTTGCTCAGGGGTTGCTTCTTCCCCATTGGTTTGTAGGTATCTCAACGGGGATCTACACTAAGCTCCTGTAGAGGGAGAAACAGGAGTCTGGTGCACCATCACCTGTGCTCGAAGTTTGACACTTATAAGATTACGAACCTGCGCAGCAGTGAGAGTGCTTCTATACTTATTGCCAATGGAGTGAGCAATTTGCCAACAATGCTGTGGAGAAAACTTGGGCAGGTTTATTAGAGTGAATTCAGACACTAGCCGTTTGACTCGTCTAGGTGGCATTAACCCCAATGTAAGACGCTATTCGCAATACACACTCAAACTTACGCACTGTACAACTGCAGAATACTCACACGATAACAAGGCTGACACACAACATAGCGAACGCAAAGTTGACACGCAAAACAGCAAGCTATTTACGATCACATAATAGCAAGGCTGACAATAACGAAGCGAATACAAAGTTGACACACAAAATTCGTGAAGCGTTTGCAAAGCTGACGCAATGGAAGATAGCAAGCTATCTACGATATTACTTCCTGCTCCAACTTCAACTCTAGGCTCAGCTTCTGCTCTAAGTCCAGCTCCAGCTCTCGGATAGGCTACCAATATTACAACCCAGGTACTCAAGGCCTGTTATCCAGGGTGTAAAGGGAGCAAAATAAACACAGAAGAAAACTTTAAATTATATTATCCTTCACCAAGTATAAACAGAAGTATGTATACTATATACACTAATACCTATTGTACAGCAATAGGTATTAGTGCACGCCATGATAATTAAGGCAGAGCAGCAACCAAGAGACAAAAGCAGACCACCATGCTTCAACCAGCTGTAGAATGAAAATGACAAGGGTGAAAATGTGAGTGGTAGCCACGTCATCTTCACAATTGCCAGATCCACAGTATGATTAGCTGAACCTAGGTACTGATCTGACGATGGGGCCCCGATCGTCAGACCCTTAGTGACCTGGTTCGCTGGTTGGTGAAGCAGCCTAAGTGAGTGTGTTAACATGCTCCGAATAAAGGTTACATACTCTTTGCATCCAACAACCACTCACAATACCATCACCACCCACACCACCACCATCAACACCCACAACACCACCACCACCACCACCACCACCACCACCCACACCACCACCACCACCCACAACACCACAACCACCCACAACACCACGACTACCCACAACACCACCATCGCCCACAGCACCATCACCCCAACCCACAATACAACCACCCCCAACAAAACCACAATACCACCATCACAGACACAATCACCACTCACAATGACACCACTACCCACAATGCCATCACCACCACCACCCACAACACCAACACTACCACCCACACCACCACCACCACCCACACCACCACCACCCACACCACCACCACCACCCACAGCATCAAAAAACCCCAGAAACAATGCCACCAGCACTACAATACCACCACCATCTGCACAATCATAACCCACAATGACACCACTGCCCACAACGCCATCACCGCCACCAACCTCAACACGATCACCACCCACAACACCACCACCACCCACAACACCACCACCACCCACAACACCCCACCACCCACAACACCACCACCACCCACAACACCACCACCAACCACAACACCATCACCACCCACAACACCACCACCACCCACAACACCACCACCTACAACACCATCACCAGCCACAACACTGCCACCACCTACATTACCACCACCCACAACACCACCACCATTCATAACACCATCAATATCCACACCACCACCACCCACAACACCACTACTACCCACAACACCACCGCTACCCACCACCGCCACCCACAACACCACCACCACTCACAACACCACCACCACCCACACCACCACCATCCAACACACCACCACCACTCACAAAACCATCACCACCCACAACACCGCCACCAACCACATTACCACAACCCACAACACCACCACCACCACCATCCACAGCACCACCACTACTCACAACACCACCAACACCCACAACGAAACCACCCACAACACCACCACCACCACCCACAACACCCTCACCACCCACAACACCGCCACCACCCACATTACTACCACCCACAACACCACCACCACCCACAACACTACTACCTTCCACAACACCACCACCACCCACAGCACCACCACCACCCACCACCGCCACTCGCAACACCAGCACTACCATCCACAACATCACCACCAACTACAACACCATCACCACCCACAACACCGCCACCACCCACAACACCATCACCACCCACAACACCGCCACCACCCACAACACCACCACCATCAACGCCACCACCACCCACAGCAAAACCACCCACAACACCACCACCAACCACAACACCATAACCATCCACAACACCACCACTCATAATGTACACAATCCCTGTTGTGTTATCTCAGCAGAGGAAACAATATTGTGTCTGAGTGAGTTTTCTCTACACACTGCAGTGGAACACCACAGGTTCCACATTTATGCAGACGCTCCTCGCTGAAAAACTAATATTTTTCAATGCCTTCTTGGCTCCACCATTCGTTTACTAATACACTTTCTGTGGGTCGTGGTGAGAATTTTAGATATGGTCTGCCAAAACTAGATTTGTACCTTTTATTCATGTACATTGAGTGTAGCTGTGGTTACCGAACGGCGGAGCGAGATTCTTCCAGTCTCTGTGACGTTCACAGTACGGCCATTCGATCACTGTCAAACTGAAGGAAGCACTATTCAATTAATTTTTTGGTGATTTTAATCTTTTTTTCTCTATTGCCGGCGGTATGCGATATATATCTACTTGGCATGAATTCCTCTTACGGGTTTAGAGATACGCGTCAATTTGAATACTTGACAATGGTAATGTTGGCACTGGTAGTGTTGACACTGGTAGTGTTGACACTGGCAGTGGTATAGTGCTGACAGTGACATTGTTAGTGCTGATACTGACACTAGTAGTGTTCTGACACTAGTAGTGGTCTGACACTGGTAGTGTTGACACACGTAGTGTTCACACTGATAGTATTGACACTGATAGTGCTGACACATTGGTAGTGTTGACAGTGATAGTGTTCACACTGGTAGTTTTGGCACTGTTAGTGTTGACACTGACACTAGTAGTGTTGACACAGTGTTGACACCGACACTAGTAGTGTTGACACTGACACTAGTGGTGTTGACACTGACACTAGTATTGTTGACACGGTGTTGACACCGACACTAGTAGTGTTGACACTGTTAGTGTTGACACTGACACTAGTAGTGTTGACACTGACACTAGTAGTGTTGACACTGTTAGTATTCACATTGGTAGTGTTGATACTAGTAGTGTTGACAATGGTAGTGTTCACCCACTGGTAGATTTGACATTGGTAATGTTGACACTGGAATTGTTGATACTGGTATTGTTGATACTGGTATTGTTGATATTGGTGGTGTTGACGTTGGTAGTTTTGACACCAGTAGTGTTGACACTGGTAGTGTTGACACTGGTAGTTTTGACACCAGTAGTGTTGACACTGGTAGTGTTGACACTGGTAGTGTTGACAATGGTAGTCATATCATTGAGTCTTTCTGAATAATAGCAAACATAACCCAGAAAATAAAAATAAAAAATCAGAACGTAGAAAATTTAACCGTAAAGGTCGTATTGGCGACAATACTGAAGGCTACAAAACAAGTCTGTGCTGAACTGTAATCAGATGAATTGATAAATCTCTGCCCAGAGAGAAACGGTGGCTAGATAAAAATTCATTCTGCCAATCTGTTTCGTTTCCGCAGATGAAATTTAGTCTTAATACTGGTGAGCTGTGATATTTTCCGTTGAGGTGCATCCTTGATGACCATAACAGCGGTAATAACAGTGTCCTCACTCACTGAGGGATTCGCCTCGTCCTATAAATTGTGTACACCCGCCCCGACCTCAGATGGAGGATCTTGTTCCTCGTAAGAGATGGAGGATTTATTTTCTCGCGAGAAGTGGAGGATTTAATCTGATGTGAGAGAAGGAGGATTTAATAGCCTGAGAGATAACGTGGATTTATTTCCTTAAGAGAGATAAGAGTTTAACCTCTTTGCAAAAGATGTGAGATGTAACCTCTTGTGTCAGATGACAGATCTTATTCCCTGAAACAGAAGAGGAATTCAATTCCTTGTGAAAGATGTCGAGTTCATTCTCACATATAAAATTAATTGCAACCTCTTGTGAGAGTTGGAGTATTTAATTTCTTGAGGAAGCTAAGTTGATTTAACTCCTCTGAAAAAACGAAGGATTTAATCCCTTAAAAAAAAAAACATGGATAGTTTACTTTCTTTTGAGTGGTGGGGGATGAAGTCTCTTTAAGTGATGGTTTATTTAATCCCCTCGAGTAGTGGAGGATTTAATCCCCTTGAGTAGTGGAGGATTTAATCCCCTTGAGTGGTGGAGTATTTAATCCCCTCGAGTGGTGGAGGAATTAATCCCTTTAAGTAGTGAAGTATTTAATCCCCTCGAGTGGTGGAGGAATTAATCCCCTTGAGTAGTGGAGAAATAACTACAAACTGCAGTCAGCGGATGAATGCAAGTTGCAACCAGGAAGACGAGAGATAAAGACAAAGTTTGACTCACACTTCAGGAAAAACTAGTAGTGCCCTAATAAGTAAAAAAAACACAAAGCAAAAGTTGGAGATGTGAATAAAGCACAGGGAATTTTGTGGAGAAAGTTGAGGAAAGATTGACGGGTTGTGGGGAATGTGAGGCCGGGGGACAGAATCTCATAGGGAAGAGAATATTCGTATATAAATAGTATTTATCAAGTTAGCAGATTAAAATATCACTTGGTAGCAAATTTTAAAGGAAGTTTTGCATATCTTTTTTTTCTGGCTGAGTATTTAGGATATTTCTGGAGAGCGACTTTTGTAATAACATCAATAGTTACTAGAATTTTCACTCTACGGTTTTTTCTTCGTAGCATTAATAGATACATAACAAATTAGCAAACTCTGTTATAATTACAGGATGTGTACACACTGAGAGGTGTAAGTCTCATCATATAACAGTATGTGCTGAGAGTCGACTTTAATCCCTTCTTTAGGGAATAAAGAATTTTTGTCTTGTGGTGCAAAGATTACCGTGCAGCCTGAGTGTCCCTCGTGCAGTCGATAGGCTATAAACCCCTTTAACCTGCCAACCGTGTTTGTATTGCATGAAAGGTTGGCCGCAACACAAAATATGTGTTATGCGTATAAATTTAGTATATTAAATAACGAAATCAATCTGAAAATAATTATAATGCATAACTGAATCATCTTAAAAAGAAGACTTTCACGTTTCATAACATCAGTGGTACACAATAACAAGTTGAAGAACATAACACATAGCAGCATGTGTCAATGTGAGGGTTTGTTGCTTCCTAAATCAAGGAAGTGCAAAGAACATACATCTCCTAAGTGCAAAGAGCATACACCCTCCAGGTATTCTACCTCCAGGTATACCCAAGTGCAACGAGCATACACAACCCACTATCACGTAACTATCCATGTAATGCGTCAGTACAACAGACTTGAGGTGTCTTAATTTACCTCCATCACCCAGAAGTATTAATATATAGACATCACACGCAATGTAAAATATTGTGTCAAAGTTAACTCTGTGCTTGATCCGTTCAGGATCAATGTAATGACCACAACTATAACAAACAACGAGTCCGTAGACGGTCTATAAGCCCTACTCTAACAATATATTAAGTTGGCTGATTGGGCTTATAGCCTGTCGACACACAGGTGTCAGTAATAATACTGTAATCTCAGTATGGACAACATATCCCTCCACACATACGTGCACTGATGCTTTCCCTCAGTGCACAAACACCAAGAAAGGTTAGATGAGATTCGTCAGGAAACAGGACAAGTGTTTCTTGACGCTGGTCTTAGTCATATGATGACCCGCCACTGGAGCGTTTGGTCATCGGAGAGAGGCCTTCCACTGGCTTGCTGTCTGCCTCTTTAAAAATAAATATGAGTTTTAAATATACTCATCATGCATAAATAAAACAGTGTAGATGCCAAAATAAAATGTAAATTAGAGAATTAAACAATATCTAATATTGAATTATGTTGCTAAAATTATAATTAAAACTATAATTACTTTTCAAATTATAACTGCAGTTATACTGAAAATTACAAAATTATAATTAAGAAATGAATAAAATACCAAAAGCGCATTATTAAAATTCAAGGAGACAAGTAATAAAAATAAAAAAATAATACTGGACAAACCAGCACCAAGAG
>NC_091311.1:25446539-25449039 GCF_038502225.1 Cherax quadricarinatus
TCTCCTCCTGATGATCTTCTCCATGACTTTGCACACAATACATGTCAGAGACACAGGTCTGTAGTTTAGTGCCTCGTTTCTGTTTCCTTTCTTAAATATGGGGACTACATTAGCTGTCTACCATTTCTCAGGTAGTTGCCCAGTTTCAAGGGATGTGTTGAAGATTGTGGTTAGATGCACGCACAGCATCTCTGTTCCTTCACTAAGGATCCATGGGGAGATGTTGTCCGGTCCCATCGCCTTTGAGGTGTTAAGGTCACTTAAGAGCTTCTTCACCTCCCCCTCAGTTGTTCGTATGTCATCCAACACTTGTTGGTATATTCCCTCTTGATGTTCCCTTCTGTGCTGTCTTCCCACAGCCCTTCCTGTCTCTACTGTAAAAACTTCTTTAAATCTCCTGTTCAGCTCCTCACATACCTCCTGATCATTTCTTGTGAGTTCTCCACCTTCTGTCCTTAATCTGATCACCTGGTCTTTGACTGTTGTCTTCCTCCTGATGTGGCTATACAACAGTTTCGGGTCAGTCTTGATTCTCGATGCTATGTCATTTTCATACTGTCGCTGGGCCTCCCTCCTTAAATGTGCGTACTCATTCCTGGCTCTGCGACTGATCTCCCTATTTTCGTGTGTTCTCTGCCTTCTGTACTTTTTCCATTCTCTATTGCACTTTGTTTTTGCCTCATTACACCGTTGGGTAAACCAGGGGCTCGTTCTGGTCTTCCCTTTGTTACTGTTGCCCTTGGGAATAAACCTTTCCACTGCCTCCTTGCATTTTGTTGTTACATATTCCATCATTTCATTTACTGGCTTTCCTGCCAGTTCTCTGTCCCACTGGACCTCCCGCAGGAAGTTTTTCAACCCTATGCAGTCCCCTCTTTTATAGTCAGGCTTTTCCCATTCAACTCCTGTTATTCTCTCCACTTGCAGCTCTACTATGTATTCAAAGCACAGAACCACGTGGTCGCTAGCACTTAGGGGACTCTCATACTTGATGTCCTCAATATCTGAGCTGCCCAGGGTGAACATAAGGTCCAATCTTGCTGGTTCATCCTCCCCTCTCACTCTGGTAGTGTCCTTAACATGTTGGTGCATGAGGTTTTCCAGCACCACGTCCAACATCCTGGCTCTCCATGTTTCGGGACCCCCATGTGGCTCCAGGTTTTCCCAGTCAATCTCCCTGTGGTTGAAATCCCCCATAACCAGCAACTTTGCTCTACTGGAGTGAGCTCTTCTTGCCACCTCAGCAAGTGTGTCCACCATTGCTCTGTTGCTCTCTTCATATTCCTCTCTTGGCCTCCTGCAGTTCTGTGGTGGATTATACATCACTGCAATGACCACTTTGTGTTCCCCAGACTGAAGTGTACCTGCTATGTAGTCTCTTTCTCCCGTCTCATCTATTGCTTCCATTTTCTCGAATTTCCATCTGTTTTTTTACGAGCAGAGCAACCCCACCTCCCCCCCTGCCCCTTCTATCTTTCCTCATGATCTGGTATCCTGGTGGGAAGATTGCATCTGTTATTGTCTCCATGAGTTTTGATTCTGTAACTGCTATGATGTCTGGGGACTTCTCATTGATTCTTTCTTGCCATTCCTCATGTTTATTCGTTAATCCATCTGCATTTGTGTACCAAACCTTCAACTTCTGTTCTAATACTGTAACTGTGGTGCGGGGGTGGAAACAGAGGGATCGATGTGTGATGGTTGGTTTGGATTGTTCAGTTGCCTTGGGGGTGTCGTGGCTGGAGTCCTTCTGCAGGTGTTTCTGGGGGGTGCACTTGTCCTTCCATTTGATCCTTGGTTATTCTGCTCTCCTTTTTCATTTCCTCCCATTTCTCCTTTCGTTTTTGAACTCTCTCTTTCATTGTCTTCCTTTCGTCCTGTGTTCTGTCTCGATCGAGGTACACATTCCGGAACTCCTGCTTGCCTCTCAGCCGTGCTTTCTCCTGCAGGATCATGGTTCGGGTTGATTCTGCCTTGAAAATTACTTTGAGAGGCCGATTCCTTTTCTTTGTGAACCACCCAATTCTCCGAAAATTTGCCACCTGGGTCATGTCCCCCTCGCCTATCACCTTCATGATATCTTCAATCGCTTTTTTCTCCTCCTGCTTTCTTTCATCATAAGTTTCCCCTTTAGCTTCGTCTAGCCCATAGACAAACACAGATCTCTCCCTTTCCACCTCCCACTGTGACTCCCATTGCATCCTCTGATGTGTTTTAGTTCCTTCCCGTGGAGTGTTCCTTCCTTCTGTCGCTTCCCTAGTTATGGCCCCTATGCTTCTTGGTTTATCCTTCCTGCTCACCTGCTCCTGGCCCCCACAGGTATCTGGTGAGGTCCTTGCACATGTCCTAGTTCCTTCAATGTCTTCCAACCTCTCATTCTGTCCTAGTGTGCTCCCTGTCTTTGTTTTGGCCCCATGTGGGTTTGACAGGACCTCTGCATACAGTTTAGTTTCCATGCTTCCTTCAGACCTGTTGTCTGTGTCTGATGTAGCCATTGCCG
>NC_091311.1:25454039-25471539 GCF_038502225.1 Cherax quadricarinatus
CCGATTATAAGGCGAAAATCTCATCCAGCTCCTCAGAGCTGGGGCGTGTGCCCAAAATACAGCAGGCATTACCCCTTTGAACAGCCGCACTGAGCCGCTGGAACAGAAAACTAGCTGCCCTGGGATCCTTAGTTACCCTGATGAGTCTTTTTCCCAGCTCCTTAAGGAATTTAGGTGCACTCTTTCCCCATGAGCCAAGGGTCTCTGAGCCTATGGGAACAAACATATAATGATGGGCAAGTTCTTCATATTTTCTAGACTTTTGGGACTCCCTAAAGCTGGCAGCTGCCCCTCCTTCCTCCCTGGTGTATTGGAGATAGGTATCAGCAAAGGTAGATGCACATGTATAGTCCCACACCACCTGCTTCCCATCTGTCCAGGCTTGAAGGGTGATACCATCTGGACGCTTCTGGCTGCCATCAGATCTGCATAGTTGGGGTGGCTCCCTTACTGCTGGGCATCCAGCTGTTGTGAGGCTCCTCTTGATAATGTTATTAACCTCCTCATGTCTTGCAATCTTTCCCTCGGATTTACGGCACACAAGACCATGGTACCCGAATCGGTCTGCTGCTTCACTTCACACCTGTGTTCGGCGAGAATAGGGGCGGCAAGTCGAAGGGCAACACCGATGCGGATGGTCTGTGGGTCGAGGCGTGTGCCAAGGCTGGAGTTGGGAACAGCCAACAGAAAGTCCCCAGCATGAGGGGCTCTCACTGCCAGGAGGCGGGCTCTATCCTTCCCTGACACACTCTGAAGCATTGTTGAGGCTATATTTTCCACTATTGGACCATCCCAGTGCGATTGTTTGTAGTTGTTGGGGGCAGCAGGTCTGGTTTCAGAGCCCGTTAGATTATCCCAGATCATTGCTCCGTCAATGAATTTTTGGTCCTGGACTCCAATCTTGTCCCTAAGATGTTCAGGGAGAATCGCTGCTACAAGCTCTCTGGATGAAATACACGAGGACAGAAAAGCAGGTAACGCAATCTGTGATGACTTGCGGACACCAATGCCTCCTAGTCTGACTGGAAGTGTAGCTTGGTTCCACTGCCCGTCTTCTAGAGTGAGGTTAAGTACTTTCGTAAAAATCTGCCTGAGAATACTGTCATATTCGTGCAGTATAGGTGCACATCTTAGGAAATATGTCAACCTAGGCAGACTCAAGCACTTTGTGAGAAGGTACAAGGCATCGTGGGTGTCCAGATTGCCTATTCGTTGTTCCATTCTCCTTAACTCTTCCAATTTCTTCCTGAGAATTGTGTCAATGGCATTGCTTCCCAGAGGTGCTACTAGCAAGACACTGTGGGGGCAATGACTGCTGCTCCTGGTAGTTTTGATCTCACTGCATTTATCACTTGTTGACTGACTGAGATGATTTCACATTTGGATGGATTCAGGACTATGCCCATTTCCTGTCCCCGTGTCATTACCTGTGCAAGGTCATGTAGGAGGGACTCCTTTGTACCTGCTAGTGTGCCATCATCTAGGAACCAGAAGAATCTTAGAAAACTTACCTAACCTTATTATAACAAGAGCAATTTATTTTAGCTTAACCCAACTAAATATATTTTAGATTTGTTTATAATAATTTAATACTAAACAAACACAGTGAATTATATTTTTTTTCGTTAGCTTCAGAATGATTTTTGGGAAATTATTGCATACACAAATTTTCGCTTGTCCTATATGGCAAGATGAGCGTTGCTATTTAAGCCAAGATCGCAAGTTCTGCCTATTCGGCACGACATATATATATATATATATATATATATATATATATATATATATATATATATATATATATATATATATATATCTATATATATATATGTAGAGATATATATATAGACGTATGGTATCGAGATCGGCGGGTGATGTCAAGTCAGGTGGAATTTTTGAAGTTTATTATTAGGTGGCTCAGTAACTGACTTTGTGATTCTCCACACAGGTTTATGTAATAGTAACATTATTTGGGATGAAATAAGTTTGCCCAGAGATTCAGAAATTAGGAATGAACTTGATTTCTGTGTTATTGCGTTACTCGTAGCTATCAGACTGATTCTAAGCACAGCTGGTTCTTTCTATCTACTTCTTTGATAAGTATTTTGACGATGGAGAAGTTCATCAGATGTCTGTGTTGCTTTGAACAGTTCAGCCATTATTTGTGTCATTTCTCTGATATGCAGTTCACTAGTTGTTGATCCTCGTGTTCATGTCTCTAGAGGTTTCACCAAAGTCAAAGTTACCACCATCTGCACGTAGTATTTTGTAGACGCCGGCAGTGGTTTTGTTTCTCACGGTTTTCTCTGAACTAATTTCTTTTCTTTTTTGTATTGGAGGCTGTGGTGGAAACTCTGATATTAGCTATTGTTGAAGATATGGAAGGGTTGTTGATTGTGTTGTTGCAAGGCAGAACGATACACAGACTGGGGTTGGACGCTTGACCGGATATACTAGTATCTTCACTCTTCTCCAGCAGTCAGTATTGAAGTGGTGTGGATTGCAGAATTTTAGGAAGGTTTTATTAATGTAGTCGCAGTCTTCTTCTAAGATTGTGAGTGATCAACAGATCTTGGGTGTAGATTCCGTAAACAGTTTTGAGTGACGACATGAAAGAGCTCCATGTGACCTGTCGTGTACAGAATGACATGATGTATTTCCTACAGTACAAGTATGGAGAGACAGACACGTTAGTAGTTTTTGTTGGTAGAATGTTTCACTCTGCGTAGAGCTTTATTACGTCACGGTTTGAAAAAGCTCTACGCAGCAAGCCAAACGTTGCTTGCTCACCAACTTGTTTATCTGTCTTCATTTCGTGATCGGGGATAACGCAGGCGATACATAATTTTAAATTTAAGTATATCTGGGTTAACACAAACTATACACAACAGTATCGTTTTTTTTTTAAAGACGGGAGATTAACACGGTGAAGACATATCAGTACTGTGTCAGTTTTTTTCTTCTTTGTGTTTGTTTTTAAATGTATTGGGGCTAGAGTAAGAGGCTACATAATGAGAGTGGTATCACTGCTTTACCCCGCAGGACTCCGCGCATGCGCACTCCCACCAACTACTTCATCGTCAACCTGGCCTTCGCTGATGTGTTGGTCATCGTCTTCTGCCTGCCAGCCACGCTCCTCTCCAACATCTTCTACCGTGAGTAGCTTAATCCACTTCCCAGTAGAGTTCTTTCTGCCTCCAGGTGTTCCAGTCTATCTGCTCTTGGGTAGTTGTTTATCCTTGTTTCCTTGTAACTATCGCTGTCTACTACCAGTAGTTAATATAATCTTCTACCAGGTTGCTACTCTTTATTTATTGTCCAAGTGGTCTACTACCCGCATCTACCATGCAGATGTGGGTAGTATTCTTATATTAGTGGTCTGTTTAGAGAGGAATCCTGAGGAGACTGGTTTCCTCCCTGTCTCCTTGCAACCGGTTGGCCAGACAGCCTCCACTGCTGGCTCACCTGATTCCCCTCCGCAACCGGTTAACTAGATTGCCTCCATAATCGGCTGAAGAGACAGCCTCCACAACCGGTTGACTAGAGAGTCTCCACATACACTAGTTTATTAGACTCACTCCACAACCGGTTGCCGAGACTCCCTCCACAACCGGTTATCGAGACTCCCTCCACAACCAGTTGTCCAGACTCCCTCCACAACCGGTTGACCTGATTTCCTCCTCAACCGGCTGAAATGAGCTGCAGCACATTACTGTAAGTGCCCAGAGCTCATTAACATACAGTTACCATCCCATAAATTTGCTAAATTTCTGGACGGCTGAGTTCATCGTGGCAGAGTTTGGGTGATGAGCCGTATCTTGTTAGGCAACTGTGTAACACAACGACCGCAGTCAGGTGTAACTGTAACAGTCAGGTGTAACTGCCACAGTCAGGTATAACTGCCCCAGTCAGGTGTAACTGCCACAGTCAGGTGTAACTACCACAGTCAGGTGTAACTGTAACAGTCAGGTGTAACTGTAACAGTCAGGTGTAACAGTCACATAGGGGGGGAAGAGACATATGCTCAGCTCCGGGGATAAACTTCCAGATGTTTCTCTCAGGTACGTTTTCCTCCAAGGCTAAAGGTTCTCCAGTCTGTGTTATAGGTGGTACTTACCTTTATTCCTATCTATCTGTATATCTGTCAGCAATTTCATTTGATCAACTGGCTTTGTTTCGTTGATATCATCATGCTGTACGAACATGTCTCAGACTCGAGTCATCCTAGGAATAAATTATCTCAGATGAAGTGATGTTTTGGAGAAGGTTACTACCAGAGTGAAGTTGCTGCTTGATGCCCGTCTTGTTGTGTAGAAGCTCACTTCTCGCTGTCCTCAGAGTGGAGCCAAGTGTACTACTTTGACATTACTGGTCTTGTACCTAACAGTAAGGACACCCACATTCCTCCCGTGTTGTGGTCTTTCCTGAAACGACAGATATAGCCAGGCTGGATCCAGACGAGAGACGAGTCATCATGCTCTGTTCTCTGTTCTGTCGCAGATGAGAGGGTGGGCATGCAATCCATGGAAATAGAGCATTCTGAATGTGTGAGCGTACTCATGCCTCGTACAGAATCTTGCAACTTCTACTGTCGAGTAGATGCGAGATACGTCGAAGTACTGTAAGTTTCTTGACTTGCTTGTTTGCAAGATTTACACTATGGTTCTTCATAGTCAGTTTAGAGTCCAATTTCACCTACTTCCTTTCCGGGTACCAACACTCTCCCATTCATTCTTACCACTATTCCAGCATTACCATAATGGTGCCTAGACACCATCATCATTTGTGTTTCTCAGGAAAAAGTGTCACCTGCCATCGTTTACCTCAGGCTGATATAACTGTAGGCTGGTGATTGGTGTAACTTATAGCAGCTGGCATTTCTTCTCTGAGCAAAAGAACATAAGAAAGAAGGAACACTGCAGCAGGCCCATTGGCCCAAACGAGGCAGGTCCAATTCTCCCACCGGCTTAAGTGAATGTGACTGACCTGACTAGGTCAGGTCAGTCACATTCACTTAAGGGAGGAGTACGGCATCCGACCTAGTAGCACAAGCTAGTCAGGTCCAACTCATACCCACCCACACCCACTCATGTATTTATCCAATCTATTTTTAAAATTACACAACGTCTTAGCGTCTATGACGGTACTCGGGAGTTTGTTCCACTCATCCACAACTCTATTACCAAACCAGTGCTTTCCTATATCCTTCCTGAATCTGATTTTTTCCAATTTAAAATCATTGCTGCGAGTCCTGTCTATGTTAGATATTTTTAGCAAGTATTTACATCCCCTTTATTAATTCTTGTTTTCCACTTATACACCTCAGTCATATCCCCCCTAATCCTACGCCTGTCTAGAGAGTGCAGATTCAGGGCCCTCAGTCTATCGTCATAGGGAAGATTTCTGATACATGGGATCAACTTTGTCATCCTCCTTTGTACGTTTTCAAGTACATTAATATCCATTCTGCGCAGCATAATCTAACTGAGGCTTAACCAAAGATATATAGAGTTGAAGAACAACCTGAGGACTTCTGTTATTTATACTTCTTGATATGAAGCCAAAGATTCTGTTAGCTTTATTGTGAACACTTATGCACTGTTGTCTTGGTTTCAGATTACTGCTAACCAGAACTTCTAAATCCTTTTCGCAATCCGTAATATTAAGATCTACATTATTTAGTTTATAGGTGGCATGGTTATTTTCCTGTCCAACATTTAGAACTTTGCATTTGTCTATATTAAACTTCATCTGTCAGTTCTCCGACCAATGCATCAGTCTATTCAAATCATCCTGGAGTACTCTAATGTCCTCATTAGAAAGTATTGGACGGCCTATTTTGATGTCATCAGCAAATTTGCTTATTTCGCTATTTATTCCCTCATCTAAGTCGTTTATTTAAATTGTGAACAAGAAAGGGCCCAACACTGATCCCTGTGGAACACTCAGCAATCTTGGGTTCAGCTTAATTGGGTCCTCGGTCTTTTCTTGCTCCAGCGATTTAAGGAGAAGATACAGCTCATCCTGACTTCTTGTCACCACTGACAACTTTAACATAGTTCTTGCAGCTAGCCAAGATTAGAAACTTGCATCTTGGCAGCAAAGTGTTCGGCAAACAGATCAGCTTTCTCCAGACTGCAAGTAGAGATGGTCCCATCCTCTCTCTCTCTCTCTCTCTCTCTCTCTCTCTCTCTCTCTCTCTCTCTCTCTCGCTCTCTCTCTCTCTCTCTCTCTTTCCTTTCCTCATCTACTCTCTCTTCACGCAAGACTTGTCTCCTCACTGCTTCCCTTATCTACGCTATAACCTCACACCACCAGAGTCGAGTGAGTACACAGCACCATCAACACACACACAAATAAAAGGAAAGAGAGGGAGGGAGGGAGGGAGGGAGCCAAGTATCTATCGACAAGTGTGTTTGACAAATGGTAACTATATCAGGGCCAGGAGCACAGACTCAACACACACAGCCACGGATGGGTGAACACACAGCACCAACAGTACAGATAAACAGGCTGCTCAACAGACAAGATGTAAATCAGGAATGGCTACGTTATTTAATACATGGACTCAGTTCACCTATTTAATGAAAACTAATTCAGTTAATTACTTTCATTAATACCAGCTAATAAAAATATAACAAAAATATATCAACTATGCTTTTTGAATTTCAGATAAAATTTTGGTATAAATTTATTACCGTGAATAATTTTATCTTTTAGAAGAGAAATTGAAAACGTTTACGTTTACAAGCAACCTTTTAGGACTTTGTATTTATGTTGTTTACGTTCATGTTGACACACACACACTCACACACACACACACACACACACACACACACACTGAGAACAGCATTCCGATACCTTAGTAATGAATCGTTCAAGACACTGTACACACACTTGACACACACACACACACACACACACACACACACATAGAATAGGAATAGACAGGGTGGACAAAGACAGGATGTTCCAGAGATGGGACACAAAAACAAGGGGTCACAATTGGAAGTTGAAGACTCAGATGAATCAAAGGGATGTTAGGAAGTATTTCTTCAGTCATAGAGTAGTCAGGCCGTGGAATAGCCTAGAAAGTGACGTAGTGGAGGCAGGAACCATACATAGTTTTAAGACGAGGTTTGATGAAGCTCATGGAGCAGGGAGAGAGAGGACCTAGTAGCAACCAGTGAAGAGGCGGGGCCAGGAGCTAAGACTCGACCCCTGCAACCACAGATAGGTGAGTACACACACACATATACACACACAAAGAGGAGACGTAAGATTACTGAGGTGATGAAATGAAACTTTACGTTAAAGACATTAAAGGAGAGAGTCGAGCGGATGAATCAATAATACAAAAATAACCCGCACATTGGAGAGAGAAACTTACGAGGACGTTTCAGTCCGCCTTGGACCACTTACAACGTGACTTTGTAAATGTCCCAAGACGGACTGAAAAGTCGTCGAAAACTTTTTTCTCCCATTTGCGGGTTATTTGTGTATTGTTCCAGTCACGGTGTTGTGCATTTTTATTCATCATGAACCAACAACACTGGATCTAGTATTAACTGTAAGTGTATCTAAAATAGATGAAACAGAACACGAGGCGTCTCTGCGTGTAAGTGATCACACTGTACTGAACATCCAACACCTCGTGGATGTAAACATTACAAGAAGAACAGCAGGTGGGAAATGTGAGTAACTGGACTTCCGAAGATGCTTAGATGGGGTAAGAGAACTCATAAATATGGTGCATATTGAGAAAGAAACTTGAAAGAAAGTCAACGAATGAGACGATGGAGTACGTAGATGGATAGTGTCGGGAGGCAGATAAGAAAAACTGTAAATAAGGAGCTCATGGTACAACCAAAGATGTTGAGAAGAGGAAAACACGATAGCAAGACCATGCAAAAAGTATAGAAATCAAAGTGTGGAAGAAAACGGAAAAGTGAGCAGAAGAGCAAGGAAAGAATATGAAAGGATGAGAAGAAAAGCTGACCGACAGTTTGTGAATGATATAGCAATAAAAGTTAAGTCTGCTTTACATTAAACCAGTAGAAAGAGACCAAGTAATAAAACCGATGAAAGAGAAGTTACGCGAAACGACTAAGTGACTTGTGGAAACAGTGGCAACAACAGAGAATCAAAGAGAAAGGTCACATCAACGGGAGCTAGACACAATGTACACAGGAGAAGATATGAAAAATATTATGGGTGAGTTGGATACAACACTAACAACGAAAACTCATAAAGAGTCACTGAGGATTCTGTGAGAGAAAGCGACAACACTGTCTGCTCCTCTGGCTAAAATCTACAAACACGCCAATGAATTTGGAACAATTGCCAGAAATCTGGAAATCATCCAATATTTAAGGAGACTGACAGTAAGCTTTAAACTTCAGACAAATATCGCTGATATGCATTATACGTAAGACTGTTAAGTACCTGAGAACAGTTCAGAAGTACATTGGTGGCGCACTAACAAAACAGTTACGTAAATAATAACCAGCATGGGTTTAGAGATGCCAAACCTTGTGTCACAAAGCTGTTTTAGGTCTATGAGAGAGTAACACAAGTGAGGCAGGAAGGTAAAGAAGGGTTGGTGGATGGCATATTCTTGGAATACAAAAAGGCAATTAATATTGTAACTTATAAAATGCAAATTAATGAAACAACTGCAATGTTATGAAACCAATACAGAGTAATGAAACTGGTGCAAAGTAATTAAACCAGTTCAGAAGTAATGAAACCAGTTCAGAAGTAATGAAACCAGTGTAGAAGTAATGAAACCAGTACAAAAGTAATGAAACCAGTTCAGAAGTAATGAAACCAGTGCAGAAGTAATGAAACCAGTTCAGAAGTAATGAAACCAGTGTAGAAGTAATGAAACCAGTACAAAAGTAATGAAACCAGTTCAGAAGTAATGAAACCAGTGCAGAAGTAATGAAACCAGTACAAAAGTAATGAAACCAGTTCAGAAGTAATGAAACCAGTGCAGAAGTAATGAAACCAGTTCAGAAGTAATGAAACCAGTTCAGAAGTAATGAAACCAGTTCAGAAGTAATGAAACCAGTGTAGAAGTAATGAAACCAGTTCAGAAGTAATGAAACCAGTGTAGAAGTAATGAAACCAGTTCAGAAGTAATGAAACCAGTTCAGAAGTAATGAAACCAGTGCAAAAGTAATGAAACCAGTGCAAAAATAATGAAACCAGTGCAAAAGTAATGAAACCAGTCCAAAAATAATGAAACCAGTGCAAAAGTAATGAAACCAGTGCAGAAGTAATGAAACCAGTGGAGAAGTAATGAAACCAGTTCAGAAGTAATGAAACCAGTGGAGAAGTAATGAAACCAGTGTAAAAGTAATGAAACCAGTGCAAAAGTAATGATACCAGTGCAAAATTAATGAAACCAGTGCAAAGTAATGAAACCAGTGCAGAAGTAATGAAACCAGTGCAAAAATTAATGAAACCAGTGAAGAAGTAATGAAACCAGTGTAGAAGTAATGAAACCAGTTCAGAAGTAATGAAACCAGTGTAGACGTAATGAAACCAGTGCAAAAGTAATGAAACCAGTGCAAAAATTAATGAAACCAGTGAAGAAGTAATGAAACCAGTGTAGAAGTAATGAAACCAGTGTAGAAGTAATGAAACCAGTTCAGAAGTAATGAAACCAGTGTAGAAGTAATGAAACCAGTTCAGAAGTAATGAAACCAGTGTAGAAGTAATGAAACCAGTGTAGAAGTAATGAAACCAGTTCAGAAGTAATGAAACCAGTGTAGAAGTAATGAAACCAGTTCAGAAGTAATGAAACCAGTGTAGAAGTAATGAAACCAGTTCAGAAGTAATGAAACCAGTGTAGAAGTAATGAAACCAGTTCAGAAGTAATGAAACCAGTGTAGAAGTAATGAAACCAGTGTAGAAGTAATGAAACCAGTTCAGAAGTAATGAAACCAGTGTAGAAGTAATGAAACCAGTTCAGAAGTAATGAAACCAGTGTAGAAGTAATGAAACCAGTTCAGAAGTAATGAAACCAGTGTAGAAGTAATGAAACCAGTTCAGAAGTAATGAAACCAGTGTAGAAGTAATGAAACCAGTGCAAAATAATTAAACCAGTGCAATACAGCGAATAATAATAATAATAATAATAATAATAATAATAATAATAATAATAATAATAATAATAATAATAATAATAATAATAATAATAATAATAATTTAATTACGCTTTAACATTAGGATTGAAGAAGTCGCAGGTAAACAATGGTTTCCCAGTAATAAATGTCCTGAACTATACATTCATGTTGATTCTCCGGTACTTCCGGCCCGGGTCTTCTCCAGATGGTGACCCGGAACCTGAATTATACATGTCTTTTTTCACATCTTGTTGATATCATCATAACATTTACTTTCTTGACAAGAAGTGATAATGTCCTTTTGTCTTGATAGTTCTAAAGCAGATGCAGTAGGATAGAGACTACTGTACTGAAGAACGAGACACGTGCAACATTTTGGTATCTTTGTTCTGGAAACGTTTCGCCAGCCAGTGTCTTCTTCAGTTCAATGCAGAGAAACCGTGGAAGATGAGGAGGAGTTTGAGGTTATCAGTCCCTCAGCCTGGAGTAGATGTGTTCAGTCTATAAATCTTGATGGACCTAACAGAGGGACAGATTACCCCAGACTCCTCCTCCTCATTTTCCACTGTTTCTCTGTATTGAACTGAAGAAGCCACTGGCTGGCGAAATGTTTCCAGAATAAAGACACCTAAATGTTTCACAAGTGTCTCATTTATCAACTTGCCAGTTTTCTTTTGATTCCTACTATACTAAAGACAGGTGAAGTGAAAGTAATATTGGACTTAGGTTATCAAATCGTCATTTAAACATATAAATACTGTTCATCTTTGAGATATAGCTGCCTGTTCGATGAGAACATAATTATTAATATATACGCAGGTGTCTTATTACCAACTTGTCGGTGTTGCATGTTATTACCACATTCATATAATTCCTCCAACGAAGACAGTCTGAAGGCATTGAATTTACACTCTCTGGAAAGACGTGGAATTAGAGGAGAAATGATTGAAGCGTACAAACGGAAAATAGGAATAAATGAAGTTAATATAAATAATGTTCTGAATATATCAAACCAAGACAGGACTCGCAGCAGTATATTCAAATCTGATCAGTTTGGAGTTAGAAAAGATGTTGAGAAATATTGGTCTGGCAATAGAGTTGCAGATGGCTGGAACAAATTCCCAGGCAACTTTCAGTATAGATTGGACGGATATACGAGTGGGTGTGAGTCAACATGCCCATACTAGGCAGGTTCAAGTCGCACCCACTCAAGTACTCGTCTAACCTACCTTATGTTGTAAAAATGGTGGTAGACCTGAAAATGACACATAATACTGACATGTTAATAAATAACACACAAGTGCAGCAGTGTTAGGCATCTTTATCCCGAAACGTTTCGCCTATATAAAAGGCTTCTTCAGTCGAGTACAGAGTAGTTTACAGAAACAGTAGAGATTTGAAGCCGATGTAATCAGTTAATCGCCCTTGAAGACGCAGTTTTGAGGTGGTCAGTCCCTTAGCCTGGAGAAGAGTTTTGTTCCATAATCTAGAACATTGTTCCAGACTATGGAGAGCGAAAAGTTGCCGCATGTGTCTTTTTACCTAACTTATGTTCTTCTCTTCATATGTACCACCGTCAGCAGCAGCTGAATAAACAATTAAGACAAAATAACTGCATCTGTCAGCATTTCGTTAACAAAACTCGATACATCAGCGTCGTGTTACTACCCTGTTCTGTGTGATGATTACATAGTGGCAACAAAAGTTAGTTATAATTAATTGCCACTGACCGGCCTGGTCACGGACCGGGCGACGGGGGTGTTGATCCCCGAAACCCTCTCCAGGTATACTCTCCAGATACACTCTTCAGAAATACTCTCCAAGTATACTCTCCAGGTATATTCCATCACGCACTATGATATTCTTACAATGTGTAGAATTGTATCAACTTGAGTTGAAAGACTTCAGTAGTGTCAATCTGAGCTGGGAGACTTCAGTAGTGTTAACCTGAGCTAGGAGACTTCAGTAGTGTCAATCTGAGCTGAGAGATTTCGGCAGTGTCAGCCTGAGCTGAGAGACTTCAGTAGCGGAATGAGGATATCGCCAGCATAAAAGCCGTCGGAGTCTTTCATTAATTCGGTAGTCAGGTTTGATCCAGGGAAAGGAAGAGGAGCTCCAGTTCCTTGGATGAAGAGTCCTGTGCAAGCCTCGCGTCAGCCAACCATGAAGAGTGAGATAATACGGAGTGATGTTGTCCCAGGCTGCTGAACGCCCAAGATGGCGTCATCATCCGCCAGGCTCGGAGGCACAACTCATATCTGAAGACGACTAGTTATATCAACTTTCCCTCACTTATCTCATCATTCTCTGAGGAAGTGAGTCTATATATCATCTCCGATCATCTAAGGAGACGTAATCTAATTACTCGCGTCAGTAACAACTGCCATGCCAGTAAGTTACTCGGTATAATAAATGAATTAAGGTGATTCCCGTCTCCTATTTCTGAGACTCTCCTCACGAGGAACTTAATCCACATTCCCACTGTAAACATCAGACACCAGGGAACGCCACTCACTTTATATATTATGCATAACTTAACATATGGTTAATGGAGCAAAGGAAGCCACCTGGAGACAATAGAGCAGAAGATATTTATGAGACTCTATATTTGATCATCCCACTGAGATTCTTTCCAGCAAGCTAAAGGTATCACTAACAGCATGACTTATCAGAGAAAGGGTCGCAGACGGAGGATCGAACCTCCACCATTCCTGGCACTGAGTGACCTAGACGAGTTTAGCGTTTTACATAAATAAACAACGAAATAAAATTTGTGAAGACGAGATTGTTTGGGAAATGTTATCATTCAGTTATTTGCCTCAGTTTGCTATTGTATACAGTAATTTTTTATATGATTTTACCTGCAATATGAATTGTCAGTGTCTGCTAACAATCTTATTTTTGAGTGTGTGTGTGTGTGCACTCGTCTGTGTATACAGTAGTGTGTATATTAATTGCGACGGTGATGAAATAAGACATTTTGAAAATTAATGTTTTTAAAAATACATGGCAATGATATGACAGATAATTGATTTAGTAAGAGATATGAGTACCCTTTGCTTTAATAAGCACTGCTACACGCTTGGCATAGAATCGACAAATGTTGAACACATTTTGGGAAGTTCTTCGTCCTGGTACCAGGTCCTAATAACAGCAGCAATTAGCTTCTCTACAGGTGAACAGTCAATCCTCTTTAGCGATCCTGCGTTTGATTATTGTCCATATATTATTCAACCGAGTTAAGGTCAGGAGAGTTCCGAGCCTAATTTAGAACGTTTAGCCCACTCTCTTCGAAGAATGTCAGCATTTTCTGGAAGTGTTGCATTGAGTAAGATCCTGCTGGAAAATGCCTTCTCCATCAGGAAAGTCTCTGTTCACAATGGGAAGCAATTGAGTTACCAGGATTGTCTTGTATTTACCACTGTTCATCGTTCCTTTAACAATATCAAGCCGTCCAGGGCCTGTAGAAATAAAACTACCCCAAAACATCTTAGGTGGGTGTTTTGACGTTTGTTGAATGTGTTCATTCCAAAGAAGTTCGCCTTTGCTCCGGCTCACTAGCACTGATCAGTACCAAACTTCTTCATAATGCGCCTCATCTGAAAATATAATTTTTCTCCATTCATCTGTCGTCCATCCCTTATGATTGAGTGCCCACCGCAGCCATTTTTTCTTCATAGGAGCAGTCAACAATTTTTTTTTTACCTGATTTCTGGCAATTCTACCAGCTTCACGGAGCTTTCGTCGAACAGTTGAAGAATCAACATTTAAGCCAACTGATCTTTGCTGGTTTTCTTAGAATTCTTCACATTATTTCTTATCTTGCTGTTTGTTGTCTTGTTTAAAAACACTTTTATAAGTCTACCATTATTATTATTTCATTAAATTCCTCGGATTCTTCCTCACGAAAAATGAGTATGATGTTGATGGTGTATCTGTATATCTGATTCTGTTTTGGCACATAAGAGTTACTGAATAAACATAGTAGTATTTTGCATTACTTTCAGCTTGTTGCAAGATTTAATCGCACAGCTTCTATGGTTTATACTGAGAATCTGTTTATTACTTTAGGCTTCATATTTCTTTCATGTCAGAAAATTTTCTGGATAGAAGTTTTACTGAATGGAAATGCATGGGGATTCAGAATTATCTAGGCTAGTTCAATAAAACATTTGACTCCCGCTGCATTTCAATAGTCCAAAACTTGAATGAATCGTTTGGTATTTCTTCACCTGAAAAATCTTTTTCCAATCTTCCAACGAAGTTTATCATACTGATAATGAAGTTTTAGTTGCGAAGTTGTCTTTATTTTAGCAACCCTCTGATCATCAGTGAAGTCTGAAGATTTTGGTGAAATATTTGACAACGATTTACGAGTCTAAGTTAATCATTTTTTTGCGAGAAGAATATTTTAGATTCTCGATTAAGTCAATGTTTCTTACCCTCTTCTTCAGCTGCTTATTATTATTATTATTATTATTATTATTATTATTATTATTATTATTATTTTGATCCATGAAGGAAATCGTGGCATTTTTTTTTCCAAATTTTATTCCTCTTCAGAAAATTTCTGCATGGATCCCTGAAATTGAAGTTTATCTCCATAACTCCCAATATTCATATGAATGATAAGAAACTCCAAATCGTCTTACTATACCCTTTTCACAAGGAAATTATACAGCTGCTTCAACTAAAAAAAAAAAAAAAAAAAACTTTGGAACCACTAAGGCTTGAAATAATTAATATATGAACAGACTCGGAATTTTGAACAAGTAGTAGAGCAAATGTTAAGTACAAATAATTTCTTTCATCACTAGGCATCTCACTGCGTAAGAATATTAAAAACACATATACTATTTACTAGCCATTTGTACTGCTGTTAGACGCAACAATCTTTCGTTACTTAAAATATCTTGAGATTGTTCCCCCTCTTAGAGAACTAAGCTGCAACCCTCGTGCTCGTTCAGAAAACAAAAAAAAATAAATTGATAGAAGCTTCTCGAAAACATATTCACATCACAGAACTAGGCTATATAGCACGTGCGTTATATATACTTTATTTGGGGAACTCTTTCTCTTAGTACTGATAGCACTAAATTTTGACTTCCGCACACACTACTAGCACCATCACTACTAAATCGTATGTACTTGCTGATGTCTACATCTGCTTTCTTCAAAACTGTATGACTGAATCAAAGCTACTCCTGTCGTCGACGTTATCACCACCAGGAATTCAGTTTTCATGGATGTTCCTCACTAATATATCAAACACATAGGCAGGTACTCGGAACCACCAACGTCAGTTGACTCACCAATTAATAAAAAATATTTGGTAGTTTTCAAGTCACTGATCAACTTCTCCAAGACTGAAACATTTACAATGTTTTTAGAGTTGTAGAGCACTTTGTTCTGTGCGTCTATACATTTTTCTAATGCATGCCCTTTAATAAATTCACACACAATTTCTGTATAACGATCAACAACAGTCTTGATGCTGCTGTGGTAAGCAGCTCCCACAGAGTATTTTATTTCATAATGTTTCACTTGATCATGTTGACCTCTAATTGATTTACAAACGTTTTAATGATATTGTCAGACTTTTTAATGGACTCTGCATGCCCCACCAGGTTACTTTTTAAACTACATTAATTGCACAGGCGAACAATTTACAGTAAGAGGCTTCACATATGTCGATAAGAAAAGTAAATCCGTTCTCCCATTCCACCTTATAACTTGTTCCATCACTATGAGTTCTTCCATTTAGGATAAATGGTATAAAAGACAAACACAATGAAAAAAACACAAATACGGTTGTGCTAAATGGTTTTGAAACCGACAAGTTGAAGATTGAGACACTAATGCAATATTTGGGAATCTTCATTAATGAAACGTTCGGCCACACAGTGACTTCATCAGTCCAGTACAAAATAGAATGTATTGGACTGATGAAACCACTCTAAAAGAATAGAGAAATTCCAAGCGCTTTCGTGACTACTCACATTATCAAGGAACTATGAAAGTAAAGCATCCAAGGAAGCTATATAAGGGGTCTGGCCAACACCTCACTATCAGATCCCGCAACGGTTTAACACCTGACGCGCGCCGGCCCAACTGGACAGGTCCTTTGCACAACTCACCAACAAACTATTCTACCCAAGAAAATTTAAAAATTATTATTTGTCCAGTGTATTATTAAATTCTTCCCAAATTCTATTAATTATAAATGGATCTAATTTATATAAACCAAAGGAAATATTCATATTATTGTCAAAACTGCTTTTTATGAAACAAGATTCAATTATATTCCTGTCGACCATGGACTTGCTTGATACTACTTTCTCAACTTTTTGAAAATCAATTGGATGGTTAAAATCTCTTACATGAATAAATAGAGCATTGGAATCTTGTCCAGTTCTAATGCTATATTTATGTTGTTTTAACCTTAGTTCGAGATTTTTACCAGTTGGACCGTAATAAACTTTATCGCAAATTTTACAAGGAATCTTATAGACACATCCATCAGCATTTTGGGGGGAATTCTTTATCAAAAGTTTTTTTTACTGTATCAAGATTTTTGAATACAACTTTAATATTAAAAGACTTAAGAAGAGAAGGCATATCAACCAAGTTTTCATGGTAAGCGAGAACCAACATATTTTTAGTTGAATCAGGCTGGTTGTCCCTTTTTGGATTGTAAAAAGTATTTCTAGCAACTTTAAAAGATTTATCAATTAAATTTCTTGGGTATTTTAAATCATTACCTATTTCATAAATTTTGGATATTTCCTCATCTATGAACTCTGGACTACAAATTCGTAAAGCTCTCAAAAACATTGATGAGAAAACAGACAGTTTGACTCTATCTTGATGCGAGGAATAATAGTGTACAGAGGAACAGTTATTTGTAGGTTTTCTATAAATTTTAAATTTGAATTCATTATTACCATTAATAATTAAAACATCTAGAAAAGGCAATGAGTTATTTTCTAGATGTTTTAATTATTAAGGGTAATAATGAATTCAAGAAGCCAGTTACTGGACCACATGTCCAGCCTGTCCAGGTCTCTTTGCAGTCCTGCCTCATCCTCGTCCGATTTAATTCTTTTCATCAACTTCACATCATCTGCGAATAGGGACACTTCAGAGTCTATTCCTTCCATCATGTCGTTCACATATCAAAAAGAGCACTGGTCCTAGAACTGACCCCTGTGGGACCCCGCTCGTCACAGGCGCCCACTGTGATACCTCTTCACGTACCATGACTCGTTGCTGCCTCCCTGTCAGGTATTCCCTGATCCATTGCAGTGCCCTCCCTCTTACATGCGCCTGATCCTCCAGCTTCTGCACTAATCTCTTGTGGGGAACTGTGT
>NC_091311.1:25476539-25494039 GCF_038502225.1 Cherax quadricarinatus
AGGTTGCAGGGGTCGAGTCCAAGCTCCTGGCCCCGCCTCTTCACTGGTTGCTACTAGGTCACTCTCCCTGAACCATGAGCTTTATCGTACCTCTGCTTAAAGCTATGTATGGATCCTGCCTCCACTACATCGCTTCCCAAACTATTCCACTTCCTGACTACTCTGTGGCTGAAGAAATACTTCCTAACATCCCTTTGATTCATCTGTGTCTTCAGCTTCCAACTGTGTCCCCGTGTTGCTGTGTCCAGTCTCTGGAACATCCTGTCTTTGTCCACCTTGTCAATTCCTCTCAGTATTTTGTAAGTCGTTATCATGTCCCCCCTATCTCTCCTGTCCTCCAGTGTCGTCAGGTTGATTTCCCTTAACCTCTCCTCGTAGGACATACCTCTTAGCTCTGGGACTAGTCTTGTTGCAAACCTTTGCACTTTCTCTTGTTTCTTTACATGCTTGGCTAGGTGTGGGTTCCAAACTGGTGCCGCATACTCCAATATGGGCCTAACGTACACGGTGTACAGGGTCATGAACGATTCCTTATTAAGATGTCGGAATGCTGTTCTAAGGTTTGCTAGGCGCCCATATGCTGCAGCAGTTATTTGGTTGATGTGCGCTTCAGATGTGCCTAGTGTTATACTCATCCCAGGAAATTTTTTCTTGAGTGAGGTTTGTAGTCTCTGGCCCCCTTGACTACTCCGTCTGCGGTCTTCTTTTCCCTTCCCCAATCTTCATGACTTTGCACCAGGTGGGGTTGAACTCCAGGAGCCAATTGCTGGACCAGGTCTGCAGCCTATCCAGATCCCTTTGTAGTTCTGCCTGGTCTTCGATCGAAAGAATTTTTCTCATCAACTTCACGTCATCTGCAAACAGGGACACTTCGGAGTCTATTCCTTCCGTCATGTGTGTGTGTGTGTGTGTGTGTGTGTACCCACCTATTTGTACTCAGCTATTTGTGGCTGCACGGGTCGAGTCTTAGCTCCTGGTCCCGCCTCTTCACCGGTTGCTACTGGGTTCTCTCTCTCCCCGCTCCATGAGCTTTATCAAACCTCGTCTTAAAACTATGTATGGTTCCTGCCTCCACTACGTCACTTTCTAGGCTATTCCACTGCCTGACAACTATGTGACTGAAGAAATACTTCCTAATATCTCTCTGATTCATCTGTGTCTTCAACTTCCAATTGTGACCTCTTGTTTCTGTGTCCCCTCCCTGGAACATCCTGTCTTTGTCCACCTTGTCTATTCCACGCAATATTTTATATGTCGTTATCATGTCTCCCCTGACCCTCCTGTCCTCCAGTGTTGTCAGGCCGATTTCCCTTAACCTTTCTTCATAGGACATTCCCCTTAGCTCTGGAACTAACCTTGTCGCAAACCTTTGCACATTCTCTAGTTTCTTGACGTCCTTTATCAAGTGTGGGTTCCAAACAGGTGCTGCATACTCCAGTATGGGCCTGACATACACGGTGTACAGTGTCTTGAATGATTCCTTGCTAAGGTATCGGAACGCTGTTCTCAGGTTTGCCAGGCGCCCATATGCTGCAGCAGTTATCTGGTTGATGTGTGCTTCCGGAGACATGCTCGGTATTATACTCACCCCAAGATCTTTCTCCTTGAGCGAGGTTTACAGTCTTTGGCCGCCTAGCCTATACTCTGTCTGCGGTCTTCTTTGCCCTTTCCCTATCTTCATGACTTTGCATTTGGCATGATTAAATTCGAGAAGCCAGTTGCTGGACCAGGTGTCCAGTCTGTCCAGGTCTCTTTGAAGTCCTGCCCGGTCCTCATCTGATTTAATTCTCCTCATTAACTTCACATCATCTGCGAACAGGAACACTTCTGAGTCTAACCCTTCCATCATGTCGTTCTCATATACCAAAAATAGCACTGGTCCTAGGACCGACCCCTGTGGGACCCCGCTCGTCACAGGTGCCCACTGTGTGTGTGCGTGTGTGTGTGTGTGTGTGTGTGTGTGTGTGTGTGTGTGTGTGTGTGTGTGTGTGTGTGTGTGTGTGTGTGTGTGTGTGAATGTATGTATGTATGTATGTATGTATGTATGTATGTATGTATGTATGTATGTATGTTTATATGTATGTATGTATGTGTGTATGTATGTATGTATGTATGTATGTATGTATATGTATGTATGTATGTATGGATGTATGGATGTATGTATGTATGTTTGTATGTATGTTTGTATGTATTTATGTATGTATGTATGTATGTATGTATGTATGTATGTATGTATGTATGTATGTATGTATTTATGTATGTATGTTTATATGTATGTATGTATGTATGTATGTATGTATGTATGTATGTATGTATGTATGTATGTATGTATGTATGTATGTATGTATGTATGTATGTATGTATGTATGTATTTTTGTATGTATGTTTGTATGTATGTATGCATGTATGTATGTATTTATGCATGTATGTGGCAGCTAATCACACACAATTCAAACATCAACTTCCTGGTTATTCGCATATAAATTTCCACGTAATCTTCTCCAGACTTTTATGCCTATAAATCCCTCTATTCATTACGATCATCCTACGTAATCCTGCATAATCCTGTGTAATCCTTCCCCGTAATCAGCAGTTTAGGGCCAGCCGAGTTATACCTCCAGTGCTATGTCATCCCAGGACGAGTTGGCTGCTATAATACCTAGCTGGAGAATACATGTTAACGTGAGAAGCTATCACTAACAACCTAGCTGGTCAAAGACTGGACTGGTTGGAGACTGAGCTGCTAATAGCAAGCTAGTCTCCAATCTGAGGCTGGTTCCCACTTCCTCCAGCCTCTGGAACTAATACTAGGAACTAGCAGTGCCTGTCGACTGGTGATCAGGATGCGTATCCGGGAGCTGTGAGTCAACCCCTTTCAAAGATGTCCTCCGTAAGTACAACTCAGTAAGAACAGTAATTACTGGACATCCTGGAGGATGACAGGACAATTGAGTCTTGGACAAATGTGTCCCGGTCATTGGCGTTCCCCGACATTTGCGTCTTTTTTTTTTTGATATAAATTTACATATTCACGTGTTTTTTATATAAAAAATATTTTTTTATTAATTAAACAAGGGGTTGTAGCACGCATTTTTTTATTAAAAAAATTAACTTGTAGGTTTAAACTTAAAAAGCATGAATGTTGTGGGCAACCAGAAGATAACCATCTCACTACCCCAGTGAATCATCCTGTGTTTTGAAATCATATCCAACACATGTGGAGGGTTGATTGTCAGTGACTCAGTGGCAAACGAGACACTCGTCATTAGCCTACAGTTACCTTAATTGATCAGACGGTTGCTTTTTGAGCTGAGGTAAGAGACTCAGAATATATAATATGGGGTTTGTTACTCAGTAATAAATACATGTAGCGGGACGTAAATGACCGGGACGTTAAAAACGGATGCAAATGTCCAGGGACGCCAATGGCCGGGACACATTTAACCGGAAGGCATTTGTCCAGGACCCCGTGGCCTGGCTGGCAAAGCTCTCGCATCACACACGGAGGGCCCGAGTTCGATTCCCGGAGGGTAGAAAAGGGGTAGAAACATTACGACGTGTTTCCTCACACCTGTTGTCCTGTTCACCTAACAACAAGTAGCTACCTATGTGTTAGCATGGGTAGCTACCTATGTGTTAGCATGTGGTTTGCATCCTGAGAGACAAGATTGAGGACCCCAATGGAAATAAGACAGACAGTCCTTGATGACGCACTGACTGTCTTGGGTTATCCTGAGTGGCTAACCTTCCGGGGTTAAAAAGCCGAACAAAATCTTATATTATCTCTTAAATACCCTAGTGCCCTCCTGGAGAGAGAGTGGAGTTAGTTAAGCAACACCAGCGTGGGTTGGGGCAGGAGGAAAAGCCTACTTCACTAATCTACTGTACTAATGCTCGGATAGAGAATCACAGTGATCAAGCACAGAGAGAATCTCATTGTTTTATCCGTTACATGTAACACATTGTTCTTGGAGGAAAATACGTTTTTTCTTATTACGACGTTGCACCTACACGAAGCTTTGTCATGTGGTAAGCTTTCTTGTACATGAATATTGCACCAGTAAAAAATGCCATTTTGCTATTTTCTTCCCCCCCCACCATTGTCAGGTCACAGCCACACACTAGGTCACAGCCACACACCAGGTCACAGCCACACACAAGGTCACAGCCACACACAAGGTCACAGCCACACACCAGGTCACAGCGACATACTAGGTCACAGCCACACACAAGGTCACAGCGACACACAAGGTCACAGCGACACACAAGGTCACAGCCACACACAAGGTCACAGCGACACACAAGGTCACGGCCACACACTAGGTCACAGCCACACACCAGGTCACAGCGACACACAAGGTCACAGCCACACACAAGGTCACAGCCACACACAAGGTTACAGCCACACACAAGGTCACAGCCACACACAAGGTCACAGCCACACACAAGATCACAGTCACACACAAGATCACAGCCACACACAAGGTCACAGCCACACACAAGGTCACAGCCACACACAAGATCACAGTCACATACAAGGTCACAGTCACACACAAGGTCACAGCCACATACAAGTTCACAGCCACATACAAGGTCACAGCCACACACAAGATCACAGTCACATACAAGGTCACAGTCACACACAAGGTCACAGCCACATACAAGGTCACAGCCACATACAAGGTCACAGCCACACACAAGATCACAGCCACAAACAAGGTCACAGCCACACACAAGGTCACAGCCACACACAAGATCACAGCCACATACAAGGTCACAGCCACACACAAGATCACAGTCACATACAAGGTCACAGTCACACACAAGGTCACAGCCACATACAAGGTCACAGCCACATACAAGGTCACAGCCACACACAAGATCACAGCCACACACAAGGTCACAGCCACGTACAAGGTCACAGTCACACACAAGATAACAGCCACACACAGACCCTGAGCTGCTTTGGGGATTAGCGTGGACGGGTACAAAGCATGGCTTGCTTCTGCAGTGTTTTAAAAACTGAGTTTGGAGAGTTGAAGGAGGAGGTCTTGCTTCTCCAGGAGGAGATTAGGAGGCTGAAGGTCCACCTCAATGGGCCTGGGAGAGAGTGTGAGGTGGTTGGAGATGTGGGGAATGAGGCTTCTAGCAGTGAGGTGCAGTCTGTCTCTCACTGTGAGGAGGCTGTAGGTGGGGAGGTAGCAACGGGTACCAGCAGTGAGGTGCAGCCCAGCACCTGCTACAAGTGGCGAGTTGTTCACAGTAATGGGAGGCGCATCAGAGTAAGGAAAGTTAAGAGTGAAGATCTGAAGGTAGGAAATCGCTTCTCTGTTCTCCAGGATGAATGTACTTCAGTGGCCAGTGAAGGTAAGGGTACTACTGCCCCTGCTAATGAAGGTAAGCGCATTCTTGTGGTTGGTGACTCTCAGGTAAGATATGTTGACCGTGCTTTTTGTAATAGGAATAAGAAGATGAGAGATAGAGTGTGCTTCCCTGGAGCTGGTGTTGGGGACATTGTCAACAGACTGGATAATATCATGTCAGGTAATGGGAACAAGCCCATTATCTGTCTCAGTGCTGGTGGAAATGATATTGGGAAGGGTAGGAGAGAAGAGCTGCTAGATAAGTACAGGTCAGCTATAGATTTCATTAAGTCTAAGGGAGGGATCCCAATCATATGTAGCATCTTGCCTAGAAGGGGAGTAGGAAATGAATGGTTGTCTAGGGCAATTGGTGTAAATTGCTGGCTAGACAGATACTGCAAGGAACTTGCAATCCCATTCATTGACAACTGGAACAACTTTTATGGCAAACATGATATGTATGCAAGGGATGGGGTTCATCTCTCTGGGGCAGGGGTGGTAGCACTTGCAGACTCGATTGAGAAGGCCATTGGTGAAATGCCTATGATTTTAAACTGATGGAAGATAGAGGTATGGGTGTGTGTGGGAAACAAGCAGGTTGCAACACTAGGGTTGGAAACAGTAAATGTATAAAAGGCATTCAGCATGAAGTTATAAATAAAGACAATACAACAGGTCAGAAAACAAAGGGGGACAGCAGAGGGCAGCAAGGGACTAGCTCCCTTAAGGTTTACTATACTAATAGCAGGAGTGTTAGAAATAAGATAGATGAGCTAAGATTAATTGCAAGTGCAGGAAACATAGATATTATTGCTATAACAGAGACCTGGCTCAATCTGAAAGATAGAGAGATGCCATCTGAATGTCACATACAAGGCTATAAATTATTCCACACTGACAGGGTCAACAGGAAAGGTGGTGGAGTAGCGATGTATGTCAGAGACAATTTAAATTGTTGTGTTAGACAAGATATTAAATTAGAAGCGTCAGCCACTGAATCTGTTTGGTTACAGCTTCTCGAGGGCCGAGAAAAACTAATTTTGGGTGTGATTTACAGGGCCCCAAATCTTGATAGGGAGTGCAGTAAACTTCTATGGGACGAAATTCGTAAGGCATCTACATACGAAAATGTTGTGCTAATGGGAGATTTCAACTATAGACAGATTGACTGGAGCAATTTGACAGGAAATTTAGAGTCGGGTGACTTTCTTGATACGATCCAGGATTGTTTTTTAAAACAGTTTGTGACAGAGCCAACTAGGGGAAATAACCTCCTTGACTTGGTTCTTGCCAGTAGGGAAACACTAATTAATAATCTTGAGGTTAATGATGAGCTTGGGGAGAGTGATCACAAATCACTCAGTTTTAACATATCATGGAATTCCCCTAATAATGGCAATCAAGTCTCCGTCCCTGACTTTCGCTTGGCTGATTTCATAGGACTGAAAAATTACTTAGGTGGGCTGAACTGGAATGACCTGACTAGGGGTCAGGTAGGTGGTGATGGTTGCCGATATGATGCTTTCCAGGGCATAGTTCTAGCTGCTCAGTCAAATTATGTTCCAAATAGGGAAATCAGATCAAACAAAAATGATCCTAAATGGATGAACAATAGATTAAAATATCTGATTGGTCAAAAGAGAGGCATATATAGGCAAATCAAAAGAGGAGAGGGGCAATTAAGAAATCGATATATTCAGTTAAAGAGAGAAATAAAAAAGGGAATTAGAAAAGCAAAAAGAGATTATGAGGTTAAAGTTGCAAGAGAATCGAAGACTAACCCAAAAGGATTCTTTCAGGTATACAGAAGTAAGATCAGGGACAAGATAGGCCCACTCAAAAGTTCCTCGGGTCAGCTCACTGACAGTGATAAGGAAATGTGTAGAATTTTTAACACATACTTCCTCTCAGTTTTTACACAGGAGGATACCAGTGATATTCCAGTAATGATAAATTATGTAGAACAGGACGATAATAAACTGTGCACTATTAGGGTCACAAGTGACATGGTCCTTAGGCAAATAGATAAATTAAAACCTAACAAATCCCCAGGCCCTGATGAACTGTATGCAAGGGTTCTAAAGGAATGTAAAGAGGAGCTTAGCACACCTTTGGCTAATCTTTTCAACATATCACTACAAACTGGCATGGTGCCAGATAAGTGGAAAATGGCAAATGTGATACCTATTTTCAAAACAGGTGACAGGTCCTTAGCTTCGAACTATAGACCAATAAGCCTAACCTCCATAGTGGGAAAATTTATGGAATCAATAATTGCCGAGGCAGTTCGTAGCCACCTTGAAAAGCATAAATTAATCAACGAATCTCAGCATGGTTTTACAAAGGGACGTTCCTGCCTTACGAATTTATTAACTTTTTTCACTAAGGTATTTGAGGAGGTAGATCATGGTAACGAATATGATATTGTGTATATGGACTTCAGTAAGGCTTTTGACAGGGTCCCACATCAGAGACGATTGGGGAAAATTAAAGCACATGGAATAGGAGGAGAAATTTTTTCCTGGATAGAGGCATGGTTGACAAATAGGCAGCAGAGAGTTTGCATAAATGGGGAGAAATCAGAGTGGGGAAGCGTCACGAGCGGTGTTCCACAGGGGTCAGTGTTGGGCCCCCTGCTGTTCACAATCTACATAAACGACATAGATGAGGGGCATAAAGAGCGACATCGGCAAGTTTGCCGATGACACCAAAATAGGCCGTCGAATTCATTCTGACGAGGACATTCGAGCACTCCAGGAAGATTTGAATAGACTGATGCAGTGGTCGGAGAAGTGGCAGATGCAGTTTAATATAGACAAATGCAAAGTTCTAAATGTTGGACAGGACAATAACCATGCCACATATAAACTAAATAATCGTAGATCTTAATATTACGGATTGCGAACTTAGTAGTAGTAACCAGTTACCAGTAATCAGTGTACCGTTGACTCAACGACCAACCGTCTCTGCCTGAGACACTGTCTATTCATATTGCGCTGATCTGGCATTATTCAAAGACCCATGGGTACGTGGGCGGCCGGTCAGTGAGTGTTACGAGTGTGAGCAAGGAGGCAAGGTAACGGCTGCGGGCTCTCTCCACATATCTGTAATTATACGTAATAACAGCCTACGTGAGTATTTCTTACCTAATCCACGTGTCGAACTCCCACATGATAAATGGTGGCAGCGGTGGGATTGAACTCTTGGATAGTCAAGGTCCATCTAGCTAACCTTCCAGTAGGTTGTTTGTTCTGGAATAAGGGTATCAGTGGAGCATGGTCTGTCAAGACATGAACAGAGTACTGATAAATAATGTCACGGAAGTGCTTTAAAGACCATACTATTGCTAAAGAGTCAACGGTACACTGGTTACTGGTAACTGGTTACTACTACTGAGACAAGGTCACAGCTACACACATGGTCACAGTCACACACAAGATAACAGCCACACACGAGATCACAGCCACACACACGGTCACAGCCACACACACAAGATCACAGCCGCACACAAGGTCACAACCATACAAAAGATCACAGCCACACACAAGGTCACAGCCACACACAAGGTCACAGCCACACACAAGATCACAGCCACACACAAGGTCACAGCCACACACTAGGTCACAGCCACACACCAGGTCACAGCGACACACAAGGTCACAGCCACACACAAGGTCACAGCCATACACAAGATCACAGTCACACACAAGGTCACAGCCACACACAAGATCACAGCCACAAACAAGGTCACAGCCACACACAAGGTCACAGCCACACACAAGATCACAGCCACATACAAGGTCACAGCCACACACAAGATCACAGTCACATACAAGGTCACAGTCACACACAAGGTCACAGCCACATACAAGGTCACAGCCACATACAAGGTCACAGACACACACAAGATCACAGCCACACACAAGGTCACAGCCACATACAAGGTCACAGTCACACACAAGATAACAGCCACACACAAGATCACAGCCACACACACACAAGATCACAGCCACACACAAGGTCACAGCCACACACATGGTCACAGTCACACACAAGATAACAGCCACACACGAGATCACAGCCACACACACGGTCACAGCCACACACACAAGATCACAGCCGCACACAAGGTCACAGCCATACAAAAGATCACAGCCACACACAAGGTCACAGCCACACACAAGGTCACAGCCACACACAAGATCACAGCCACACACAAGGTCACAGCCACACACTAGGTCACAGCCACACACCAGGTCACAGCGACACACAAGGTCACAGCCACACACAAGGTCACAGCCATACACAAGATCACAGTCACACACAAGGTCACAGCCACACACAAGATCACAGCCACAAACAAGGTCACAGCCACACACTAGGTCACAGCCACACACCAGGTCACAGCGACACACAAGGTCACAGCCACACACTAGGTCACAGCCACACACCAGGTCACAGCGACACACAAGGTCACAGCCACACACAAGGTCACAGCCATACACAAGATCACAGTCACACACAAGATCACAGCCACACACAAGGTCACAGCCACACACACGGTCACAGCCACACACACAAGATCACAGCCGCACACTAGGTCACAGCCACACACAAGGTCACAGCCACACACAAGATCACAGTCACACACAAGATCACAGTCACATACAAGGTCACAGTCACACACAAGGTCACAGCCACATACAAGGTCACAGCCACATACAAGGTCACAGCCACACACACACAAGATCACAGCCACACACAAGGTCACAGCCACACACATGGTCACAGTCACACACAAGATAACAGCCACACACAAGATCACAGCCACACACACACAAGATCACAGCCACACACAAGGTCACAGCCACACACATGGTCACAGTCACACACAAGATAACAGCCACACACGAGATCACAGCCACACACACGGTCACAGCCACACACACACAAGATCACAGCCGCACACAAGGTCACAGCCATACAAAAGATCACAGCCACACACAAGGTCACAGCCACACACAAGATCACAGCCACACACAAGATCACAGCCACACACAAGGTCACAGCCACACACAAGGTCACAGCCACACACATGGTCACAGTCACACACAAGATAACAGCCACACACGAGATCACAGCCACACACACGATCACAGCCACACACAAGATCACAGCCGCACACAAGGTCACAGCCATACAAAAGATCACAGCCACACACAAGATCACAGCCACACACACAAGATCACAGCCGCACACAAGGTCACAGCCACACACAAGGTACAGTGACCAAACCCATAGTGTTATAATAACGGTTCCTTACTATAACTTCAAGCAAACACAATCTCATGACTTTCAAATGTTTTTGGTAAGTCATTAACACAGATGAAAAATATAATTTGGGAGCGTACTAATCCTTGTGGTACCCCACTTGTAACATCTCTCCACTAGGGCATTTTTGTCTCTTATCACGAACCTCTCAAATAGAATGTTTCTCATGCCTTTTATTTTTCCCGTGTTTTGAAATTTCTACATTAATCTCTCATAGGAAATTCCCACAAAAGCTTAATTTAAAATCTACAGAAATATAATATGCCCATTCATGTTTTTAACAAGTATTGTCACTCGGTCATAATAGATTAATAGATCCGATGTACAGGAAATTCCAGAACAAAAGCTAACTTGTTGACTCGTCATATTGTTATTCCTCTCCAAGAGTTTTATCCAGTTTCCTCTAATTGCTTTTCCAAATATTTTTTCCAGCAATACTTGTTAAGGAAACAAGTCTCTAGATTACAGGGATTTTCCACTGTCACATCTTAAAAATTGCCATAATGAGTGCAGTATTCTACGTGTCTGCTAATTTACCATGTTGTACTGAAATCCAATTAGTTTTAGAAAGTGTGTGTATGTGTGTGTGTGTGTGTGTGTGTGTGTACTCACCTAATTCACCTAACTGTGGTTGCAGGGATCGAGTGACAGCTCCTGGCCCCGCCTCCTCGCTGTCCACTACTATCCACTCTCTCCCTACTCCATGAGCTTTATCGTATCTCTTCTTAAAGCTATGTATGGATCCTGCCTCTTCTACATCACTCTCCAGATTGTTACACTTTCTGACAACTCAGTGACTGAAGAAATATTTCTTAACATCTCTTTGACTTATTTGAGTCTTCAACTTCCAATTGTGACTTCTCGTTTCTGTGTCCCATCTCTGAAACATCCTGTCCTTATTCACCTTGTCAGTTCCTCTCAGTATTATTTATAAGCCGTTATCATGTCCCTCATCTCTCCTGTCTTCCAGTGTCGAGAGGTTGCTTTTCCTTAACCTCTCCTACCAGGACCTACACCTTAGCGCCGGAACTAGTCTTATTACAAACCTTTGCACGTTCTCTAATTTCCATACGTGCTTGACCAGGTGCCGTATACTCCAATGTGGGCCTGACGTACACGGTGCATAAAGTCTTGAACGATTCCTTACTAAGATGACGAAACGCTATTCTTAGTTTGTCACGCACCCATATGCTGCAGCAGTTATTTGGTTGATGAGCGCCTCAAGAGATGTGCTCTGTATTACACTCACCCCAAGATCCTTTTCCTTGAGTGAGGTTTGCAGTCTGTGCCCCCTTAGCTTGAACTCTGTCTGCGGTCTTCTTTGCCCTTCCCCAATCTTCATTACTTTGCGCTTGGTCAGGTTAATCTCCAGGAGCTAGTTACTAGACCAGGCTTGCAGCCTGTCCCGATCCCTTTGTAGTCCTACCTGATCCTCATCCGATTTAATTCCTCGCATACAGGGACACCTCTGAATGTATCCCTTACGTCACATCATTCACATATATCAGAAATAGCACCGGCCCTAGGACTGACCCCTGTGGAACCCCGCTCGTCACAGGTGCCCATTCTGATACCTCGTCACGTACCATGACTAGTTGTTTCCTTCCTGTCAGGCATTCTCTGATGCATTGCAGTGCTTTTTCCTGTTACTCCTGCCTGCTCCTCTAGCTTTTGCAATAATCTCTTGTGTGGAACTGTGTAGAAAGTTCAAGAAGAAACAATCTATCCAAACCTCTCTTTCTTGTCTTACTTCTGTCACCTTGTCGTAAAACTCCAGTAGGTTTATGGTGAGAGGATTTCCCTTCCCTGACACGTGCTGGTTATCGTTTATAAGCGCATTCCTTTGTAGGTGCTTCACCACTCTTCCGCTGATAAGCTTCTCCGTGAATTTGCATACCATACAAGTCAGTGACACTGGTCTGTAGTTTAATGATACCTGTCTGTCTTCTTTCTTAAATATTGGGACTATATTTACTGGCTTTCACACCTCAGGTAGTTGCCCAGTTTCGATAGAGGTTTCGACGATTGTTGTTAGTGGCACACACAGCGCCTCTGCTCCCTCTCTCAGGACCCATGGAGAGATGTTGTCTGGTCACACCGTCTTTGAGGTATCTAGTTCACCTAGCAGCCTCTTCACTTCCTCCTATGTTCAGTGTATTGTGTCCAGCACTGGTTGGTGTACCCCACCATTCCGGCTTTCTGGAGTCCTTTTTGTCTTCACTGAAAATATTTCCTTAAATCTTGTGTTGAGCTCTTAAAATACTTCTCTGTCGTTTCTTGTGTTCTCTCCTCCTTCCTTCCTCAGCCTGATTACCTGGTCCTTGACTGCTGTTTTCCTCCTGATGTGGCTGTACAATAGCTTCGGGTCAGATTTGGCTTTCGATGCTGTGTCATTTTCGTATTGCCGCTGGGCCTCTCACGTTGTCTGTGAATATTTGTTTCTGGTTCTTCGATTAATCTCCCTATTTTCCTGGGTTCTCTCTCTTTTATACTTTTTTCCATTCTCTAGCGCACTTATTTTTGGCCTCTCTACACTTTTGGGTGAAACAAGGGCTTATTCTGCTCTTCGCATTGTTTCTTCCGCCTCTTTGCGTTTTGTTGTCACGTGTTCCACCATTTCATTTACTGATTTTCCCACCAGTTCTCTTTCCAACTGAGCCTCAATTATGAAATTTCTCATGTCTGTATAAACCCCTCTTTTGTAGTTTAGCTTTCCCCATCCTACTCGTCCTGCTTCCCTCTCCACTTGTAACTCTAAATGTATTCGAAGCTCAGGACCACATGATTACTTGCTCCAAGGGACCTTTTAAATATGATGTCCTCAATGTCTGAACTACTCAAGGTGAATATGAAGTTCAGTCTTGCTGGTTCGTCCTCCCCTCCCTCTGATAGTCTCCCTAAATTGTTGATGCAGGAGGTTTTCCAGTACCACCTTTATCATCTTGGCCCTCCACGTTTCTGGTCCACCATGTGGCTCCAGGTTTTCCCAATCTCCTTATGATTCAAATCACCCACAGCTATAACTCTGCCCTGCCCATGTGGGCCCTTCTGGCCACCTCAGCTAGCGCATCAACCAATGCTCTGCTGCTCTCATCATATTCTTGTCCTGGCCTCCTGCTATTCTGAGGTGGGTTGTATATCACAGCAACCACTACCTTGGGACCCCTTCTCTGAAGTATTCGTAATAAGTATTACTTTGTTTCCCCCTCTGTCCCCCTCTTTCCAACTCCTCAAAACTCCACTGATTTTTGATAAGCAGTGCAACTCCTCCACCCCCTGTGTGTATGTACTCATCTACTCAAACAGTTGTGGTTGTAGGGGTCGATAGTGGTAGTCATAGCGGGAGGCAGTCAAGCGTATTTGAACTCCGTCATATAATAATTTAAAACCCACATAAAGAAAATATCAGTGAAAAGTGAAGAAAAAATATAGATTATAGTGTCAAGTATAGAGTGCCGGGCCTAAGAATAACAGCTGTCACTGTATGGTGCCACTGCTGGAAATGGTTTGTGACTAACAGTATACGTAGATCAGTGAGAGGAAATAAGAAAGATCAGAGACTAGCACAAATTCCAAGAGCCAAAAAGGGCTTTTTTCTTAAAACCGTAGGAAAAAATAAGATAAAAATTATTAGAAATAAGTGCTAGAAGGGGAACGGGTGGAAACTCGGTCTAAAAGTGTTTCCACAAAGTTGGTCGTGTTACTGTATACTGAAAGATTGTTACCCGTATCGTCATACGTAATATAGCAAGTGATGAGGGTATTGGTGTACAGTGATATAGTGATCTTAAATTGTGGATTACAACAATCATGCAAATCCCCGGTGCATAATGTATAATATACGGACGAGCAGAACTAGTGAATTATTGCCAGATGTCGACAGAGAAGTGGAAATATCATGAATGTGCAATGATATACTGCACAGAAATAGTGGTTAACAGTAATCTTAATTAATCCCCAGCGCATAGCGGACAATATATAGTGTGTAATATATGGGAATAAACTACGGTCGAGTGGCACTAGCGAATTATTGCCAGATGTCAACAGAGAAAAAAGCCTTGTGGAAATACGAAAAAGTGGGATTTTAATAATAGGATATTACAGTGATAGTATAATAATAATAATAATAATAATAATAATAATAATAATAATAATAATAATAATAATAATAATAATAATAATAATAAAAAGAGAGCAAATGAGAGAGTGGGTGAGATGTTATCAACTAATTCTGTCGAAAATAAGAAAAAGTTTTGGAGACTAATAAGCTGAGGAAGCCTGGGAGAACAAATGGATTTGTCAGTTAAAAATAGGAGAGGAGAGTTATTAAATGGAGAGTTAGAGGTATCGGGAAGATGGAGGGAATATTTTGAGGAACTGTTAAATGTTGATGAAGATAGGGAAGCTGTGATTTCGTGTATAGGGCAAGGAGGAATAACATCTTGTAGGAGTGAGGAAGAGCCAGTTGTGAGTGTGGGGGAAATTCGTGAGGCAGTAGGTAGAATGGAAGAGGGTAAGGCAGCCGGGATTGATGGGATAAAGATAGAAATGTTAAAAGCAGGTGGAGATATAGTTTTGGAGTGGTTGGTGCAATTATTTAATAAATGTATGGAAGAGGGTAAGGTACCTGGGGATTGGCAGAGAGCATGCATAGTTCCTTTGTTTAAAGGCAAAGGGGATAAAAGAGAGTGCAAAAATTATAGGGGAATAAGTCTGGTGAGTATACCTGGTAAAGTGTATGGTAGAGTTATTATTGAAAGAATTAAGAGAAAGACAGAGAGCAGGAGAGCAAATGAACAAGGAGGCGTGTAGACCAAGCGTTTACTGTGAAACATATAGGTGAACAGTATTTAGATAAGGGTAAAGAGGTTTTAGTGGCATTTATGGATTTGGAAAAGGCATATAACAGAGTGGATAGGGGGACAATGTGGCAGATGTTGGAGGTGTATGGTACAGGAGGTTGGTTACTGAAAGCAGTGAAGAGTTTTTACGGGGATAATGAGGTTCAGGTTAGAGTTTGTAGGAGAGAGGGAGATTATTTCCCAATAAAAGTAGGCCTTAGACAAGGATGTGTAATGTCACCGTGGTTGTTCAATATATTTATAGATGGGGTTGTAAAAGAAGTGAATGCTAGGGTCTTGGCAAGAGGTGTGGAGTTAAAAGATAAAGAATCAAACACAAAGTGGAAATTGTCACAGTTGCTCTTTGCTGATGACACGGTGCTTTTGGGAGATTCTGAAGAGAAGTTGTAGAGGTTGGTGGATGAACTTGGTGGGGTACGTAAAAGAAGAAAATTAAAAGTGAATATAGGAAAGAGTAAGGTTATGAGAATAACAAAAAGATTAGGTGACGAAAGATTGGATATCAGAGTGGAGGGAGAAAGTATGGGGGAGGTGAATGTATTCAGATATTTAGGAGTGGACGTGTCAGCAGATGGGCGTATGAGAGATGAGGTGAATCACAGAATTGATGAGGGGAAAAGGGAAACGTGGAAACAAAGAGGGGAATGTATGAGAGTACAGTTATACCAACACTCTTGTATGGGTGTGAAGCATGGGTTATGAATGTCGCAACGAGAAGGCTGGAGGCAGTGGAGATGTGATGTCTGAGGGCAATGTGTGGTGTGAATATAATGCAGAGAATTCGTAGTCTGGAAATTAGGAGAAATTATGGGATTACCAAAACTATTATCCAGAGGGCTGAGGAGGGGTTGTTGAGGTGGTTCGGACATGTAGAGAGAATGGAACAAAACAGAATGACTTCGAGAGTGTATAAATCTATAGTGAAGGGAAGGCGGGGTAGGGGTCGGCCTAGGTAGGGTTGGAGGGAGGGGGTAAAGGTTTAGTTTGCGAGGGGCTTGAACTTCCAGCAAGCATGCGTGAGCGTATTTGATAGGAGTGAATGGAGACAAATGGTTTTTAATACTTGACGTGCTGTTGGAGTGTGAGCAAAGTAACATTTATGAAGGGGTTCAGGGAAACCGGCAGGCTGGACTTGAGCCCTGGAGATGGAAGTACAGTGCCTGCACTCTGAAGGAGGGGTGTTAACGTTGCAGTTTAAAAATTGTAGTGTAAAGCACCCTTCTGGCAAGACAGTGATGGAGTGAATGATGGTGAAAGTTTTTCTTTTTCGGGCCACCCTGCCTTGGTGGGAATCGGCCGATGTGTTAATAATAATAATAATAATAATAATAATAATAATAATAATAATAATAATAATAATAATAATAATAATAATAATATCTTTATTTACTACAAGTACATGTACAAGGTACACAGGCCTAGCTGACATCAATGACATACTACTATATAGAAAGCTGCTTGTTATTCTGAGCATTTCGGCCAAATTAGGTCAGTTTTGTCCCAGGATGCGACCCACACCAGTCGACTAACAGCCAGGTACCCATTTTACTGATGGCTGAACATAGACAACCGGTGTAAGGAAACACTTCTAATGTTTCCACCCATGTGAAGCGAGAGCTTTTGGCACCAGGCCGCGAGGCACTGTGACAGTGAAAGTGTAGTGCCCGTCCAGTGTTCCCATAACGGTTGTTTTATGGTTTATGTTGCCAATACAGGAAATTGTTTGAGTCCAAAAGTAAACGTAGATCAGTGTGAGGAATTCAGTAAGATCAGTAAATTAAAATATATAAGAGTGACCAGTGAGGAATGATTCTGGAAAGAGTTATTCAGTGAACAAAACAAAATTAATTGCAGAGGAAATATGTAACATGTCCACCCATGGGAGGAAGACGGGACGTCACGTGACCTTTTTCCTAAACCCCCCCACGACCCCTACCCACCACT
>NC_091311.1:25501539-25514039 GCF_038502225.1 Cherax quadricarinatus
TTAAAAGTACACATCTGTGGTAATCCTTAACAAATATTATTGTTGTTAAGAATATGTCAGCGAGAGGAAGAAATAAAATTCGTGAGCTTCACTTTGTTCGTTAATGATGTACAGTGCAGGTTAAAAGTGGCGTGATATGAACGAATGAGTGTGACCAGAAGCTAAGGGAAAGAATGAAAGAGAAAGAGGAGGCAGTCAGCAAAAAAGTTGTTGAAGAGGAAATGATGGAGTCGTCTTCACGATCACTCCTTCTCTCTCTCATTCTCCCAAGGTCGTACTACCAGGTCGTGTAGCCGTCTTCATGACTCCTCCCTCAACCAGTGTCTCTCATCCTTTCAGGGTGGTGCTACCACGGACGCCCGCTACCTCACTACATGGAAGCCAGTAGGAGTGCTGATAACACCAGTACTAAAAATGCAATACAGATAAAACATAGAGAGTTAGAGCAGAGAAAACCTCCGTTCAATGAGCGATATTTTACTTGAATATAAACCTGTTCTCTTCTGAAGTGTTTTTCAGTTGCCCAACTTGTCGGCACTCTGCCTCACGCCCAAGCCAAAGGAATTCAGAGCACTTGCTTACTGGGTTCACACACTTCTGGTAGCACTCAAGGCATTTAATTACTGTTTCATATCACACACTCATACTATCTTGTAAATCTAACTCATAGAAAGTCATACGAGTGAGCACATTCACCAACATGTTCAGTTACAAATGTGCTTACACGTAAAGTATTTTTATTCCCATGAACATAGGTACTCTCCCCAGCACACACGCGCACGTACACACCTACATACACTCGCATTCACAGATACATAAGCATGCGCACACAAATAGTAAAACAAAGAAAGCTTAAAGTACAGTAAACACATGTCGAGGAATTACCAAACAAGAGTGATGAACTGAAACAAACAGTTGCCATATTCCCAACAGAAAATTAAGTAATACAGAGAGATAAACGAAAAACGGGAGAGATAGAAGCTGTATTGCTAATCACAAACCAGTGAAGCTTTGAAGAGATAGAAGAGATAAACAAAAGTTAGCTAAATAACTAGATAATAGACACAAGGAAGACTGGGAGACCCAAATTGGTATAGCATTGATTAAAACCCACCACCAAATAGAAGGTGACCAAGAGGAGACTATAAAGATAACTAAGCAGTGGTTAGCTTTATAGTGGAAGCAGCAAGAAGAGCCCATATGGCCAAAGTAACGCTACTAATTACCTGGAGAGAGTTTCGGGGGTCAACGCCCCCGCGGCCCGGTCTGTGACCAGGGAATATTTCACTCAGAAAGAGACAAACTGGGTGAATTAGGACCCGAATAACTTATTCAGCCACGTCTGGCAAATTTAAGAATATCCTTCAATAATCCCAACAGAGAATCTTTTACGGTCTTATGCACGACATATATTAAGCGGCTATCTTCAAGTATAAAGCACCAGCATAGAACTGGGGAAATTACCAAGGAATGTAATGAGATTAGTTCCAGAGCTATGAAAAATGACCTATGAGGAGAGGCTAAAGATTGAACCTGATAACACCGGATTTTTGTAAAAGAAACCGGGGAGACATGATAACGACATGCTAAATAATCAGATGACTTAATAAGGTGGATAAGTACAGACTATTTGAAAAACGGAGAACAAGTACACGAGGGCACCGTTAGACGTGACAGACTCAGATGAGTCTCAGTGAAGTCAGGAAGCATTTCCTTAGCCTCTGGGTGATCATGAAGTGGAATGCCTACAAGGTTCCATACATATATTTTAGAACTGGTACGAAAAGACTCGCGAGGCTAAGAGGGAGAAAGTTCCGCAACAGGGAAGTTAACAGGCGGGGCCAGGAACTATGACTTGACTCCTGCAACTACAAAAATGGGAGAGCACATACACACACATATGGGTAAATGGGTGTCTGGCAAACCTTAGAACAGGGATACACAAATAACCTGCACATAAAAGAGAAGCTTACGACGACGTTTCGGTCCGACTTGGACCATTTACAAAGTCACACTAACCAGAAGTGGAGCAGGACGGCTATATATAGGCAGGAAGAGGTGTTGATAGTAGTAGTAGTAGTACAAGAATGGTATATAATACCGACAAGATGAAATTAAGACATGCACAACACCCGGGCACCTCCATTGTAGACGTTTCGCCATCCAGCCAGCCACTGGATGGCGAAACGTCCACAACAAAGACACCCAGACGCCGCACATGTGTCTTAATTTCATCAGTAGTAGTAGTAGTAGTAGTAGTAGTAGTAGTAGAAGTAGTAGTAGTAGTAGTACTAGTAGTAGAAGAGGTAGTAGTAGTGGTAGTGGTAGAAGTGGGGAATAAGGAGGACGAGCCAGTCAAATACAAAGGAAGGGGAGCACTGCAAGGGAGCTAGGTGCCCACAGAGGTTTCAGCACCTTAGCAAGGAATCGTTCAAGACACTGTACACCGTCTATGTCAGGCCCATACTGAAGTATGGAACTCACACCTGATCAAGCAGTATGGAACCTACATCTGGTCAAACACGTCAAGAAATTATAGAAAGTGCAGAGTTTTGCAGCAAGACTAGTCCCGATGCTAAGGGGTATGTCCTACAAAGAGAGGTTAAGGGTAATCAACCTGACGACACTGCAGAACAGGAGGGATGAGAAGGGGGACATGATAACACCATAAAATACTAAGAGGAAATGATAAGGTGGACAGGGCTAGAATGTTTCAAAGACGGGACACAGCAACAAGGAGTCACAACTGGAAGTTGAAAACTCAGATGAGCCAAAGGATGTTAGGAATTATTTCTTTAGCCTTAGAGTTATCAGGAAGTGGAATAATCTGGAGAGTGAAGTAGTGGAGGCAAGATTCATACATAACTTTAAGAAGAGGTATGATAAGGCTCTAGGAGCGGTGAGAGTGACCTAGTAGCGACTAACGAAGAGGCGGGGCTAGGATCTGTGACTCGACCCTTGCAACCACATACAGGTGGGTACATATAGGTAGGTACACTCACACCACCAATGGGGGTTGCAACTGAACAATTGCTAAAGCAGCATGTCAAAGAAATTCCAAGAATATAAGCTCAGACTAAACCAACTCAGCGGGACTTGGTATTCACCTGAATGATTCAGACAAGAGTCAGTTACCACCCAGTTTTTAGTTTCCAGCACGTGGCAAAAGCTGTTACAAAAAACAGAAGAATGGAGAGAGACCAATTTTAAACTAGACTCTCCGAATATAAAACTGCAGGGATGAGAGATTTTCGTTCTCGAGTCAAATAGTAAATAGTCATAAACCAAATTTTATTTGAAAATTTATAATTATTATATTCGTGTTGACGAGGTAAACCCGTGAAGTCATGCAATATGGGAGGAAAAATTCTACGTATCGATAATGCACAGCCTAATCAGAGAGTGACTAGTTACTTGAAGATTCATATCAACCAGGAATGTGAATACAAAATATAGAGCTCCCAGCTGACCCTGAACTGCAAAGAGACCAAAATGAAGAATAAATGAGAAGCACAAAAACATGGAGAAAGGCAGGAAATAAGGAAGATAACTGAAAAAATGTGAAGGAACAAGGAGGGAAGTAAACTGACATTTTCAACGGACAGATTGGAAACAAAGCTGCACGTCAGATATATAAACAAGATTACTGTGTAGAGCCACGTTATAAGACTGATGAAGGAAGGATATTTACTCACAGAAGCTATGACATTTTCATATGCAAAACTACATTCGCTCCTTGTACATAGTTTGTCTCTTCATCTCTTGAAAAAGCGTCCCAACTAATATTTTGGGACTTGAATCCTTCGTTATTGCTATTATCATATATTGGCATTAATTATTCATTTCAATTCGTTAAATCTTCATATCTTTCTTATGAGAATAATGAGAATAATTTTCACTGAAACTGCTGTCCAGACATGAAAAGTTCTGTTAACAAGTGAATTTAATTTTCATCTGTTTAGGTTGTGCTCAGCTCAATACTGTGAGGATATTTAAGAGCAAGTATGGTAGAAAAATTAGTCCCATTTTTTATATAAACAAGTCCCATAGTTAATAAGTCTCACTTTTTTACATAAATTAGTCCCACATTTAATTAACTAGTCCCATCTTTAAATAAATTTGTACTCTAGCGTAAAATGTACGTATATGGAGAAGCCAACGCCCGGCACATTAGTTTCAGCCGTTGATGTCCGGTGTAAATTTCTTGAAAGATTTGTGAGTGTTTAACTAAGGAAGACCAGCTGTATCCTGTGTGTGACTTTTTGTTAACCTTCCTCTCTATAGCCATCACTTCCTTCATATACCCTTTTTTACAGGATTAGGTTGAGTCTACCCTTATTTACAAGCTAAGAACTGTTACCTAGCCCAACTCATTTAGAAGCTTGTTTTATTGTTATGAGACATACAGATAGAGAACACGATGAAGCTAGAGTCATCTGTGGACCATCGATTTCATATGGTCATCTAACATTATTTCATCGATGTCATTAAGCTGTACGAACATGTTCCATCTCGAGTTATTGTAGGAATGAATGATTTCAGATAAAGTGATGTTCTTAAAGAAAGGTACAACCAGAGTGTGGTTGCTATTTACTGCCTGTCTTGTTGTGTAGAAGCTGTCTTCTCGCTGTACTCGAAGTGGAGCCAACTGTAGTACCTGGACAACACTGGCCTTGTATACAGCAGTAAGGTCACCCACATCCCTCCGGTGTTGAAAGCGCTGGAAGAGTGGACTCCTATTTCCTACACCATTTGTGTTTTGCTACTGATTCAGCAGCTGATTTCTCTGTAGGTTCTGCCGCTGGCGAGCCTGATAATTATGCTCCTGGTGGGTGCTTTCCTAGGACTGTGTTGGTGGAAGGTTAGACGACTGTGGGTGGCTACCTCTTTCTCTTCCACGTCCTCTTCCAATTCTACCATGTATATCCCTGCTGCTTGTTCAGGTGCAGTGGCAGTCACCTGATTATTATCTGCTCCAATCTCTGATGGAAAAACCTTTCTCTCTCTCTCTCTCTCTCTCTCTCTCTCTCTCTCTCTCTCTCTCTCTCTCTCTCTCTCTCTCTCTCTCTCTCTCTCTCTCTCTCTCTCTCTCTCTCTCTCTTCCTCTCTCCACTCATCACTTCCCTTCCCACCCCGTCCTTCATCTACGCTGTATCTCTATCTCCACCCATCGCTTATCCTCCCATCCTTTCCCTCATTTACGCTATATCTGTCTCTCTTGTCACTCTTTTTTTCAAACATAGCTTAACATTCTCATGTGTAACTTGTCTGCCAGTATCCACATGTATACCATCTGCCATGAACACCTTAAATTGTCCCGAAGATCTATGACTTCTAACTCGTCACACTTTTTAGATATGGTTTGAATTCTGTGATTTATTTCAATGTTTTTCACTGAGTGGAAGAGTCGACATCACGACTTAACATTTACCAGGCGCCGACTAGTTCCACTCATCTGCTATCACTTTATTCATGGTAGGCGTTAAATCCGTATGGGTCACACAGTGCCAAAGAAATGGAAGATAATCACGTTTGAGCCGAGGATGAGGGGAGAGGGAGGTTCCAGTTCCTCGGAGCCAGAGCCCTTTACCAACATCATGAAAATCCTTTCCTTGAAGAACACGAGTTAACGCTCCTACAAACAACGGTGTCAGCTGACTATGAAAATGTAAATATTGAGACGCTTATGCAACATATGGGAATCTTTATTGAAGAAACGTTTCGCCACACAGTGGCTTCATCAGTCCAATACAAAACAGAAGGGTGTAAGGAGAGGAGGAGTTTGAGGTAATCAGTCCCTCAGCCTGAAAGTCGATGTGTTCAGTCCATCAATCTTGTAGAAAGATTGATTGACTGAACACATTGACTCTAGGCTGAGGGACTGATTACCTCAAACTCCTCCTCTGGACTGATGAAGCCACTGTGTGGCGAAACGTTTCTTCAATAAAGATTCCCATATGTTGCATAAGTGTCTCAAACTTCAACTTGTCGGTTTTAAACCATTTATCACACAAAAACGTAAAAAAACGGTGACAATAATTCACAGCGCTTCCTGAGGTTCGAACTGGGGAAACAATAAGTCACATTGTATTCCTTCTAGTTCCAATGCGAATCACAGTGAAATGTTTCAGTTGGTGTGAGTGCTTCAACATACTCATTCTCACGAAACAAGATGAATTCCTTTTCTAATCAGTTTGCAATGTTTCTCGTATTTTCTAGGATCACTTTCCTTCCCGGTGAACGAAACCACCCACGCTTTTCAGATATGTAAATTTAACTAATATGGTTGCAGGTACAGATGTTGCATCGATATTCTGTCGTCCGCCCCACGCTCAGGTTTATATCAGGTTTACCATTGCTCACAGTGATTCAAGAATGATAATCGACACATTAAAATCAAAGATATACAAGGCATTGAATGTTACTTTTAAAGGCTACGTAATCTCAACGTTTTATAGAATTCAGAACGTTGCTCTAGTGACCGTTTACTGAACTTTCCTATTAAATATCCTTCGACCACAGTATGGGACGTTGTGAGACCGTGTGTGGAGAGCAAATTCTACTGTCTGACTTGACTATGAACTCTCTTGTACTCTCATGTACAGCGACAATATCTCTAATACATTTCCATGAGCTGATGCTGTTACAGAGGCGAGGATCCGTTGATCTGACGGATCAAGGTGATCCAGAGATATTACACGAGATCACGTCGGATGACCAGAGAAAGAGAGAGAGAGAGAGAGAGAGAGAGAGAGAGAGGGAATAAGTAGCCAGAGGCTTCAAGAGACCGGAAGAGAACAGATAGGGTGGAGATAGAGAGTATATATATACATACATATATATATATATATATTGTATATATATATATATATATATATATATATATATATATTGCATATATATATATATATATATATATATATATATATATATTGCATATATATATATATATATATATATTGCATATATATATATATATATTGCATATATATATATATATATATATATATATATATATATAGAATATATATATATATATATATATATATATATATATATATATATTTGGTAGGTAGTAGGTTGGTAGACAACAACCACCCAGGGAGGTACTGCCATCCTGTGGTAGTAGGTTGGTAGACAGCAACCGCCCATGGAGGTACTACTATCCTGTGGTAGTAGGTTTGTAGACAGCAACCACCCAGGGAGGTACTACCGTCCTGTGGTAGTAGGTTGATTGACAGCAACCGCCCAGGGAGGTACTACCGTCCTGTGGTAGTAGGTTGATTGACAGCAACCGCCCAGGGAGGTACTACCGTCCTATGGAAGTAAGTTGGTAGACAGCAACCGCCTAGGGAGGTACTACCGTCCTGTGGTAGTAGGTTGATTGACAGCAACCGCCCAGGGAGGTACTACCGTCCTGTGGTAGTAGGTTGGTAGACAGCAACCGCCCAGGGAGGTACTACCGTCCTGCGAAATGGGTGTAAAACGGAAGCCTGTAATTGTTTTACATGATGGTAGGATTGTTGGTGTCTTTTTTCTGTTTCATAAACATGCAAGATTTCAGGTACGTCTTGCTACTTCTACTTACACTTAGGTCACACTACACATACATGTACAAGCATATATATACACACCCATCTAGGTTTTCTTCTATTTTTTTACTAGTTCTTGTTCTTGTTTATTTCCTCTTATCTCCATGGGGAAGTGGAACAGAATTCTTCCTCCGTAAGCCATGCGTGTTGTAAGAGGCGACTAAAATGCCGGAAGCAAGGGGCTAGTAACCCCTTCTCCTGTATATATTACTAAAGTTAAAAAAGAGAGACTTTTCTTTTTCTTTTTTGCCACCCTGCCTTAGTGGGGTGTGGACGTTTAAAGATACATTTTTTCATTAATGTTAATGTAAAAAATTATAATTTTGCATCAAAAGAATCTTAGAAAACTTACCTAACCTTATTATAACAAGCGCAATTTATTTTAGCCTAACCCAACTAAATATATTTTAGATAAGTTTACAACAATTTAATACAAAACAAACACAATGAAATATTTTTATTCGTTAGGTTCAGAATGATTTTTGCGACATTATTACATGCACAAATTTTCGCTTTCTTATATGGCAAGATGAGCGTTGCTATTTAATCCATCGCAAGTTTTGCAACATCGGCACGATATATATATATATATATATATATATATATATATATATATATATATATATATATATATATATATATATATATATATATATATATATATATATATATATATATATATATATATATATATATATATATATATATATATATATATATATATATATATATATATATATATATATATATATATATATATATATATATATATATGCAAAACAACCACTCTGAAAGAATAGAGAAATTCCAAGCGCTTTCGTGACTACTCACATAGTTCCTTGATAATGTGAGTAGTCACAAAAGCGCTTGGAATTTCTCTATTCTTTCAGAGTGGTTGTTTTGCATATTCTGAAATCACCTGTTTACTGTGATCTTATTGCATATATATATATATATATATATATATATATATATATATATATATATATATATATATATATATATATATATATATATATATATATATATATATATAAATATATAGGGAAGTACCACCTCTATAACTGGAATGGGGACCCTCATCCTCAGAGAAGACAATAAACGTACCTCAGAGAAAACTCAAGGTTCTCCCCGGAGCTGTTTGAATATTTTCTTCTCCTACCACCCCCTATATATATGTTTTATTCTATGTGAACATTTATTAATAAACAAAATACATTTACAGAAAAAAACATATACATGAATACAATGGCACAATGTATCAAAGATGATGAGTATATATATATATATATATATATATATATATATATATATATATATATATATATATATATATATATATATATATATATATATATATATATATATATATATATATATATGTATATATATAAATATATATATATATATATATACATATATATATATATATATATATATATATATATATATATATATATATATAGCTATATATATATATATATATATATCAATGAAACGACGAAACAAATGGTTTTGAATCATTTACCAAACTGTGGCAGGCCAGGATTCGACCCCACGACAGACTGTCACTCATCAAGAGGCCACACAGCGCCACGAGTGTCCTCGCACTGTTGCTTGTAGGATCGATGGCTCAGTTGGTAAGGTGACATGTACATTGTGTGGCCTCTTGAGGCGGGACAATGTGTCGTGGGGTCGAATCCTGGCCTGCCGCAGTTTGGTAAATGATTCAAAACCATTTATATATATATATATATATATATATATATATATATATATATATATATATATATATATATATATATATATATATATAATTTCTTAAATATAGGGAGCTACCACCTCTATAGCTGGACTGGGGACCCTCATCCTCACAGAAGACAATAAACGTACCTCAGGGAATACTCAAGGATCTCCCCGGAGCTATTTGAATATTTTCTTCTCGTACCACCCCCTATATTTTATATTCTATGTGAACATTTATTGATAAACAGAATACATGTGCAGAAAAACACAAACATGAATACTATGGTACAATGTGTTAAAGATCATGAATTTCCTCCAGCTCCTCCGAAGTCGGACGCAAGCCAACATTTCCCCTCTGGATGGCTACGCTGAGGCGCTGGAACATGAAAGTGGCTGCCCTTGGGTCCCTGGTGGTGTCGATGAGTCTGGAACCCAATTCTTTGAGGAAACGTGTGGCATTTTTTCTCCATGATCCCAAGGTCTCTGATCCCACTGGGACAAATTGATACTGTTGGCTTATGTCCCTATACTTGCTGATCTTGTACTCCTCCCTGTGGTCAGCAGCTCCTCCTCCCTGTCGCTCAACACTGTGAAGGATATAGGTATCAGCCAGTGTGGACACACAGGTATAATCCCATGCTAAGAGCTTGCCATTCTTCCAAGGATAGATGGTGATCCCGTCGGGGCGGTTTGCTGGATTGTGGGTATTGTTGGCTGCTAGTGATCAGGGCTCCCTCTCGGCTGGGCATCCAGCTGTATCAAGGGTTCTCTTTATGATGTCGTTGACCTCATTGTGTCTTGCATGCCAGCCCTTGGTTTTGGAACAGTTAAGACCATGTAGACAGTATTGGTCTGCTTGCGCTTCACCGCAAATACACATATATTCTGTGTGAATTGGGGCAGCAAGGCGCAGAGCCACTGCAGTACTGAGGGTCTTAGGGTCGAGGTATGTATGTATGTATGTATATGTATATATATATATATATATATATATATATATATATATATATATATATATATATATATATATATATGTATATATATATATGTATATATATATGTATATATATATATGTATATATATGTATATATATATATATATATATATATATAGATATGTATATATATATATATATATATATATATGTATATATATATATATATATATATATATATATATATATATATATATATATATATATGTATATATATATGTATATATATATATATATATATATATATATATATGTATATATATATATATGTATATATATGTATATATATATATATATATATATATATATATATATATATATATATATATATATATATATATATATATATATATATATATATATATATATATATATATATATGTATTTATATATTTCTTTCAACACACCGGCCGTATTCCACCGAGGCAGGGTGGCCCAAAAGAAACAACGAAAGTTTCTTCTTTACATTTAGTAATATATACAGGAGAAGGGGTTACTAGCCCCTTGCTCCCGGCATTTTAGTCGTCTCTTACAACACGCATGGCTTACGGAGGAAGAATTCTGTTCCACTTCCCCATGGAGGTAAGAGGATATAAACAAGAACAAGAACTAGAAAGAAAAAAGAAGAAAACTTAGAGGGGTGTGTGTATATATGCTTGTACATGTATGTGTACTGTGACCTAAGTGTAAGTAGAAGTAGCAAGACGTACCTGAAATCTTGCATGTTTATGAGACAGACAAAAGACACCAGCAATCCTACCATCATGTAAAACAATTGCACGTTTTCGTTGTACACTCACTTGGCAGGACGGTAGTACCTCCCTGGGTGGTTGCTGTCTACCAACCCACTACCTAGGATATATATATATACACACACACACACACACATATATATATATATATATATATATATATATATATATATATATATATATATATATATATATATATATATATATATATATATATATATATATATATATATATATATATATATGTATAAAGTATGTGTTTGCGTGTGTGTTTGAAGGACTAAAGACGTTTACAAATGTGCCAAGATCTTTCCATTTCTTCTCCATCTACATAAGAAGGGAAGAAGGAGACTGAGCCACCTGTGATTAAAATGTAAATTAAGGACAGTGTTTTTCTTGCCCCGAGGCGGCCATTAAGCTCAGAGAGAAGTCAAGATTCCTGCAGATGTGAGCCAAAATTAGTGAGAAGAAAAGTTTGAGGAGGAATCAGCATTAGTCCAGAGCGTCCACTACCTAGTAGTGCCCCATACCAGGAAGTGAGGAAGGTGGTAGTGTTCGTCTCTCTCTCACTCACTCACTCTCTCTCTCACTCACTCTCTCTTTCCCTGGAATCCTTACTTGCCTTGATGAAAAGAGAAGAGATGCAAATTTTAATTTCACTTATTCTACTCATAGTGTTGGTCTCTAGTTCTCTGCGAAGCTCCTGTCTCTTTTGCACATTCTTGAAGCTGTGACTCAGCCGACCTGATGCAAATCATCTCTTCTCATACATTTTCCTGATCAACTTGTGTGACGGGGATGGAACCCACAGTCTAGCGATCACTGAATTATCACACCTCCACTAACTTACTGCACCACGGGAGGTCATACCAGCTCCCCATCCAAGAAATTCTTTAACCTGGGAATGCTGGTGATTGCCGCATCTGCGACACTTTCACGCGTTTTATGATGCTCTTCCGACCTCACCAGCCCCACATTCTCAGCACAATATTATCCCGTATTTACAACTATATTATTTTCGGTCCCACTCGGAAGCCGTGGACTCTTGCTCGTGATTCTACCGAGGGTTTGGGAAATGTAATATCGCCTCTAGGAAATCCAAGATATATTAAATAGGCTCCAGCATTTCATACAAAGAATCTTATCAGCATTTCGGGCATTTTTTTTTTTTCTCCTGTATTGTGTAATACGCTTAGAGAAATAACTTTACCTTCGAGAACTGTTTATTGTGTCTCCTGGTAGTAACAGAAACATTGCTGAGTCTTATTGATGATGTTTGTTCTGGGATCTTCGCTTCGTACCTCACAAAAGAGATGATTCAAGACACAGTGAGAGTAAATTAGTTTACAATACGCATCCTCAGAGTTTTTCTTTTTTACCTTCTTACATTCGGTTGTTCAGTCTCTTTTGTGCCT
>NC_091311.1:25516539-25531185 GCF_038502225.1 Cherax quadricarinatus
TAGATAAAAGACTGATGGGAAGACTTCAGGATGTGCATGTTTATAGAGGGGCCACAGATATTTCAGACCAATTTTCAGTTGTAGCTACAGTGAGAGTAAAAGGTAAATGGGATACAAGGAGAATGGAAGCAGTAAGTAAGAGAGAGATCAAGGTTAATAAACTAAAGGAGGAGGAGGCGGTTAGGCTAAGAAATAAACAACTTTTGGAAGAATAAAGGGCTAATGAGAGTATAGACAATGAGGTTGAAAAGGTATGGAGATTTAAGAATGTAGTGTTGGAGTGTTCAGCATAAGTTTGCCGTTACAGGAAAGTGGGTGTGGGGGAGAAGAAGAGCGATAGGTGGAATTATGAAGTAAAAAAAACAGTAGTAAGAGAAAAAAGTTAGTATATGAGAGGTTTTCACGAAGTAGAAGCGATTCAAGGAAGGAGGAGTATATGGAGACAAAAAGAGAGGTTAATAGATTGGTGAAGGAATGCAAAAGGAAAACAAATGAGAGAGTGGGTGAGATGCTATCAACAAATTTTGTTGAGAATAAGAAAAAGTTTTGGAGTGAGATTAATAAGTTGAAAAAGCTTAGGGATTTGACAGTTAAAAATAGAAGAGGATAGTTATTAAATGGAGAGCTGGTGGTATTGGGAAGATGAAGGGAATGTTTTGAGGAACTGTTAAATGTAGATGAAGATAGGGAAGTTGTGATTTCGTGTATTGGGCAGGGAGGTATAACATTTTGTAGGAGTGAGGAAGAACCAGTTGTGAGTGTGGGAAAAGTGTGTGAGGCAGTGATTAGAATGAAAGGGTATAAAGCAACTGGGATTGATGGGATAAAGAAAAAAATCTTAAAAGCAGTGGGGATATAGTTTTGGAGTGGTCAGTATTTTTATTTAATAAATGCATGGAAGCAGGTAAGGAACTATGGGATTAGCAGAGAATGTGTGTAGTTCCTATGTATAAAGGCAAAGGGACAAAAAAGAGTATAAAAATTATAGATGAATAAGCCTGTTGAGTATACCTGATAAAGTGTATGGTAAAGATATCATTGAAAGAATTAAAAGACAAAGAGTAGGATCCCAAATGAACAAGGAGGCTTTAGAAAGGGTAGGGGGAGTGTTTACAGTGAAACATATAGGTGAACAGTATTTCGATAAGGGTAAAGAGGTTTTTGTGCCATCTATGGAATTGGGAAAGGCGTGTGATAGGGTGGATAGGGTGGGAATGTGGCAGATGTTGCAAATGTATGGAACAGGAGGTAGGCTAATGCAGGTTTATCAGAGGGGTGTGTGAGCCTGTTAGATAGGAGTGAGTGGAGGCAAGTGGCTTTTATATGTTAACGTGCTGTTGGAGTGGGAGTAACGTAACATTTATGAAGGGATTCAGAGAAACCGGTTAGACAGACTTGAGACCTAGAGGCGGAAAGTACAATGCCTGCACTCTGAAGGAGTGGTGGGGATATTTGCAGTCTGGAGGAGCATATAAACTGTAGGAGAAGCGTATGAACTGAAGTGTGCCTGGAGGTCGCTCCGAGGATCAACGTCCATTGGTAAGTCTCCTTATGCCTGCTGGAATGAGTGATGGCGAAAGTGTTTCTTCTTTTTTCGGGTCACCCTACCTCGGTGGAACACTGCCGGTGTGGTAAAAAAATAAATAATATTAATAGTAATAATAATAATAATAATTATTATTATTATTATTATTATAATTATTATTATTATTATTATTATTATTATTATTATTATTATTATTATTATTATTATTATTATTATTATTATTATTATTAATTGTTCAATTTTCGTATGCAAACGCAATTGAAAAAAACTACCATTAAAGTTTTTCATCCTAAGAAGGGAGGAAAAATGTCCTTATCCCCTTCCTCTTTAATTATGAGGAAACGCAATTTTAACCAGTCATAATCTCCTTGAAATATCATAATTCCCGAGAAAAATTATTTTAAAAGGGCTGAAATAAGAGGGTTTAATTTCTTAAATACGAAAAAAAAAAAATTAGGGTTGAAGCAGATGTGGTTTATGAGACGAGGGAAGTCTGGCCGGAAGAGGAAGACAAATTATTAGCACACACGTGAAAAGAAAATTTCCGCGAAGGGTGGAAAGCTGGAAGGAATAATTAAGCAAGAGAAAGGAGTTATCATCTGCAGCCCTGGAGACTTTTGCCTCTTTGGGACACAGCGGCAGCAATTGCTGCCACCAGGAGTGATAAGATGCATTAATGAGACGTTTCTCTCGCTGGCCAGAACTCTGAATGACGGCAATGTTGAAGTGGGTGAAGATGAAGGATGTGCAGGTGTTATGCTGGTAGTGTGGTACATAGAGGGCGATGTGTAGGTGGCGTAAAGATGATCATAAAAAAAATTATCCTTCGTGTTTGGACACCGGTGGTTTGTGTCTATTTAAAAAAGAACTTCGCTTTTCATAAAGCTGGATTTATTTTAAGTAACTCTCTCTCTCTTTCTCGTTTTAAATTAAGACGTGTTAAGACTTGCTGCCTATTTTTCTCGGGTTGTAAAAATCTCATTAGCGGGGAAAAGCTAATGAAGTGCAGGACTGAATCTCGAATATGTTTCCCACATATTAAATATCATTTAAATCTGCGTCTGAATAACGTACCTATGAAGACGCTGCTGAGCGCTGGTAATGCGTCAAGGTTTCACGAAGGAAGCCAAGAGAACATCGACGGTGTCGTGTTCTTGCTCAGCCAGCTTCCAGTACTCCCACCCGACAACGGCAGCCGACGGGCCCAGTTCTGCAGGAACAGACTACACTCAACCAGTCAACCCCAGCACCACAACAGTCACCAGTGAGGAACACTGTAGTACAGGAGAACATAGCAGAACATTCTATATTACCCTGAGCCAACAAATGATGTCGATTGCCATGCTCTTCACCGATATCGTATGCGACCTGATAGATTCAGAAGAAAACAAAGAGACATTCAGAACTATTGTGAAGACCTTTGTGAACATATACAAGATGGACAAAGAGAGTCCATGCGTTTATTTGCAAATTTACCCGACCACTAACATAGGGCCCAGAAACAATGATGGGGAGTCTGATGGCCTCAGCCCGCTGTTGAACATGAAATATTTCCCCGTGGAAAGCACATCAAGACCTTGATCGCGGCTACAGAACAGCTGAATCATATCGACATCTTCTTCGAGATCCTCAAACGGGTCATCTTAGGATTAAGACTCGTGTCAGGACGCAGTTCCTGACGAATTAATCAAAGCAAATCAAATCTGTCCCCGGGCCAGGAACCGTTCTGGCGAACCTACATAAGAACATAAGAAAGAAGGAACACTGCAGCAGGTCTACTGACCCATCCGAAGCAGGTCCATGCCAACCCCCGTCTTAGACCAATGGCCCACCCAGTCAGGTCACCTCCACTTAAGGAAGGAGCACGGCATCTGACCCAGTAGCACCAGCTAGTCAGGTCCAATTCACACCCACCCACACCCACTCATGTATTTATCTCACCTATTTTTAAAACTACACAACGTCTTAGCATCTATAACTGTACTCGGGAGTTTGTTCCAATCATCCACAACTCTATTACCAAACCAGTGCTTTCCTATATCTTTCCTGAATCTGAATATTTTTTGCACGCTATTTACATCCCCTTTATTCATTCCTGTTTTCCATTTATACACCTCAATCATTTCCCCCTAATTCTACGCCTTTCTAGAGAGTGCAGATTCAGGGTCCTCAGCCTATCCTCATAGGGAAGATTTCTGATACATGGGATCAACTTTGTCATCCTCTTCTGAACATTTTCCAGTGCATTTATATCCATTCTGTAATACGGTGACCAGAATTGCGAGGCCTAACCAAGCGTATATAGAGCTGAAGAACAACCTGAGGATTTCTGTTATTTATGCGTCTTGGTATGAAGCCAAGGATTCTGTTAGTTTTATTGCGAACACTTATGCACTGTTGTCTTGGTTTCAGGTTACTGCTAACCAGAACTCCTAAATCCTATTCGCAATCAGTAATATTGAGATCTACATTATTTAATTTATATGTGGCATGGTTATTATCCTTTTCAACATTTAGAACTTTGCATTTGTCTACATTAAACTGCATCTGCCACTTCTCCGACCATTGCATCAGTCTATTCAAATCATCCTGGAGTGCTCTAATGTCATCATTAGAATGAATTGGACGGCCTATTTTGGTGTCATCAGCAAATTTGCATATGTCGCTATTTATTCCCTCATCTATGTCGTTTATGTAAGTTGGGAACAAGGGGTCCAACACTGACCCCTGTGGAACACCGCTTCTGACATGCCCTTATTCTGATTTCTCCCCATTTATTCATTTATAATCTTGTATGCTGCATTCAGAAGGCATTTATCTTTCAAGCTGAACCAGGTCTCGGTTATAGCAATAATATCTATATTACCTGCAATTGCAAGTAATCTTAGTTCATCGATCTCATTTCTTAGACTCCTACTATTTGTACAGTAAACCTTAAGGGAGCCAGTCACTCGTTGCCCTCCACTGCCTCTCTTTGTTTGTTGATCAATTGCTTTGCCTTTACTAGCAACTTTATTTTGAATACTGTCTTTTAAACATATCCCTGAGGTATCCTGGTTATACATTCTGTTTTCAACCCTAGTACTGCAGCCTGATTGTTTCCCACAGACACCCATACCTCTACAATCTATCAGTTTAAAGTCCTAGACATGTCACCAATAACCCCCTCAATCGAATTGGCTAATGCAACCACTCCAGCCCCAGAGAGATGAACCTCATCCCTTGCACACATATCACGTTTGCCATAGAATGTGTCCCAATTATCAATGAATAGGATTCGAAGTTCCTTGCACTACCTGTCTAGCCAGCAATTTATACCAATTGCCCTAGACATCCATTCATTGCCCACTCCCTTTCTAGGCAAGATGCTACATATGATTGTTATCCCTCTCTTAGCTCTGACTACATCTATGGCTGACCTGTACTTATCCAGCAGCTCCTGTCTCCTGCCCTTCCCAGTGTCATTTCCATCAGCACTAGGACAGATAATGGGCTTATTTCCGTTGCCTGACATAATATTATCCAACCTGCTGACTATGTCACCAACACCAGCTCCTGGGAGGCACACCCTCTGTCTGACCTTTCTATCTCTGTAACAGAAAGAACAGTCCATATATCTTACCTGAAAATCTCCCACAATTAGGATATTCTTACCTTGATAAGCAGGGAAGTCAGTGGTACCTTTAACCTCACTAACCACTGAAGTACACTCGTCCTGAAGAAGAGAGAGTCGATTTCCTACCTTCACATCTTCTCTGTTAACCTTCCTTATCGTACTTCTTCCTGAATTGTGAACAACTTGCCACTTAAAGCGGCTGCCACTCTCCCGATTACTACTGGTAACGTTTTCCTCCTTACCAGCTCCAACCATCTCACACTCACTCCCAAACCCATCTAGATGAAGCTTCAGCCTTCTATTTTCCTCCTGAAGAAGTAGAACCTCCTTCTTCAACACTTTAACCTGAGATTCTAAAACACTACAACAAGCCATGGTGCTAGGTAACACTCCACGCTAATTCCCAGACAGCTTAGGACAGGTATGACCACACGTGACCACTGACCTCAGCATACCTTTATCCCCAGGTACATCTGTTTGTGATTTATTAAAGCCCACTGTGTGGGCGAAAAGTTCTCATTAAAGGATCGCATTATACTGTAATATTTGTCTCGTTTTTCCATTGTTTCTATATTTTATATCATTTATCGACACCCAATGATGCATATCGTTCAGTGTATATACACTCGGTATACAGTACCGACAAGTTTTTTAAAAAGACACATAAGCCACACCTCAGCATCTTTATACTGAAGACAGTTTGTTAACTAGTGGATTTATCAATTCAGTATAAAGGTTATTTGAAAGTGTTGAAACTCGAAAGTCCAGCTCTAAGGTATACTGCCAACCCCAGGGATGCCACCCACTACTGTCGACTACCACCCCTTGGGATGTCACCCACTACTGTCTACTACCACCCCTTGGGATGCCACCCACTACTGTCTACTACCACCCCTTGGGATGCCACCCACTACTGTCTACTACCACCCCTTGGGATGCCACCCACTACTGTCTACTACCACCCCTTGGGATGCCACCCACTACTGTCTACTACCACCCCTTGGGATGCCACCCACTACAGTCTACTACCACCCCTTGGGATGCCACCCACTACAGTCTACTACTACCCCTTGGGATGCCACCCACTACTGTCTACTACCACCCCTTGGGATGCCACCCACTACAGTCGACTATCACCCCTTGGGATGCCACCCACTACTGTCTACTACCATCCCTTGGGATGCCACCCACTACTGTCTACTACCACCCCTTGGGATGCCACCCACTACTGTCTACTACCACCCCTTGGGATGCCACCCACTACTGTCTACTACCACCCCTTGGGATGCCACCCACTACAGTCTACTACCACCCCTTGGGATGCCACCCACTACAGTCTACTACTACCCCTTGGGATGCCACCCACTACTGTCTACTACCACCCCTTGGGATGCCACCCACTACAGTCAACTATCACCCCTTGGGATGCCACCCACTACTGTCTACTACCACCCCTTGGGATGCCACCCACTACTGTCTACTACCACCCCTTGGGATGCCACCCACTACTGTCTACTACCACCCCTTGGGATGCCACCCACTACAGTCTACTACTACCCCTTGGGATGCCACCCACTACAGTCTACTACTACCCCTTGGGATGCCACCCACTACTGTCTACTACCACCCCTTGGGATGCCACCCACTACAGTCTACTACTACCCCTTGGGATGCCACCCACTACTGTCTACTACCACCCCTTGGGATGCCACCCACTACAGTCTACTACCACCCCTTGGGATGCCACCCACTACAGTCTACTACTACCCCTTGGGATGCCACCCACTACTGTCTACTACCACCCCTTGGGATGCCACCCACTACAGTCGACTATCACCCCTTGGGATGCCACCCACTACAGTCTACTACTACCCCTTGGGATGCCACCCACTACTGTCTACTACCACCCCTTGGGATGCCACCCATTACTGTCGACTATCACCCCTTGGGATGCCACCCACTACTGTCTACTACCACCCCTTGGGATGCCACCCACTACTGTCTACTACCACCCCTTGGGATGCCACCCGCTACAGTCTACTACTACCCCTTGGGATGCCACCCACTACTGTCTACTACCACCCCTTGGGATGCCACCCACTACTGTCTACTACCACCCCTTGGGATGCCACCCACTACTGTCTACTACCACCCCTCGGGATGCCACCCACTACTGTCTACTACCACCCCTTGGGATGCCACCCACTACTGTCTACTACCACCCCTCGGGATGCCACCCACCACTGTCTACTACCACCCCTTGGGATGCCACCCACTACTGTCTACTACCACCCCTTGGGATGCCACCCATTACTGTCTACTACCACCCCTTGGGATGCCACCCACTACAGTCTACTACCACCCTTTGGGATGCCACCCACTACTGTCTACTACCACCCCTTGGGATGCCACCCACTACAGTCTACTACCACCCTTTGGGATGCCACCCACTACTGTCGACTATCACCCCTTGGGATGCCACCCACTAGTGTCTACTACCACCCCTTGGGATGCCACCCACTACAGTCGACTATCACCCCTTGGGATGCCACCCACTACAGTCTACTACTACCCCTTGGGATGCCACCCACTACAGTCTACTACTACCCCTTGGGATGCCACCCATTACTGTCGACTATCACCCCTTGGGATGCCACCCGCTACAGTCTACTACCACCCCTTGGGATGCCACCCATTACTGTCGACTATCACCCCTTGGGATGCCACCCACTACTGTCTACTACCACCCCTTGGGATGCCACCCACTACTGTCTACTACCACCCCTTGGGATGCCACCCACTACTGTCTACTACCACCCCTTGGGATGCCACCCATTACTGTCGACTATCACCCCTTGGGATGCCACCCGCTACAGTCTACTACTACCCCTTGGGATGCCACCCACTACTGTCTACTACCACCCCTTGGGATGCCACCCACTACTGTCTACTACCACCCCTTGGGATGTCACCCACTACTGTCGACTATCACCCCTTGGGATGCCACCCGCTACAGTCTACTACCACCCCTTGGGATGCCACCCACTACTGTCTACTACCACCCCTTGGGATGTCACCCACTACTGTCGACTATCACCCCTTGGGATGCCACCCGCTACAGTCTACTACCACCCCTTGGGATGCCACCCATTACTGTCGACTATCACCCCTTGGGATGCCACCCGCTACAGTCTACTACTACCCCTTGGGATGCCACCCATTACTGTCGACTATCACCCCTTGGGATGCCACCCGCTACAGTCTACTACCACCCCTTGGGATGTCACCCACTACTGTCGACTATCACCCCTTGGGATGCCACCCGCTACAGTCTACTACCACCCCTTGGGATGTCACCCACTACTGTCGACTATCACCCCTTGGGATGCCACCCATTACTGTCTACTACCACCCCTCGGGATGCCACCCACTACTGTCTACTACCACCCCTTGGGATGCCACCCACTACTGTCTACTACCACCCCTCGGGATGCCACCCACTACTGTCTACTACCACCCCTTGGGATGCCACCCACTACTGTCTACTACCACCCCTCGGGATGCCACCCACCACTGTCTACTACCACCCCTTGGGATGCCACCCACTACTGTCTACTACCACCCCTTGGGATGCCACCCATTACTGTCTACTACCACCCCTTGGGATGCCACCCACTACAGTCTACTACCACCCTTTGGGATGCCACCCACTACTGTCGACTATCACCCCTTGGGATGCCACCCACTACTGTCTACTACCACCCGTTGGGATGCCACCCACTACTGTCGACTATCACCCCTTGGGATGCCACCCGCTACAGTCTACTACTACCCCTTGGGATGCCACCCACTACTGTCTACTACCACCCCTTGGGATGCCACCCACTACTGTCTACTACCACCCCTTGGGATGCCACCCACTACTGTCTACTACCACCCCTCGGGATGCCACCCACCACTGTCTACTACCACCCCTTGGGATGCCACCCACTACTGTCTACAACCACCCCTTGGGATGCCACCCATTACTGTCTACTACCACCCCTTGGGATGCCACCCACTACTGTCTACTACCACCCCTTGGGATGCTACCCATTGCTGTCTACTACCACCCCTTGGGATGCCACACACTACTGTCTACTACCACCCCTTGGGATGCCACCCACTACAGTCTACTACCACCCTTTGGGATGCCACCCACTACTGTCGACTATCACCCCTTGGGATGCCACCCACTACAGTCTACTACCACCCTTTGGGATGCCACCCACTACTGTCGACTATCACCCCTTGGGATGCCACCCACTACTGTCTACTACCACCCGTTGGGATGCCACCCACTACTGTCGATTATCACCCCTTGGGATGCCACCCGCTACAGTCTACTACTACCCCTTGGGATGCCACCCACTACTGTCTACTACCACCCCTTGGGATGCCACCCACTACTGTCTACTACCACCCCTTGGGATGCCACCCACTACTGTCTACTACCACCCCTCGGGATGCCACCCACCACTGTCTACTACCACCCCTTGGGATGCCACCCACTACTGTCTACAACCACCCCTTGGGATGCCACCCATTACTGTCTACTACCACCCCTTGGGATGCCACCCACTACTGTCTACTACCACCCCTTGGGATGCCACCCACTACAGTCTACTACCACCCTTTGGGATGCCACCCACTACTGTCGACTATCACCCCTTGGGATGCCACCCACTACTGTCTACTACCACCCGTTGGGATGCCACCCACTACTGTCGACTATCACCCCTTGGGATGCCACCCGCTACAGTCTTCTACTACCCCTTGGGATGCCACCCACTACTGTCTACTACCACCCCTTGGGATGCCACCCACTACTGTCTACTACCACCCCTTGGGATGCCACCCACTACTGTCTACTACCACCCCTCGGGATGCCACCCACCACTGTCTACTACCACCCCTTGGGATGCCACCCACTACTGTCTACAACCACCTCTTGGGATGCCACCCATTACAGTCTACTACCACCCCTTGGGATGCCACCCACTACTGTCTACTACCACCCCTTGGGATGCCACCCACTACAGTCTACTACCACCCTTTGGGATGCCACCCACTACTGTCGACTATCACCCCTTGAGATGCCACCCACTACTGTCTACTACCACCCGTTGGGATGCCACCCACTACTGTCGACTATCACCCCTTGGGATGCCACCCGCTACTGTCTACTACCACCCCTTGGGATACCACCCACTACTGTCTATTACCACCCCTTGGGATGCCACCCACTACTGTCTACTACCTTGGGATGCCACCCATTACTGTCCACTACCACCTCTTGGGATGCCACCCACTACTATCGACTAACACACCCAGGGATGCCACCCACTACTATCGACTAACACACCCAGGGATGCCACCCACTACTATCGACTAACACCCAGGCACCTACTTACTCCTAGGTGACCAGGGACAACAGGTGTATGTCAACATTCCCAACGTTTCCATTCATTTCGGGGTTCGAACCACGGACACTCAGTACGGAAGCAGATTGCGTTTCCATCCGAGCCACAGGACACCCTGAATCATATTCAGGTGTTGCACTTGTACCTTATTGATACGACCTGAGGTGTATGTCTCTCACCATACTGTATATACACTCAGAGGTGTAACTCTCTCGTTGTACGGCATACACCCAGAGGTGTATATCTCTCCCTATACACACTCAGAGGTGTATATCTCTCCCTATACACACTCAGAGGTGTATATCTCTCCCTATACACACTCAGAGGTGTATATCTCTCCCTATACACACTCAGAGGTGTATATCTCTCACTGTACGGTATACACCCAGGGGTGTACATCTCTCCCTGTACGGTATACACCCAGGGGTGTATATCTCTCACTGTACGGTATACACCCAGAGGTGTATATCTCTCACTGTACGGTATACACCCAGAGGTGTATATCTCTCACTGTACGGTATACACCCAGAGGTGTATATCTCTCACTGTACGGTATACACCCAGAGGTGTATATCTCTCACTGTACGGTATACACCCAGGGGTGTACATCTCTCCCTGTACGGTATACACCCAGGGGTGTATATCTCTCACTGTACGGTATACACTCAGGGGTATATATCTCTCACTGTACGGTATACACCCAGGGGTGTACATCTCTCCCTGTACGGTATACACCCAGGGGTGTATATCTCTCACTGTACGGTATACACCCAGTGGTTGATATCTCTCACTATACTGAATACACCCGGAGATGTATATCTCTCACTGTACTGTATACACCCAGGGGTGTATATCTCTCCCTGTATGGTATACACCCAGGAGTGTATATCTCTCACTGTACGGTATACACCCAGAGGTTGATATCTCTCACTATACTGTATGCACCCAGAGGTGTATATCTCTCCCTGTACGGTATACACCCAGGGGTATATATCTCTCACTGTACGGTATACACCCAGGGGTATATATCTCTCACCCAGGGGTGTATATCTGTCACTGTACGGTATACACCCAGGGGTATATATCTCTCACCCAGGGGTGTATATCTCTCACTGTACGGTATACATTCAGGGGAATATATCTCTCACTGTACGGTATATACCCAGAGGTTTTTATCTCTCATTGTAAGGTATACAGCCAGGTATGTATATCTCTCACTGTACGGTATACTCCCAGGGGTGTATATCTCTTACTGTACGGTATACACCCAGGGGTATATATCTCTCACTGTACGGTATACACCCAGGGGTATATATCTCTCACTGTACGGTATACACCCAGGGGTGTATATCTCTCACTGTACGGTATACACCCAGGGGTGTATATCTCTCACTGTACGGTATACACCCAGGGGTGTATATCTCTCACTGTACGGTATACACCCAGGGGTGTATATCTCTCACTGTACAGTATACACCCAGAGGTGTATATCTCTCACTGTACGATATACACCCAGGGGTGTATATCTCTTACTGTACGGTATACACCCAGGGGTATATATCTCTCACTGTACGGTATACACCCAGGGATATATATCTCTCACTGTACGGTATACACCAAGGGGTGTATATTTTTCACTGTACGGTATACACCCAGGGGTGTATATCTCTCACTGTACGGTATACACCCAGGGGTGTATATCTCTCACTGTACGGTATACACCCAGGGGTGTATGTCTCTCACTGTACGGTATACACCCAGGGGTGTATATCTCTCACTGTACAGTATACACCCAGAGGTGTATGTCTCTCACTGTACGGTATACACCCAGGGGTGTATATCTCTTACAGTACGGTATACACCCAGGGGTATATATCTCTCACTGTACGGTATACACCCAGGGATATATATCTCTCACTGTACGGTATACACTCAGGGGTATATATCTCTCACTCTACGGTATACACCCAGGGGTATATGTCTCTCACTGTACGGTATACACCCAGGGATATATATCTCTCACTGTACGGTATACACCCAGGGGTATATATCTCTCACTGTACGGTATACACCCAGGGATATATATCTCTCACTGTACGGTATACACTCAGGGGTATATATCTCTCACTGTACGGTATACACCCAGGGGTATATGTCTCTCACTGTACGGTATACACCCAGGGATATATATCTCTCACTGTACGGTATACACCCAGGGGTATATATCTCTCACTGTACGGTATACACCCAGGGATATATATCTCTCACTGTACGGTATACACTCAGGGGTATATATCTCTCACTGTACGGTATACACCCAGGGGTATATGTCTCTCACTGTACGGTATACACCCAGGGGTATATATCTCTCACTGTACGGTATACACCCAGGGGTATATGTCTCTCACTGTACGGTATACACCCAGGGGTATATATCTCACACTGTACGGTATACACCCAGGGGTATATGTCTCTCACTGTACGGTATACACCCAGGGGTATATATCTCTCACTGTACGGTATACACCCAGGGGTATATATCTCTCACTGTACGGTATACACCCAGGGGTATATATCTCTCGATGTTCGGTATACACCCAGGGGTATATATCTCTCACTGTACGGTATACACCCAGGGGTATATATCTCTCGATGTACGGTATATACCCAGGGGTATATATCTCTCACTGTACGGTATACACCCAGGGGTATATATCTCTCGATGTACGGTATACACCCAGGGGTATATATCTCTCACTGTACGGTATACACCCAGGGGTATATATCTCTCGATGTACGGTATACACCCAGGGGTATATATCTCTCACTGTACGGTATACACCCAGGGGTATATATCTCTCGATGTACGGTATACACCCAGGGGTATATATCTCTCACTGTACGGTATACACCCAGGGGTATATATCTCTCGATGTACGGTATACACCCAGGGGTATATATCTCTCACTGTACGGTATACACCCAGGGGTATATATCTCTCGATGTACGGTATACACCCAGGGGTATATATCTCTCACTGTACGGTATACACCCAGGGGTATATATCTCTCACTGTACGGTATACACCCAGGGGTATATATCTCTCACTGTACGGTATACACCCAGGGGTGTATATCTCTCGATGTACGGTATACACCCAGGAGTATATATCTCTCACTGTACGGTATACACCCAGGGGTATATATCTCTCACTGTCCGGTATACACCCAGGGGTATATATCTCTCACTGTACGGTATACACCCAGGGGTATATATCTCTCACTGTCCGGTATACACCCAGGGGTATATATCTCTCACTGTACGGTATACACCCAGGGGTATATATCTCTCACTGTACGGTATACACCCAGGGGTATATATCTCTCGATGTACGGTATACACCCAGGAGTATATATCTCTCACTGTACGGTATACACCCAGGGGTATATATCTCTCACTGTACGGTATACACCCAGGGGTATATATCTCTCACTGTACGGTATACACCCAGGGGTATATATCTCTCACTGTACGGTATACACCCAGGGGTATATATCTCTCACTGTACGGTATACACCCAGGGGTGTATATCTCTCACTGTACGGTATACACCCAGGGGTATATCTTCCTCAGTACATATCCAGTGAAAGTTTGATTTTATCCTAATTTCAGGGGTTAAATTATCCTTGACTGATTGTGTAAGTTGAAAATGTAGCCTATTAACCCTAAGGCGGTCGAAAGACTTCAAGCCTGTCAACTCCTGTCTTTGTTGTTGAGTTCGACTCTCGTTCAATTTACACTTTCCTCGTTCTTCTAGTTAAGAACTGTGGACGAGATCGGTTTTGCCAGAGTCAAACCTGAGAGATGCATTCCTTAGGGAATATTTGAGATTCTTACTGAAGAAAGGTTTCACACTCTGACGACATGTCTAAGATGGAGTCGGTGAAAGAAGTATGTGATTACAAGGAGGTGAAAAGAAAACGAAGTGGGAGATGTAAGAGGGTGGTGGAAGGTGATGTGAT
>NC_091311.1:25531285-25543785 GCF_038502225.1 Cherax quadricarinatus
GATTCCCAGCCAGAGTAGAAACATTGGACGTGTTTCTTTCCACCTGTTGTCTATGTTCCCCATCAGTAAAATGGGTACCTGGGTGTTAGTCGACTGGTGTGGGTCGCATCCTGGGACACTGACCTAAGGAGGCCTGGTCACAGACCGGGCCGCGGGGGCGTTGACCCCCGGAACTCTCTCCAGATAAACTCCAGATAAACTGCTGAAGCCACTCATCAGTAGTGCGTCTGCTGTAACTGCTGCTGATGTCACTCATCAGTAGTGCGTCTGCTGTAACTGCTGCTGATGTCACTCATCAGTAGTGCATCTGCTGTAACTGCTGCTGATGTCACTCATCAGTAGTGCGTCTGCTGTAACTGCTGCTGATGTCACTCATCAGTAGTGCGTCTGCTGTAACTGCTGCTGATATCACTCATCAGTAGTGCGTCTGCTGCAACTACTGCTGAAGTCACTCATCAGTAGTGCATCTGCTGCAACTACTGCTGAAGTCACTCATCAGTAGTGCATCTGCTGCAACTACTGCAGATGTCACTCATCAGTAGTGCATCTGCTGCAACTTCTGCTGAAGTCACTCATCAGTAGTGCATCTGCTGCAACTACTGCTGAAGCCACTCATCAGTAGTGCGTCTGCTGTAACTGCTGCTGATGTCACTCATCAGTAGTGCGTCTGCTGTAACTGCTGCTGATGTCACTCATCAGTAGTGCGTCTGCTGTAACTGCTGCTGATGTCACTCATCAGTAGTGCGTCTGCTGTAACTGCTGCTGATGTCACTCATCAGTAGTGCGTCTGCTGTAACTGCTGCTGATGTCACTCATCAGTAGTGCGTCTACTGTAACTGCTGCTGATGTCACTCATCAGAAGTGTGTCTGCTGCAACTACTGCTGATGTCACTCATCAGTAGTGCATCTGCTGTAACTGCTGCTGATGTCACTCATCAGAAGTGTGTCTGCTGCAACTACTGCTGATGTCACTCATCAGTAGTGCATCTGCTGTAACTGCTGCTGATGTCACTCATCAGTAGTGCGTCTGCTGTAACTGCTGCTGATGTCACTCATCAGTAGTGCGTCTGCTGTAACTGCTGCTGATGTCACTCATCAGTAGTGCGTCTACTGTAACTGCTGCTGATGTCACTCATCAGAAGTGTGTCTGCTGCAACTACTGCTGATGTCACTCATCAGTAGTGCGTCTGCTGCAGCTACTGCTGATGTCGCTCATCAGCAGTGTGTCTGCTGTAACTGCTGCTGATGTCACTCATCAGTAGTGCGTCTGCTGCAACTACTGCTGATGTCACTCATCAGTAGTGCGTCTGCTGCAACTACTGCTGAAGTCACTAATCAGTAGTGCATCTGATGCAACTACTGCTGATGTCACTCATCAGCAGTGCGTCTGCTGTAACTGCTGCTGATGTCACTCATCAGTAGTGCGTCTGCTGTAACTGCTGCTGATGTCACTCATAAGTAGTGCATCTGCTGTAACTGCTGCTGATGTCACTCATCAGTAGTGCGTCTGCCGTAACTGCTGCTGATATCACTCATCAGTAGTGCGTCTGCTGTAATTGCTGCTGATGTCACTCATCAGTAGTGCGTCTGCTGCAACTACTGCTGAAGTCACTCATCAGTAGTGCATCTGCTGCAACTACTGCAGATGTCACTCTTCAGTAGTGCGTCTGCTGCAACTACTGCTGAAGTCACTCATCAGTAGTGCATCTGCTGCAACTACTGCTGATGTCACTCATCAGTAGTGCGTCTGCTGCAACTACTGCTGAAGTCACTCATCAGTAGTGCGTCTGATGTAACTGCTGCTGATGTCACTCATCAGTAGTGCGTCTGCTGTAACTGCTGCTGATGTCACTCATCAGTAGTGCGTCTGCTGTAACTGCTGCTGATGTCACTCATCAGTAGTGCGTCTGCTGTAACTGCTGCTGATGTCACTCATGAGTAGTGCGTCTGCTGTAAATGCTGCTGATGTCACTCATAAGTAGTGCTTCTGCTGTAACTGCTGCTGATGTCACTCATGAGTAGTGCGTCTGCTGTAAATGCTGCTGATGTCACTCATAAGTAGTGCTTCTGCTGTAACTGCTGCTGATGTCACTCATCAGTAGTGCGTCTGCTGTAACTGCTGCTGATGTCACTCATCAGTAGTGCGTCTGTTGTAACTGCTGCTGATGTTACTCATCAGTAGTGCGTCTGCAGTAACTGCTGTTGATGTCACTCGTCAGTAGTGCGTCTGCTGTAACTGCTGCTGATGTCACTCATCAGTAGTGCGTCTGCTGTAACTGCTGCTGATGCCACTCATCAGTATTGCGTCTGCTGATGTCACCCATCACACTTGCCTCTGCTCTAACCTCTGTGGATGTTATCCATCACCGTCAAGTATGTAAGAAAAACACCTGTGTGGTAACTATGACACATAACTAAGAGACATTTCGCACACTAGTGACTTCCTCAATCTAATACAGAGAATATATAAAGGGTGAGGTGAGGTGGTGCACTGGCTAGTGGGCGGAACTAGGGGAGAGCTGTGCTGTTCTGTGCTGTGCTGTGCTGTGCTGTTCTGTGTTGTGCTGTGCTGTGCTAGGCTGTGCTGTGCTGTGCTGTTCTGTGCTGTTCTGTGTTGTGCTGTGCTGTGCTAGGCTGTGCTGTGCTGGGCTGTGCTGTTCTGTGCTGTGCTGTTTTGTGCCGGGCAGTGCTGTGCTGTGCTGTGCTGGGCTGTGCTGGGCTGGGCTGTGCTGTGCTGTGCTGGGGTGTGCTGTGCTGTGCTGCACTGTGCTGTTCTGTGCTGTGCTATGATGGGCTGTGCTGTGCTGGTCTGTGCTCTGCTGGGCTGGGCTGTGCTGTGCTGGGCTGGGCTGTTCTGTGCTGCACTGTTCTGTGCTGTTCTGTGCTGTGCTGTTCTGTGCTGTGCTGTGCTGTTATTTGCTGCGCGCGCTGTTCTGTGCTGTGCTGGGCTGTGCTCTGCTGGGGTGTACTGTGCTGTGCTGCGCTGTTCTGTGCTGCTCTGTTCTGCACTGTTTTGGGCTGTGCTGTGCTGTGTTGCACTGTGCTGTGCGGTACTGTGCTGTGCTGGGCTGGGCTGTTCTGTGCTGTGCTGTTCTGTGCTGTGCTGTTCTGGGCTGTGCTGGGCTGGGCTGTGCTGTGTTGTTCTGTGCTGTGCTGTGCTGGGCTGTGCTGTGCTGTGATGTGCTGTACTGTGTTGTTTTGTGCTGTTCTGTGCTGGGCTGTGCTGTGCTGTGCTGGGGAGTTCTGTGCTGTGCTGGGCTGTGCTGTGCTGTGCTGGGCTGTGCTGGGCTGTGCTGTGCTGGGCTGTGCTGTGCTGTCTTGTGTTGTACTGTGTTGTTCTGTGCTGGGTTGTGCTGTGCTGTGCTGGGGTGTTCTGTGCTTTGCTGTGCTTGACTGTGCTGTGCTGTGCTGTGCTGTGCTGGGCTGTGCTGGGCTGTGCTGTTCTGCGCTGCGCTGTTCTGTGCTGTTCTGTGGTGTGCTGTTCTGTGGTGTGCTGTTCTGTGCTGTGCTGTTCTGTGCTGCGCTGTTCTGTGCTGTTCTGTGTTGTGCTGTGTTGGGCTGTGCTGGGGTGTGCTGTGCTGTGCTGTGCTGTACTGTGATGTGCTGCGCTGTGCTGTGCTGTGCTCTGCTGGGGTGTACTGTGCTGTGCTGCGCTGTTCTGTGCTGCTCTGTTCTGCACTGTTCTGGGCTGTGCTGTGCTGGGCTGTGCTGTGCTGGGCTGGGCTGTTCTGTGCTGTGCTGTTCTGTGCTGTGCTGTTCTGGGCTGTGCTGGGCTGGGCTGTGCTGTGTTGTTCTGTGCTGTGCTGTGCTGGGCTGTGCTGTGCTGTGATGTGCTGTACTGTGTTGTTTTGTGCTGTTCTGTGCTGGGCTGTGCTGTGCTGTGCTGGGGAGTTCTGTGCTGTGCTGGGCTGTGCTGTGCTGTGCTGGGCTGTGCTGGGCTGTGCTGTGCTGGGCTGTGCTGTGCTGTCTTGTGTTGTACTGTGTTGTTCTGTGCTGGGTTGTGCTGTGCTGTGCTGGGGTGTTCTGTGCTTTGCTGTGCTTGACTGTGCTGTGCTGTGCTGTGCTGGGCTGTGCTGGGCTGTGCTGTTCTGCGCTGCGCTGTTCTGTGCTGTTCTGTGGTGTGCTGTTCTGTGGTGTGCTGTTCTGTGCTGTGCTGTTCTGTGCTGCGCTGTTCTGTGCTGTTCTGTGTTGTGCTGTGTTGGGCTGTGCTGGGGTGTGCTGTGCTGTGCTGTGCTGTACTGTGCTGTGCTGTGCTGTACTGTGCTGTTCTGTGCTGTGCTGGGCTGTGCTGTGCTGAGCTGGGCTGTGCTGTGCTGGGCTGGGCTGTTCTGTGCTTCGCTGTTCTGTGCTGTTCTGTGCTGTTCTGTGCTGTGCTGTTCTGTGCTGTGCTGTTCTGTGCTGTGCTGTGCTGTTCTGTGCTGCGCTGTTCTGTGCTGTTCTGTGCTGTGCTGGGCTGTGCTGTGCTATGCTGTGCTCTGCTGGGGTGTGCTGTGCTGCGCTGTTCTGTTCTGCGCTGTTCTGGGCTGTGCTGTGCTGTGCTGTGCTGTGCTGGGCTGTGCTGTGCGGTGCTGTGCTGTTCTGTGCTGTTCTGTGCTTTTGCTGTGCTGTGCGGTGCTGGGCTGTTCTGTGCTGTGCTGGGCTGTTCTGTGCTGTGCTGTTCTGTGCTGTGCTGTTCTGGGCTGTGCTGTGCTGGGCTGGGCTGTGCTGGGCTGTTCTGTGCTGGGCTGTGCTGTGCTGTGTTGTGTTCTGTGCTGTGCTGGGCTGGGCTGTGCTGTGCTGGGCTGGGCTGTGCTGTGCTGTGCTATGCTGTGCTGGGCTGTGTTGTACTCTGCTGTGCTGTACTGTGTTGTTCTGTGCTGTTCTGTGCTGGGCTGTGCTGTGCTGGGGTGTTCTATGCTGTGCTGTGTTCTGTGCTGTGCTGGGCTGTGCTGTGCTGTACTGGGCTGTGCTGTACTGGGCTGTGCTGTACTGTGCTGTGCTGTACTGTGTTGTTCTGTGCTGTGCTGTGCTGGGCTGTGCTGTGCTGTGCTGCGGTGTTCTGTGCTGTGCTCTGCTGGGCTGTGCTGTGCTGTGCTGTGCTGTGCTGTGCTGTGCTGGGCTGTGCTGTGCTGTGCTGTGCTGTGCTGTGCTGGGCTGTGCTGTACTGTGCTCTGCTGTGCTGGGGTTGGAGATTTGCAGCAGTTTTTTGTTTTATCCGAAAAAGTGCCTGGGTTCTGAGCGAAGATGTTGGTGGCTGAGATGATTTTTAACCAGTGCGTCCTACTGAGGTCAAATCCCATGATGACAAGCCTGGTCTGGGTGTGTCAGTGTCTGGTGGTGGTGTTGTACAAAGTTGTCCCTTCGGCAAGCGTATTTATACTCACTGATGCGTTGCTTGAAGACTGTAAATGTTTCACCCCGCAAGCATACTTTCTCAGATGCTGCGCATGGGATGGTGTCAATGCCAGTGTTGGATACGTTTTTTGGCTTACTTCTCTTTATTAACACGTTTTAATAATGTTGGAAGTAATGCTGGCTATGTCTACGAACATCATTTTCAGAAATAGGGTTGTAGACCAGGGGTAGGCAACCTACGGCCTCTGAAACGGATCCAGCCAATAACCCGAAATACTCCGGTCCGCAGTCCCTAAGAGATATATTGTATCAACTAGGTCCACAGGCATTTTTTTTAGGACTTCCGTCATCTTGAATTCTAGAACAAGCGCAGACAGTGAAGCTTGGCAAAACTACGATCAGCTGTGGCGGAAAGCGACTCTCTCTCTCTTTTACTATTTTTGTTTGTATCAGCGGTGCTACAAGCCCGTATGTAAGTCTATATATGTAAACCATACCCCCGGCCGGGATTGAACCCGCGGTCATAGAGTCTCAAAACTCCAGCCCGTCGCGTTAGCCACTAGACCAGCTAGCCACAATAACATTCATCCAACTAGGTATATTTCTACACCATAGGAAAGTTAGCACAGGCACCTCTGTGACCACAAATGCAAGTTTTTACAGACGAATCGTCTGTAAAAACTTGCATTTGTGGTCACAGAGGTGCCGGTGCTAACCTTCCTATGGTGTAGAAATATACCTAGTTGGATGAATCTTATTGTGGCTAGCTGGTCTAGTGGCTAACGCGACGGGCTGGAGTTTTGAGACTCTATGACCGCGGGTTCAATCCCGGCCGGGGGTATGGTTTATTTGCAATCGTGTCATTACGATTTCTTAAGTCAGTCTATATATGTGTTTAAAAAATAAAAACGACAGACACCAACACATTTGTAACTGTGATATGTGACTTGAAAACAGAGTTTTCTTCCCGTTTCTCTGACATTCGCTCACACACAAGTGATTTCAGGCTGTTTGCCACTCCATCTGACGTGGATATTGACATCGCACCAGAAAATGTTCGAATGGAACTTATTGAGACGCAGTGCAGTGATGTATTAAGATCAAAATTTAATTTCAACAAGTAATATCTTCTCGAAAATGGTATGTATACCGACGTGGTAAATCACGCAATTATATGATATCAGTTTTGGGAGAACAACTCATCTCAGAAATTAAATACACGAAGAGTAAATTAAGAAGTCAACTGACTGATGCCCATTTAGACGACATCTTGCATCTGGCCTCTTTCAGCCTCTCACCTAATACTGAAAGACTGTCGAGCGAAAAACAACCCGAAGTGTCACAATGACTGCTATTAGACAAAGAGAGAGAGGTGAGGGTAGGTTCAATACCAGTGTCTCAGAATAACTGTTATGCTATGTACATATAATAATGCTTAATTAAAAATATACGTCAAAGTTTAATATCTATTATTATTTCCTCTATTTATTAACTATGGCGATGTGGCCCTCCATCCGCTCACAGATATGGGCCCTGGCCCCCAGGCAGAACAAGGTTGCCAACCCCTGTTGTAGATGTTCTCAGAAACCTGTCCAACTGGGAAAATACTCTACCTGTCTAATATGGAAGAGCTTAACAGTATTTCTTCCACTATTGTTGATACAATATACCTGATACTGCAACTTGGCAGAGATACTGTGTTTATAACTGCCCTGATACTGCAACTGGGCAGAGATACTGTGTTTATAACTGCCCTGATACTGCAACTGGGCAGAGATATTGTGTTTGTAACAGTCCTGATGCTGCAACTTGGCAGAGATACTGTGTTTATAACTGCCCTGATGCTGCAACTTGGCAGAGATACTGTGTTTATAACTGCCCTGATGCTGCAACTTGGCAGAGATACTGTGTTTATAACTGCCCTGATGCTGCAACTTGGCAGAGATACTGTGTTTATAACTGCCCTGATGCTGCGACTTGGCAGAGATACTGTGCTTATAACTGCCCTGATGCTGCAACTTGGCAGAGATACTGTGTTTATAACTGCCCTGATGCTGCAACTTGGCAGAGATACTGTGTTTATAACTGCCCTGATGCTGCAACTTGGCAGAGATACTGTGTTTATAACTGCCCTGATGCTGCAACTTGGCAGAGATACTGTGTTTATAACTGCCCTGATACTGCAACTTGGCAGAGATACTGTGTTTATAACTGCCCTGATACTGCAACTTGGCAGAGATACTGTGTTTATAACTGCCCTGATACTGCAACTTGGCAGAGATACTGTGTTTATAACTGCCCTGATACTGCAACTTGGCAGAGATACTGTGTTTATAACTGCCCTGATACTGCAACTGGGCAGAGATACTGTGTTTATAACTGTCCTGATGCTGCAACTTGGCAGAGATACTGTGTTTATAACTGCCCTGATACTGCAACTTGGAAGAGATACTGTGTTTATAACTGCCCTGATACTGCAACTTGGCAGAGATACTGTGTTTATAACTGCCCTGATACTGCAACTTGGAAGAGATGCTGTGTTTATAACTGCCCTGATACTGCAACTTGGCAGAGATACTGTGTTTATAACTGCCTTGATACTGCAACTTGGCAGAGATACTGTGTTTATAACTGCCATGATGCTGCAACTTGGCAGAGATAGTGTGTTTATAACTGCCCTGATGCTGCAACTTGGCAGAGATACTGTGTTTATAACTGCCCTGATACTGCAACTTGGCAGAGATACTGTGTTTATAACTGCCCTGATACTGCAACTTGGCATAGATACTGTGTTTATAACTGCCCTGATGCTGCAACTTGGCAGAGATACTGTGTTTATAACTGCCCTGATGCTGCAACTTGGCAGAGATACTGTGTTTATTACTGCCCTGATACTGCAACTTGGCAGAGATACTGTGTTTATAACTGCCCTGATACTGCAACTTGGCAGAGATACTGTGTTTATAACTGCCCTGATGCTGCAACTTGGCAGAGATACTGTGTTTATAACTGCCCTGATACTGCAACTTGGCAGAGATACTGTGTTTATAACTGCCCTGATACTGCAACTTGGCAGAGATACTGTGTTTATAACTGCCCTGATGCTGCAACTTGGCAGAGATACTGTGTTTATAACTGCCCTGATGCTGCAACTTGGCAGAGATACTGTGTTTATAACTGCCCTGATGCTGCAACTTGGCAGAGATACTGTGTTTATAACTGCCCTGATACTGCAACTTGGCAGAGATACTGTGTTTATAACTGCCCTGATGCTGCAACTTGGCAGAGATACTGTGTTTATAACTGCCCTGATACTGCAACTTGGCAGAGATACTGTGTTTATAACTGCCCTGATGCTGCAACTTGGCAGAGATACTGTGTTTATAACTGCCCTGATACTGCAACTTGGCAGAGGTACTGTGTTTATAACTGCCCTGATACTGCAACTGGGCAGAGATACTGTGTTTATAACTGTCCTGATGCTGCAACTTGGCAGAGATACTGTGTTTATAACTGCCCTGATACTGCAACTTGGAAGAGATACTGTGTTTATAACTGCCCTGATACTGCAACTTGGCAGAGATACTGTGTTTATAACTGCCCTGATACTGCAACTTGGAAGAGATACTGTGTTTATAACTGCCCTGATACTGCAACTTGGCAGAGATACTGTGTTTATAACTGCCCTGATGCTGCAACTTGGCAGAGATACTGTGTTTATAACTGCCCTGATGCTGCAACTTGGCAGAGATACTGTGTTTATAACTGCCCTGATGCTGCAACTTGGCAGAGATACTGTGTTTATAACTGCCCTGATGCTGCAACTTGGCAGAGATACTGTGTTTATAACTGCCCTGATACTGCAACTTGGCATAGATACTGTGTTTATAACTGCCCTGATGCTGCAACTTGGCAGAGATACTGTGTTTATAACTGCCCTGATGCTGCAACTTGGCAGAGATACTGTGTTTATAACTGCCCTGATACTGCAACTTGGCAGAGATACTGTGTTTATAACTGCCCTGATACTGCAACTTGGCAGAGATACTGTGTTTATAACTGCCCTGATGCTGCAACTTGGCAGAGATACTGTGTTTATAACTGCCCTGATACTGCAACTTGGCAGAGATACTGTGTTTATAACTGCCCTGATACTGCAACTTGGCAGAGATACTGTGTTTATAACTGCCCTGATGCTGCAACTTGGCAGAGATACTGTGTTTATAACTGCCCTGATGCTGCAACATGGCAGAGATACTGTGTTTATAACTGCCCTGATGCTGCAACTTGGCAGAGATACTGTGTTTATAACTGCCCTGATACTGCAACTTGGCAGAGATACTGTGTTTATAACTGCCCTGATGCTGCAACTTGGCAGAGATACTGTGTTTATAACTGCCCTGATACTGCAACTTGGCAGAGATACTGTGTTTATAACTGCCCTGATGCTGCAACTTGGCAGAGATACTGTGTTTATAACTGCCCTGATACTGCAACTTGGCAGAGGTACTGTGTTTATAACTGCCCTGATACTGCAACTGGGCAGAGATGCTGTGTTTATAACTGCCCTGATACTGCAACTTGGCAGAGATACTGTGTTTATAACTGCCCTGATACTGCAACTTGGCAGAGATACTGTGTTTATAACTGCCCTGATACTGCAACTTGGCAGAGATACTGTGTTTATAACTGCCCTGATACTGCAACTTGGCAGAGATACTGTGTTTATAACTGCCCTGATGCTGCAACTTGGCAGAGATACTGTGTTTATAACTGCCCTGATACTGCAACTGGGCAGAGATACTGTGTTTATAACTGCCCTGATGCTGCAACTTGGCAGAGATACTGTGTTTATAACTGCCCTGATGCTGCAACTTGGCAGAGATACTGTGTTTATAACTGCCCTGATGCTGCAACTTGGCAGAGATACTGTGTTTATAACTGACCTGATACTGCAACTTGGCAGAGATACTGTGTTTATAACTGCCCTGATGCTGCAACTTGGCAGAGATACTGTGTTTATAACTGCCCTGATACTGCAACTTGGCAGAGATACTGTGTTTATAACTGCCCTGATGCTGCAACTTGGCAGAGATACTGTTTATAACTGCCCTGATACTGCAACTTGGCAGAGATACTGTGTTTATAACTTCCCTGATACTGCAACTGGGCAGAGATGCTGTGTTTATAACTGCCCTGATACTGCAACTTGGCAGAGATACTGTGTTTATAACTGCCCTGATACTGCAACTTGGCAGAGATACTGTGTTTATAACTGCCCTGATACTGCAACTTGGCAGAGATACTGTGTTTATAACTGCCCTGATGCTGCAACTTGGCAGAGATACTGTGTTTATAACTGCCCTGATGCTGCAACTTGGCAGAGATACTGTGTTTATAACTGCCCTGATGCTGCAACTGGGCAGAGATACTGTGTTTATAACTGCCCTAATGCTGCAACTGGGCAGAGATACTGTGTTTATAACTGCCCTGATGCTGCAACTTGGCAGAGATACTGTGTTTATAACTGCCCTGATGCTGCAACGTGGCAGAGATACTGTGTTTATAACTGCCCTGATGCTGCAACTTGGCAGAGATACTGTGTTTATAACTGCCCTGATACTGCAACTTGGCAGAGATACTGTGTTTATAACTGCCCTGATGCTGCAACTGGGCAGAGATACTGTGTTTATAACTGCCCTAATGCTGCAACTGGGCAGAGATACTGTGTTTATAACTGCCCTGATGCTGCAACTTGGCAGAGATACTGTGTTTATAACTGCCCTGATGCTGCAACTTGGCAGAGATACTGTGTTTATAACTGCCCTGATGCTGCAACTTGGCAGAGATACTGTGTTTATAACTGCCCTGATGCTGCAACTTGGCAGAGATACTGTGTTTATAACTGCCCTGATGCTGCAACTTGGCAGAGATACTGTGTTTATAACTGCCCTGATGCTGCAACTTGGCAGAGATACTGTGTTTATAACTGCCCTGATGCTGCAACTTGGCAGAGATACTGTGTTTATAACTGCCCTGATGCTGCAACTTGGCAGAGATACTGTGTTTATAACTGCCCTGATGCTGCAACTTGGCAGAGATACTGTGTTTATAACTGCCCTGATACTGCAACTTGGCAGAGATACTGTGTTTATAACTGCCCTGATACTGCAACTTGGCAGAGATACTGTGTTTATAACTGCCCTGATGCTGCAACTTGGCAGAGATACTGTGTTTATAACTGCTTTCTTCTTTGAGAATATCAAGGCTTCGAAATTCTATAGTAGGTAAGCTAGTAGATCACCTTTCTGGGTTTCCTGTACACTTTTAAACCTTGTTCTTGATATACAAGTGTTGATGGATAGGTACTGATGTATAGGTGTTGATGACATAGTGATGATGACATGTGTTGATGGCATTCGCTGATGACGTGTTGATAGCATTCAGTGATAACATGTGCTGATGACGCACACTGATAACGTGTGTTGATGACATGCACTGATAACATGTGTTGATGACATGCACTGATAACATGTGTTGATGACATGCACTGATAACATGTGTTGATGACATGCACTGATAACATGTGTTGATGACATGCACTGATAACATGTGTTGATGACATGCACTGATAACATGTGTTGATGACATGCACTGATAACATGTGTTGGTAACTCACAGAAATACTGCAATTACTGAATCCCGTAAATTTCTCATATATTATCTTTACCACATAAGAGACACATTATCATTTAAACTCGCAAACACAAATATCAGAAAAGATAAACACGTTACAATGGGAATAATTCTACTCATATTGTTTATGACCTTCATAAAATATACCAACACTTCAGTAAAGTAAATACGTCATATATTATTCATATTAATCAGACGTTAACATACACAACAACTTTCCAAATTTGCTCAACCCTCGCCACTTCTCGTCAATTAATTAACCTGTTTAATAACATTAAAAAATTTACTCATGCAAAGATGAGTATAATTAACCTCTCTCACAGTTTCTATATAATAAAGCTGATACTGTTTAATATTCTTATTCCATCCAGCAAGGTTTTTTGCACACAATATATATATATATATATATATATATATATATATATATATATATATATATATATATACATACATATATATATATATTTTTT
>NC_091311.1:25548785-25561285 GCF_038502225.1 Cherax quadricarinatus
GGAGCCGTGAATCGACCCCTGCAATCACAAAAATGTAAGTACACACACACACACACACACACACACACACACATGAACGCTTGGCAAACCTAAGAGTAACGTTTTGACATCTTAGTAAGGAATCATTCAAGACTCTATACACCGTCTACGTCTGGCCCATATTGGAGTATGCAGCACCAGTATGGAGCCCACACTTGGTCAAATACGTCAAGAAATTGGAAAAAGCTTAAAGGTCTGCAAACACACTAATAAACAGAAACAACTTCAGCGAATGTGTCGGAATTGCAGCACACAAATAGCTAGTTGAAAAACATATTTCTGTTTATTAAAATTCTCACTGCAAGTAAGATCATGACTTCACAGAACACAATTTACAAATCACATCATCCGATTTAATTTCAATGTTTCTCGTTTGTCATACTGAGCTTGTCACTAATATCAAGTCTTTTTATTTTCACATTATGTTTCTGTAATTGAGCAATTTTGAAATATATGCATTAAGCTTGAATAAAGCCATTTTAGAGCATAGGTTGTTTAATTATTATTTTTGCAAGAAAAATGTACAAAACACTTTTTTAAAGTGACAATTATTTACATTTATTCATGCTACTCTTATTTACATATTTGCTGCTTCATTGTATGTAATTTTTCTCTGAGCTCCATACCTTTGGGCCAGCAGCTGCGACTCGACCTTTGCCACCACAACTAGGTGAGTACTCACATACACACACACACATATTGATACCTCAAAGGCAATGGGACTGGACAGCATCTCCCCATGGGTCCTTAGAGAGGGAGCGGATATGATGTGCGTGCCACTAACCACAATCTTCAACACATCCCTTGAAACTGGGCAACTACCTGAGGTATGGAAGACGGCAAATGTAGTTCCCATTTTTAAAACAGGAGACAGAAAAGAGGCACTAAACTATAGACCAGTGTCACTGACGTGTATAGTATGCAAAGTCATGGAGAAGATTATCAGGAGGAGAGTGGTGGAGCACCTGGAATTGAACAAGAGTATAACGCCAACCAGCACGGATTTATGAAAGGCAAATCCTGTGTCACAAACCTTCTGGAGTTTATGATAAAGTACCTGAAGTAAGACACGAGAGAGAGGGGTGGGTTGATTGCATCTTCTTGGACTGCAAGGCCTTTGATACAGTTCCTCAGAAGAGATTAGTACAGAAGCAGGAGGATCAGGCAAGTATAACAGGAAGGGCACTGCAATGGATCAGAGAACACCTGATGGGGAGGCAACAACGAGTCATGGTACATGATGAGGTATCACAGTGGGCACCTGTGACGAGCGGGGTCCCACAGGAGTCGGTCCTAGGACCAGTGCTATTTTTGATATATGTGAATGACATGATGGAAGGGTTAGATTCAGAAGTGTCCCTGTTCGCAGATGATGTGTAGTTAATGAGGAGAATTAAATCGGATGAGGATCAGGCAGGACTTCAAAGAGACCTGGACAGGCTGGACACCTGGTCCAGCAACTAGCTTCTCGAATTTAACCCCGCCAAATACAAAGTCATGAAGATCGGGGAAGGGCAAAAAAGACCGCAGACAGAGTATAGGCTAGGTGGCCAAAGACTGTAAACCTCGTTCAGAGAGAAAGATCTTGGGGTGAGTATAACACCGAGCATGTCTCCGGAATCACACATCAACCAGATAACTGCTGCAGCATATGGGCTCCTGGCAAACCTGAGAATAGTGTTCCGATACCTTAGTAAGGAATCGTTCAAGACACTGTACACCGTGTACGTCAGGCCCATACTGGAGTATGCAACACCAGTTTGGAACCGACACTTGGTCAAGCACGTCAAGAAATTAGATAAAGTGCGAAGGTTTCCGACAAGGTTAGTTCCAGAACTAAGGCGGAATGTCCTATGAAGAAAGGTTAATGGAAATCGGCCTGACGACACTGGAGGACAGGAGGGTTAGGGGAGACATGATAACGACATGCAAAATACTGCGTGGAATAGACAAGGTGGACAGAGACAAGATGTTCCAGAGAGGGGACACAGAAACAAGGGGTCACAATTGGAAGTTGAAGACCCAGATGAGTCAAAGGGATGTTAGGAAGTATTTCTTCAATCATAGAGTAGTCAGGAAGTGGAATAGCCTAGCAAGTGAGGTAGTGGAGGCAGGAACCATACATAGCTTTAAGATGAGATGTGATAAAGCTCAGGGAGCAGGGAGAGAGAGGACCTAGTAGCATCCAGTGAAGAGGCGGGGCCAGGAGCTGAGTCTCGACCCCTGCAATCACAATTAGGCGAGCACACACACTCACACACACACACACGCACACACGCACACACGCACACACGCACACGCACACACACGCACACGCACACACGCACACACACACACACGCACACACGCACACGCACACACACACACACACACACACACACACACACACACACACACACACACACACACACACACACACACACACACACACACACACACACACACACACACACACACACACACTGTTAGGACTTTGATGTCGTAACTTAAATGTTCCTGGCTCCTAAAGGCTGCTCACACTGCTGTCTAGGGGTTATAAAACTGCTCTGAAAAGATAGCGAACCTTGGGCCAGCATGTACTCATGTATTAACCAATATTAATTATTATTAGGAAGGAAGGACAAAAACTCACCTATATAAAAATATACATATTTATTGACAATAGTAACTTATATACAACTTACAATCTACTACAAAAAACCACCACACTCCAGTTCACATTAGCTCACTAGCACACTGCTATTAATGAGTTAAAAATAAATGAACATTTATGAACAGGGAGGCTCCATCACACCCACCTTTCTGCAGGCTACATAGCCTACAGTGGAAACGTTAATACTCTCCAAAACACAGGCCCCTGCACACTAGGGCTTTACAAATAAATATGAAAGCACTTTAACACAAACACCTATAGTATACACTAAAAAAATTACCAAAATTGCCTACTCACTACCGCCCAAACTTGATGACTTTACCTCCGTCACCACCGACTGGTACTGAACTAAACACACCTCTCATCTGCTCCTGTCCTGGCCACTGCCTGACTGACAGGAATAAAACGCGTTCGTTTTCAGGGAATAATACACTTCCACTTTCCGTATACTACAAGGAAAATGACATTATATATGGAGCGTTATTTTGTATAAATATTTTTTTTACGGTACTCCCTAATACACACACACACACACACACACACACACACACACACACACACACACACACACACACACACACACACACACACACACACACACACAAACACACACACACACACACACACCTACTGGAGTTCTATGACATGGTGACAGCAGTAAGACAAGAGAGAGAGGGGTGGGTGGATTGCATATTCTTGGACTACAAGAAGGCGTTTGACACAGTTCCACACAAGAGATTGGTGCAAAAACTGGAGGACCAAGCAGGGATAACAGGGAAGGCACTACAATGGATCAGGGAATACTTGTCAGGAAGACAGCAGCGAGTCATGGTACGTGGCGAGGTGTTAGAGTGGGCACCTGTGACCAGCGGGGTCCCACAGGGGTCAGTCCTAGGACCAGTGCTGTTTCTGGTATTTGTGAACGACATGACGGAAGGAATAGATTTTGAGGTGTTTGCAGATGACGTGAAGTTGATGAGAAAAATTCACTCGATCGAAGACCAGGCAGAACTACAAAGGGATCTGGACAGGCTGCAGACCTGGCCCATCAATTGGCTCCTGGAGTTCAATCCCACCAAGTGCAAAGTCATGAAGATTGGGGAAGGGCAAAGAAGACCGCAGACGGAGTACAGTCTAGGGGGTCAGAGACTGCAAACCTCACTCAAGGAAAAAGATCTTGGGGTGAGTATAACACCAGGCACATCTCCTGAAGCGCACATCAACCAAATAACTGCTGCAGCATATGGGCGCCTAGCAAACCTCAGAACAGCATTCCGACATCTTAATAAGGAATCGTTCAGGACCCTGTACACCGTGTACGTTAGGCCCATATTGGAGTATGCGGCACCAGTTTGGAACCCACACCTAGCCAAGCACGTAAAGAAACTAGAGAAAGTGCAAAGGTTTGCAACAAGACTAGTCCCAGAGCTAAGAGGTATGTCCTACGAGGAGAGGTTAAGGGAAATCAAGCTGACGACACTGGAGGACAGGAGAGATAGGGGGGACATGATAACGACATACAAAATAATGAGAGGAATTGACAAGGTGGACAAAGACAGGATGTTCCAGAGATTGGACACAGTAACAAGGGGACACAGTTGGAAGTTGAAGACACAGATGAATCACAGGGATGTTAGGAAGTATTTCTTCAACCACAGAGTAGTCAGTAAGTGGAATAGTTTGGGAAGCGATGTAGTGGAGGCAGGATCCATACATAGCTTCAAGCAGAGGTATGATAAAGCTCACGGTTCAGGGAGAGTGACCTAGTAGCGATCAGTGAAGAGGCGGGGCCAGGAGCTCGGACTCGATCCCCGCAACCTCAAGTAGGTGAGTACAACAAGGTGAGTACACACACACACACACACACATACACACACACACATGGGGGACCAGAAATGTGGAAGGTTACGATGATGTAGGTGGTACTGGAAAACCTCATACATCGACATGTTAAGGACACTACCAGAGAAACTGGACCTCATATTCACCTTGAGTAGCTGAGACATTGGAGAAATCACGTATGAAAGGCCCCTCGAATCAAGTGATCATGTGGTCCTGAGCTTCGAATACACAGTAGAGTTACAACTGAAGAGTGAAGCAGGACGAGTAGGAAGTGAGAATCAGGCAGCATTAAACTGCAGACCAGTGTCACTGACATGTATAGTATTCAAAGTCATGGCGAATATTGTCAGGAGAAGAGTAGTGGAACACCAAAAAGGAATAAGCTTATACTTGATAACCAGCACAGTTTCAAGGAAGGGAAATCCTGTGCCACAAACCTACTTTAGTTTTACGACAAGGTGACAGAAAAAAGACAAGAGAGAGTAGTTGGTAGATTACATTTTCTGGGATTGTAAGAAGGATTTCGACAAAGTTCCACACAAGAGATTAGTGCAAAAGCTAGAGAAACAGGCAGGAATAACAGGAAAGGGACTACAATGGATCAGAGAATACCTGACAGGAAGGTAACAGTGAGTGATGGTAAGTGAAGAGGTGTCAGAGTGGATGCCTGTGACGAGCGGGGTTCCACAAGGGTCCGTCCTACGGCCGGTGCTGTTTCTGGGTATATGTGAATGATATGACAGTAGGGATAGATTCGGAGGGGTCCCTGTCTGCAGACGATGTGAAGCTAATGCGAAGAATTCAAGCGGATGAGGATCAGGGATCTAGACAGGCTGCAAGCCTGATCCAGCAGCTGGCTCCTCGAACTTAACCTCACCAAGTCATGAAGATTGGGGAAGGTCAGATAAGACCGCAGACAGAGTACAGGATAGGGGCCCAAAGACTGCAAACGCCACTCAAGGAAAAGGATCTTGGGGTGAGTATAATGCCGAGCACATCTGAGGCGCACATCAACCATATAACTGCTGCATCATACGAGTGCCTGGCGAACCTAAGAATAGCGTTTCAACATCTTAGTAAGGAATCAGTCAAGACTCTATACACCGTCTACGTCAGGCCCATACTGGAGTATGCAGCACCAGTATGAAACCCACACTTCGTCATATACGTCAAGAAATTGGAAAAAGCTCAAATTGGAAAAAACTTCCATGACATGATGCAGTAGCTTGTTCCACGTATCAACAACTCTATTGCTAAACCATTAAATTATAGGTCATTTATACTACTTGGTACCTTGTTTCACTTCTCTAGAACTCTATTGCCAATCCAGGCCTCTTCAGTATCCTCTCGAAATAATAATGATAATAATATGTGTTTCGCTCGCAGAACTTGAAGCAGCTGCACTCGACAGGGAAAGTTCCCTTTCATCTGCCAACACCAAGGCTTAAGTATATTTGTGTTGCTGCAGAAATTTGCCAGTCTTTAGTTAAGAGGTTGTGTAAGAGAGAGAGAGAGAGAGAGAGAGAGAGAGAGGGGGGGGTCGAGTCACAGTGTGTGTGTAGGTGGCTGTGTTCCATGTGTTCATGGGAGTTTGTTATTGTGCGTACATATGTATGTATGACGACTATGTCTGCCGAGTCTTTCAACTTTTCCATTATAAATATGGCTGAACAGATCGTGAAGTGATACTCGTATCTATAGACACGTCTAGCACTACAAAATATTCCTAGGTTAAACAATTTATCCAATACTAACGAAAAAAGGGTGTTTATTCTGAATCCCTACAGAGGGATCCTAGCCCACTAAACCGACTAGGCTTCCAAGAAAGTGAATCTCATGGTTAATGGCAGTTATAAAATGCCAGAGAAAGGACCTATTACTGACTAGACCTCCTGCGCAATAAAGAGTGAATCATTCCGGCTGTAATCCTCAAAAGTCTCGTTTTTAATGTTCCATATAACTGCCGAATCTGTCATCTACTTTGTGAACAGTGGCGACTTGACGCCTCCTCACTGAAATGTTTCTCATCAAGTTTTTGCCATTAACTCATTTTTTTCCTGGCTTTCTTTGTCGTCTGTTTATATGATTGTTCACTAGGACTGTCATGCCCTCTGACCGCTGAGACACTTCCAGAAACGGCCCGTTGATAACAAATGTTCACAGCTCTATGGTGGTGGTTGTCACTGTACATAACGTAGGTAATCACCTATTTGTACTCACCTATTTGTGGTTGCAGGGGTCGATTTATAGCCCCTGGGCCCCCCACTTCACTGATTGCTACTAGGTCCTCTCTCTACGTGCACCATTAGCTTTATCAAACCTCGTCTTAAAACTATGCATGGTTCCCGCCTCCACTACCTCACTTTCTAGGCTATTCCACTTCCTGACAACTATATAACTGAAAAAATACTTCCTAACATCCCTTTGACCCATAGGAGTCATGTAGTTTGGGACACCGGTCATGTAGTTTGGGACACCGGTCATGTAGTTTGGGACACCGGTCATGTAGTTTAGAACACCGTAATATAGTTTGGGACACCGGTCATGTAGTTTGGAACACCGTCATGTAGTTTGGGACACCGTCATGTAGTTTGGGACACCGGTCATGTAGTTTGGGACACCAGTCACATAGTTTGGGACACCGGTCATGTAGTTTGGGACACCGTCATGTAGTTTGGGACACCGTCATGTAGTTTGGGACACCGGTCATGTAGTTTGGGACACCGTCATGTAGTTTGGGACACCGTCATGTAGTTTGGGACACCGGTCATGTAGTTTGGGACACCAGTCATATAGTTTGGGACACCGGTCATGTAGTTTGGGACACCGTCATGTAGTTTGGGACACCGGTCATGTAGTTTGGGACACCAGTCATATAGTTTGGGACACCGGTCATGTAGTTTGGGACACCGTCATGTAGTTTGGGACACCGGTCATGTAGTTTGGGACACCGGTCATGTAGTTTGGGACACCATCATGTAGTTTGGGACACCGATCATGTAGTTTGGGACACCGTCATGTAGTTTGGGACACCGTCATGTAGTTTGGGACACCGGTCATGTAGTTTGGGACACCAGTCATATAGTTTGGGACACCGGTCATGTAGTTTGGGACACCGTCATGTAGTTTGGGACACCGGTCATGTAGTTTGGGACACCGGTCATGTAGTTTGGGACACCATCATGTAGTTTGGGACACCGATCATGTAGTTTGGGACACCGGCCATGTAGTTTGGGACACCGGTCATATAGTTTAGGACATCAGTCGTGTAGTTTGGGACACCGGTCATATAGTTTGGGACACCAGTTATATAGTTTGGGACACCAGTCATGTAGTTTGGGACACCGGTCATGTAGTTTAGGACACCGGTCACATAGTTTAGGACACCAGTCATGTAGTTTGGGACACCGGTCATGTAGTCTGGAACACCAGTCATATAGTATGGGACACCTGTCATGTAGTTTGGGACACCGGTCATGTAGTTTGGAACACGAGTCATGTAGTTTGGGATACCGGTCATGTAGTTTGGGACACGAGTCATGTAGTTTGGGATACCGGTCATGTAGTCTGGGACACGAGTCATGTAGTTTGGGACACCCATCTTGCTAGCCAGAGAACAGTGTTTATATATATATATATATATATATATATATATATATATATATATATATATATATATATATATATATATATATATATATATATATATATATATATATATATATATATATATATATATATATATATATATATATATATATATATATATATATATAAATATATATGTCGTGCCGAATAGGCAGAACTTGCGATCTTGGCTTAAATAGCAACGCTCTTCTTACCATATAGGACAAGTGAAAATTTGTGTATGCAATAATTTCGCCAAAATCATTCTGAACTTAACGAAAAAAATATATTTCACTGTGTTTGTTTAGTATTAAATTATTGTAAACAAATCTAAAATATATTTAGTTGCGTTAGGATAAAATAAATTGTTCATGTTATAATAAGGTTAGGTAAGTTTTCTAAGATTCTTTTGGAGCAAAATTAAATTTTTTTACATTAACATTAATGAAAAAAAAATATATTTTTAAATGTATAAGAGAAAATTTTAGAAAGGACTTAATTTTAAATGAGTTCTTGCTAATTGACCAGTTTTACATATTCGGCACGACATATATATATATATATATATATATATATATATATATATATATATATATATATATATATATATATATATATATATATATATATATATATATATATACATATATATATATATATATATATATATATATATATATGTATATATATATATATATATATATATATATATATATATATATATATATATATATATATATATATATATATATATATATATATATATATATATATATATATATATATATATATATATATATATATATATATATATATATATATATATATATATATATATATATAATAACTTTGAATTTTTATGTGAATCTGGATAATTAGCTTAATAAAAATCATACAATATGCCATCGTTAAGGCTTGACGTACAGAATCTGGAACTATGATATGTGTACCATTTGATATACTGACATTCGTGGGAAGACCTAAACCCAACAGGGGCATACAGCGCCTGGGTAATGGAAGGCAATCGAATGTGATTCAAAGGGAAAGGAAAATAGCTCCATTTCCTTAGACTAAGAGCCGATCACCAGCATCGGTTCACGCTGCTCCTCATCCATCACCTCAGTGAATGGAAATAACGAAGAGAAAACGATAATTGAGAATGCGAGGGTAGAAACATTGGGCGTTTTTCTCAACACTGGTTGTCTGTGTTCACCCGTCAGTGTTAGATGACTGGTGTGGGTCGCATCCTGGAACAAAACCGACCTAATTTACTCGAAATGCTCTGCAGTACAAGGGGCTTTCTATATAGTAGTATGTCACTGATGTCATTGATGTCAGCTAGAACTGTATACCTTTTACATGTACTTGTAGTAAATGAAGATATTATTATTATTATTATTATTATTATTATTATTATTATTATTATTATTATTATTATTATTATTATTATTATTATTATTATTGCTATTACTATTATTATTATTATATTAATGCTGTCATTTGCTGTGATAATATGGAAAGAAGACATCAAAAGTACTACTTTGTGTAAAGAAAACGGGAAGACAACTTCACATAATCAATTATTTTAATAAGTGGAGATGAAAATACAGAAAACTGATGACACTGAGAGAAATGGACTCAACAATATCCATGGAACTGGGAGCATTTATCCTTGGGTATTAAAAGGAGAGGGAACAGAGACGGGACGGTTAGGAAGAAGTGATAAGTAACACTGACATGCATGCTCTTCAAACTCTGAAAGAAATTGTGGAATTTATGGAAAAATTAACACAAATGAAGGGATGTTTTTGGATACAGTTAACTAGAGGTTGCCCTTCATTGTATCCAACTATATTATTATTATTCATGTGTGAGTTTTGCATTTCTCTGTGAATGAAATAAAAATAATGAAAATTTAATTCGTGTCATTGCCCATGATGTAGAGCCGATAAGAAACATAAGAAAAGCGGGATAAAAATAAACACTACAGGAAGACTGGAAGAAGTAACAAGAATGCTGAAGCAACTGGCTACTGAGGTTTAACCCAGACACCTGAGAAGTCGTGAAAAATAAAGGGATAAGAGAGATCGAAAGTGGAGTACAACCTGGGAAGAAAATCAGTACATCATGCTAAGCAAAAAGTATGAGAGTGAACATAGCACAGAAGATATCGTCAGATGTACATAACATGGGCAGTGATGTATATGCCAGGGTACCGAATACACTGCCTTCATAGTCCGAATCACCAGAACAGAACTCACACCACAGCAATCATATTGAAAAGGTGAAGAAGACTCGAGATATACAAACAGATAAACTTGAAAGCTGCTGGATGAGAATTATATTAAGATAATAAAAGAACTGAGCCTACCGACCTCAGAAAAAGAAAGCGACTGTTCAACAAGTATAGTTTGGCTGAAGTAAGAGGCGCACAGGCGAGGGATATAGATGGAAGGTAACAATACAGAGCAGCCACGGGAATGTTAAGAAATACTCTTCAATATGAGGGAGGTTAATAGGTGGAGCGAGTTAGACTAACAGGTCGTGGAGGCAAACTCGTTACACAGTTTCAAGAATAGTCATGATAGGGCCCACGAGGCGATCAGAAACCAATAAAGCCTGTCGAATGTAGGTTAAGAGGCAAGGCCAGTAGCTGAGACGCAAGGAGTGCACACACACGCAGACACACACACACACACACACGCACACACACACACACACACACACACACACACACACACACACCACAAAGGAGGACAAGGAGGGAACCAGCAGAGGTCAGTCAGAGCAGAACAGAACAGCAAGGGCAAGCACACACACAACTACTCTCAGAACCATACAACCTATCACACCATCCCAACACACACTACAATCCATACCCACAGCCTCCACCCAACACCGAGCTATAGAATCCCACAGTATGCCACCAGGTCTCCCACCCTCACAGGCCCCCCAAACCACAGTGTTGGAAAGGAAACTGAAGGTATGGTACACAAACGCTGATGGAATAACAAATAAGTGGGAGGAGTGGCATGAAAGAGTCAAAGAAGCATCACCGGACATCATAGCTCTCACAGAAACCAAGCTTACAGGTATGATAACAGATGCCATCTTTCCAACGGGATACCAAATCCTGAGGAAAGACAGAGGGAACAGGGGGGGTGGAGGAGTGGCGTTGCTGATCAAAAATCGCTGGAATTTTGATGAGCTGGAGAGAGGAGACAGCGGAGAAGAAAGTGATTACATAGTGGGAACACTTCACTCTGGAGGTCCCAGGGTGGTAATAGCAGTGATGTATAACCCACCACAGAACAGCAGGAGGCCAAGGCAAGAGTACGACGAGAGCAATAGAGCGATGGTTGACACACTGGCTAGAGTGGCCAGAAGAGCTCATGCATGCAGGGCAAAGCTCCTGATGATGGGTGACTTTAACCACAAGGAGATCGATTGGGAGAACTTGGACCCACATGGGGGCCAAGATACATGGAGGGCTAAGATGATGGAGGTGGTACTGGAAAACTTCATGTGCCAACACGTAAGGGACACTACAAGAGAGAGAGGAGAGGATGAACCAGCAAGGCTGGAATTAGTATTCACCTTGAGTAGTGCAGATATCGAGGACATCACATATGAAAGACCCCTTGGGGCCAGTGACCATGTGGTTTTAAGCTTCGAATACACAGTAGAGCTACAAGTGGAGGGAGAAGCAGGAAGGCCAGGACGAATGAAGCCAAACTACAAGAAAGGGGACTACACAGGAATGAGGAACTACCTGAACGGGGTTCAGTGGGACAGAGAACTGGCAGGGAAGCCAGTTAATGAGATGATGGAATATGTAGCAACAAAATGCAAGGAGGCTGAGGAGAGGTTTGTACCCAAGGGTAACAGGATTAATGAAAAAGCCAGGATGAGCCCATGGTTTACCCAAAGGTGCAGGGAGGCAAAAACCAAGTGTGCTAGGGAATGGAAGAAATATAGAAGGCAAAGGACCCAGGAGAATAAGGAGAACAGTCGTAGAGCCAGAAACGAATATGCACAGATAAGAAGGGAGGCCCAAAGACAATATGAAAATGACATAGCAGCGAAAGCCAAATCTGACCCGAAACTGTTGTACAGCCACATCAGGAGGAAAACAACAGTCAAGGACCAGGTAATCAGGCTAAGGAAGGAAGGAGGAGAGACAACAAGAAATGACCGTGAAGTATGTGAAGAACTCAACAAGAGATTCAAAGAAGTGTTCACTGAGGAGACAGAAGGGACTCCAGAAAGACGGAGAGGTGGGGCACACCACCAAGTGCTGGACACAGTGCACACAACCGAGGAAGAAGTAAAGAGGCTT
>NC_091311.1:25566285-25621285 GCF_038502225.1 Cherax quadricarinatus
GCTAATGAGAGCATAGGCAATGGGGTCGAAGAGGTATGGGGTAGGTTTAAAAATGTAGTGTTAGAGTGTTCAGCAGAAGTTTGTGGTTACAGGAAAGTGGGTGCGGGAGGGAAGAGGAGCGATTGGTGGAATGATGATGTAAAGAGAGTAGTAAGGGAGAAAAAATTAGCATATGAGAAGTTTTTACAAAGTAGAAGTGATGCAAGGAGGGAAGAGTATATGGAGAAAAAGAGAGAGGTTAAGAGAGTGGTGAAGCAATGTAAAAAGAGAGCAAATGAGAGAGTGGGTGAGATGTTATCAACAAATTTTGTTGAAAATAAGAAAAAGTTTTGGAGCGAGATTAACAAGTTAAGAAAGCCTAGAGAACAAATGGATTTGTCAGTTAAAAATAGGAGAGGAGAGTTATTAAATGGAGAGTTAGAGGTATTGGGAAGATGGAGGGAATATTTTGAGGAATTGTTAAATGTTGATGAAGATAGGGAAGCTGTGATTTCGTGTATAGGGCAAGGAGGAATAACATCTTGTAGGAGTGAGGAAGAGCCAGTTGTGAGTGTGGGGGAAGTTCGTGAGGCAGTAGGTAAAATGAAAGGGGGTAAGGCAACCGGGATTGATGGGATAAAGATAGAAATGTTAAAAGCAGGTGGGGATATAGTTTTGGAGTGGTTGGTGCAATTATTTAATAAATGTATGGAAGAGGGTAAGGTACCTAGGGATTGGCAGAGAGCATGCATAGTTCCTTTGTATAAAGGCAAAGGGGATAAAAGAGAGTGCAAAAATTATAGGGGGATAAGTCTGCTGAGTATACCTGGTAAAGTGTATGGTAGAGTTATTATTGAAAGAATTAAGAGTAAGACGGAGAATAGGATAGCAAATGAACAAGGAGGCTTTAGGAAAGGTAGGGGGTGTGTGGACCAGGTGTTTACAGTGAAACATATAAGTGAACAGTATTTAGATAAGGCTAAAGAGGTCTTTGTGGCATTTATGGATTTGGAAAAGGCGTATGACAGGGTGGATAGGGGGGCAATGTGGCAGATGTTGCAAGTGTATGGTGTAAGAGGTAGGTTAATGAAAGCAGTGAAGAGTTTTTATGAAGATAGTGAGGCTCAAGTTAGAGTATGTAGGAAAGAGGGAAATTATTTCCCAGTAAAAGTAGGCCTTAGACAAGGATGTGTGATGTCACCGTGGTTGTTTAATATATTTATAGATGGGGTTGTAAGAGAAGTAAATGCGAGGGTCTTGACAAGAGGCGTGCAGTTAAAAGATAAAGAATCACACACAAAGTGGGAGTTGTCACAGCTGCTCTTTGCTGATGACACTGTGCTCTTGGGAGATTCTGAAGAGAAGTTGCAGAGATTGGTGGATGAATTTGGTAGGGTGTGCAAAAGAAGAAAATTAAAGGTGAATACAGGAAAGAGTAAGGTTATGAGGATAACAAAAAGATTAGGTGATGAAAGATTGAATATCAGATTGGAGGGAGAGAGTATGGAGGAGGTGAATGTATTCAGATATTTGGGAGTGGACGTGTCAGCGGATGGGTCTATGAAAGATGAGGTGAATCATAGAATTGATGAGGGAAAAAGAGTGAGTGGTGCACTTAGGAGTCTGTGGAGACAAAGAACTTTGTCCTTGGAGGCAAAGAGGGGAATGTATGAGAGTATAGTTTTACCAACGCTCTTATATGGGTGTGAAGCATGGGTGATGAATGTTGCAGCGAGGAGAAGGCTGGAGGCAGTGGAGATGTCATGTCTGAGGGCAATGTGTGGTGTGAATATAATGCAGAGAATTCGTAGTTTGGAAGTTAGGAGGAGGTGCGGGATTACCAAAACTGTTGTCCAGAGGGCTGAGGAAGGGTTGTTGAGGTGGTTCGGACATGTAGAGAGAATGGAGCGAAACAGAATGACTTCAAGAGTGTATCAGTCTGTAGTGGAAGGAAGGCGGGGTAGGGGTCGGCCTAGGAAAGGTTGGAGAGAGGGGGTAAAGGAGGTTTTGTGTGCGAGGGGCTTGGACTTCCAGCAAGTATGCATGAGCGTGTTTGATAGGAGTGAATGGAGACAAATGGTTTTTAATACTTGACGTGCTGTTGGAGTGTGAGCAAAGTAACATTTATGAAGGGGTTCAGGGAAACCGGCAGGCCGGACCTGAGTCCTGGAGATGGGAAGTACAGTGCCTGCACTCTGAAGGAAGGGTGTTAATGTTGCAGTTTAAAAACTGTAGTGTAAAGCACCCTTCTGGCAAGACAGTGATGGAACGAATGATGGTGAAAGTTTTTCTTTTTCGGGCCACCCTGCCTTGGTGGGAATCGGCCATTGTGATAATAATAATAAATATATATATATATATATATATATATATATATATATATATATATATATATATATATATATATATATATATATATATATATATATATATATATATATATAATATATATATATATATATATATATTTATATATATATATATATGTCGTGCCGAATATGTAAAACTGGTCAATTAGCTAGAACTCATTTAAAATTAAGTCCTTTCTGAAATTTTCACTTATACGTTTAAATATATATTTTTTCATTAACGTTAATATAAAAAAATTTAATTTTGCACCAAAAGAATCTTAGAAAACTTACCTAACCTTATTATAACAAGAGCAATTTATTTTAGCCTAACCCAACTAAATATATTTTAAATACGTTTACAATAATTTTGTACTAAACAAACACAATCAAATATATTTTTTTCGTTAGGTTCAGAATGATTTTGGCGAAATTATTGCATACAGAAATTTTCACTAGTCCTATATGGCAAGATGAGCGTTGCTATTTAAGCCAAGATCGCAAGTTCTGCCTATTCCGCACGACATATATATACATATATATATATATATATATATATATATATATATATATATATATATATATATATATATATATATATATATATATTGCAGTGGAGATGTCATGTCTGAGGGCAATGTGTGGTGTGGAAGTTAGGAGGAGGTACGGGATTACCAAAACTATTATCCAGAGGGCTGAGGAGAGGTTGTTGAGGTGGTTCGGACATGTAGGGAGAATGGAACGAAACAGAGTGACTTCGACAGTGTATAAATCTATAGTGGAGGGAAGGCGGTGTAGGGATCGGCCTAGGAAAGGTTGGAGGGAGGGGGTAAAGGAGGTTTAGTGTGCAAGGGGCTTGAACTTCCAGCAAAAATGCGTGAGCGTATTTGATAGAAGTAAATGTAGACAAATGGTTTTCAATACTTGACGTGTTGTTGGAGTATGAACAAGTAACATTTACGAAGGGATTCAGGGAAACCGGCAGACCGGACTTGAGTCCTGGAGATGGGAAGTACAGTGTCTGCACTCTGAAGGAGGGGTGTTAATGTTGCAGTTTTATTAACTGTAGTGTAAGTACGCCTCTGGCAAGACAGTGATGGAGTGAATGATGAAAGTTTTTCTTTTTCGGGCCACCCTGCCTTGTTGGGAATCGGCCGATATGTTAATAAATAATAAAAATATATAAATGCAATAAGATCACAGTAAGCAAGTGACAACACAATTTGCAAAACAACCACTGTGAAAAAATAGCGAAATTTCTAGCACTTTTGTAACTTCTCACATTATCAAGGAACTTTAAAAAACAAAACATCAACAGGAAGGCATATAAAGGGTCAAGTCTACACCTCACAATCACGTCACCACAACAAGATTACACCTCACAATCACGTCACCACAAGAAGACTATACCTCACAGTCGCATGAGAACACCCGACTCTGTGAAACACACCTGATTTTTTACTTGTCCAATGTATCATTAAATTCATCCCAAATTTTATTAATTATAAATAAATCCAATTTATATAAACTATAAGAAATATCCATATTATTTTCAAAACTGCTTTTACGAAACATGATTCTATTATATTCCTGTCGACCATGGACTTGCTTGATACAACTTTCTCAAACTTTTGACAATCAATTTGATGGTTAAAATCTCTCACATGAATAAATAGAGCATTAGAATCTTGTCCAGTTCTAATGCTATATTTATGTTGTTTTAATCTTAGTTCGAGAATTTTACCAGTTTGACCGTAATAAACTTTATCGCATATTTTACAAGGAATCTTATAGACACATCCGTCAGCATTTTGGGGGGATTTTTTATCAAAAGTATTTTTTACTGCATGAAGATTTTTAAATACAACTTTGATATTAAAAGTCTTAAGAAGAGAAGGCATATCAACCAAGTTTTCATGGTAAGGGAGAACCAACATATTCGAACTATAGAATGTGCTAAGCTATTTAATTTAACAAGGAAATTGTTTATATCTACATTCTTAAGCATAAAACACAAAATATCATGAACATATCTGAACCACTTAGCTCTATTAGGGAGGATTGTGTTAAGCAGGAGGAGGAGGAGGAATAAGAAAAGGGAAAGGAGGTGGAGGAGGGGAAGGAGGAAGAGGAATAGGAGAAGGGGGAGGAGAGGAGAAGAGGAAAGGGGGAGGAAGAGGAGGAGAAGGGGGAGGGGGAGGGGGAGGAGGAGGAGGAGGAGACAATAAGCTACACTGGTGCTGATGATGTGTTACAACCCCGCTGGATATTTCTTTTTCTTTTTCTTCTTAATCACCTTCTTCAGCATCACCATCGTTCCTCTTCTTCGTCTTCAGCATCACCATCGTTCCTCTTCTTCGTCTTCAGCATCACCATCGTTCCTCTTCTTCGTATTCAGCATCACCATCGTTCCTCTTCTTCGTATTCAGCATCACCATCGTTCCTCTTCTTCGTATTCAGCATCACCATCGTTCCTCTTCTTCGTCTTCAGCATCACCTCCTCCTCCTCCTCCTCCTCCTCCTCCTATTTCTTCTTCTCCTCCTTCTTCTTCTTCTTCTTCTTCTTCTTCTTCTTCTTCTTCTTCTTCTTTATCATCACCTTCTTCATCATTACCTCCTTCTTCTTCTCCAGCATCACCTTCTTCTTCAGCATCACCTTCGTCTTCTTCAGCAACACCTTCGTCTTCTTCTTCAGCATCACCTTCGTCTTCTTTTCAGCATCACCTTCGTCTTCTTCTTCAGCATCACCTTCTTCTTCTTCCTCTTCAGCATCACCTTCTTCTTCTTGAGCATCACCTTCTTCAGCATCACCTTCTTCTTCATCACCTTCTTCTACAGCATCACCTTCTTCTTCAGCATCACCTTCTTCTTCTTCAGCATCACCTTATTCTTCTTCAGCATCACCTTCTTCTTCTTCTTCAGCATCACCTTCTTCTTCTTCTTCTTCAGCATCACTTTCTTCTTCTTCAGCATCACCTTCTTCTTCAGCATCACCTTCTTCTTCAGCATCACCTTCTTCTTCTTCTTCTTCTTCATCACCTTCTTCTTGAGCATCACCTTCTTCTTCCTCTTCAGCATCACCTTCTTCTTCTTGAGCATCACCTTCTTCAGCATCACCTTCTTCTTCATTCTTTTCTTCTTCTTCAGCATCACCTTCTTCTTCTTCAGCATCACCTTCTTCAGCATCACCTCCTTCTTCAGCATCACCTTCTTCTTCTTCAGCATCACATTCTTCTTCTCCAGCATCATCTTCTTCAGCATCACCTTCTTCTTCTTCAGCATCACCTTCTTCTTCTCCAGCATCATCTTCTTCTTCAGCATCACCTTCCTCTTCAGCATCACCTTCTTCTTCTTCTTCTTCTTCTTCAGCATCACTTTCTTCTTCTTCAGCATCACCTTCTTCTTCAGCATCACCTTCTTCTTCAGCATCACCTTCTTCTTCAGCATCACCTTCTTCTTCAGCATCACCTTCTTCTTCTTCAGCATCACCTTCTTCTTCTTCAGCATCACCTTCTTCTTCAGCATCACCTTCTTCTTCAACATCACCTTCTTCTTCAGCATCACCTTCTTCTTCAACATCACCTTCTTCTTCAGCATCACCTTCTTCTTCTTCAGCATCACCTTCTTCTTCTTCTTCTTTAGCATCACCTTCTTCTTCAGCATCACCTTCTTCTTCTTCTTCAGCATCACCTTCTTCTTCTTCTTCTTCAGCATCACCTTCTTCTTCTTCTTCAGCATCACCTTCTTCTTCTTCTTCTTCAGCATCACCTTCTTCTTCTTCTTCTTCTTCAGCATCACCTTCTTCTTCTTCTTCTTCAGCATCACCTTCTTCTTCTTCTTCTTCAGCATCACCTTCTTCTTCTTCTTCTTCAGCATCACCTTCTTCTTCTTCTTCAGCATCACCTTCTTCTTCTTCTTCAGCATCACCTTCTTCTTCTTCTTCTTCAGCATCACCTTCTTCTTCTTCTTCAGCATCACCTTCTTCTTCTTCTTCTTCAGCATCACCTTCTTCTTCTTCTTCAGCATCACCTTCTTCTTCTTCTTCTTCAGCATCACCTTCTTCTTCTTCTTCAGCATCACCTTCTTCTTCTTCTTCTTCAGCATCACCTTCTTCTTCTTCTTCTTCAGCATCACCTTCTTCTTCTTCTTCAGCATCACCTTCTTCTTCAGCATCACCTTCTTCTTCAGCATCACCTTCTTCTTCTTCTTCAGCATCACCTTCTTCTTCTTCTCCTTTAGCATCACCTTCTTCTTCTTCAGCATCACCTTCTTCTTCAGCATCACCTTCTTCTTCAGCATCACCTTCTTCTTCTTCAGCATCACCTTCTTCTTCAGCATCACCTTCTTCTTCAGCATCACCTTCTTCTTCTTCTTCAGCATCACCTTCTTCTTCAGCATCACCTTCTTCTTCAGCATCACCTTCTTCTTCAGCATCACCTTCTTCAGCATCACCTTCTTCTTCAGCATCACCTTCTTCTTCTTCTTCTGCATCACCTTCTTCTTCTTCAGCATCACCTTCTTCAACATCACCTTCTTCTTCAGCATCACCTTCTTCTTCTTCTTCTTTAGCATCACCTTCTTCTTCAGCATCACCTTCTTCTTCAGCATCACCTTCTTCTTCAGCATCACCTTCTTCTTCTTCAGCATCACCTTCTTCTTCAGCATCACCTTCTTCTTCTTCTTCTTTAGCATCACCTTCTTCTTCTTCTTCAGCATCACCTTCTTCTTCTTCTTCAGCATCACCTTCTTCTTCTTCTTCTTCAGCATCACCTTCTTCTTCTTCTTCTTCAGCATCACCTTCTTCTTCTTCTTCAGCATCACCTTCTTCTTCTTCTTCAGCATCACCTTCTTCTTCAGCATCACCTTCTTCTTCTTCTTCAGCATCACCTTCTTCTTCTTCTTCTTCAGCATCACCTTCTTCTTCAGCATCACCTTCTTCTTCTTCTTCAGCATCACCTTCTTCTTCAGCATCACCTTCTTCTTCTTCTTCAGCATCACCTTCTTCTTCAGCATCACCTTCTTCTTCTTCTTCAGCATCACCTTCTTCTTCTTCTTCAGCATCACCTTCTTCTTCAGCATCACCTTCTTCTTCTTCTTCTTCTTCAGCATCACCTTCTTCTTCTTCTTCTTCTTCAGCATCACCTTCTTCTTCTTCTTCTTCAGCATCACCTTCTTCTTCTTCTTCAGCATCACCTTCTTCTTCTTCTTCAGCATCACCTTCTTCTTCTTCTTCAGCATCACCTTCTTCTTCTTCAGCATAACCTTCTTCTTCTTCTTCTTCTTCTTCAGCATCACCTTCTTCTTCTTTAGCATCACCTTCTACTTCAGCATCACCTTCTTCTTCAGCATCACCTTCTTCTTCAGCATCACCTTCTTCTTCAGCATCACCTTCTTGTTCTTCTTCAGCATCACCTTCTTCTTCAGCATCACCTTCTTCTTCATCACTTTCTTCTTCAGCATCACCTTCTTCAGCATCACCTTCAGCATCACCTTCTTCTTCTTCTTCTTCTTCTTCTTCTTCTTCTTCTTCTTCTTCTTCTTCTTCAGCACCACTTTCTTCTTCATCATCACCTTGTTCAGCATGTTCTTCAGCGTCTTCTTCATCATCACATTCTTCTCCTTTAGCATAACCTTCTTCTTCATCATCATCGTCACCATCATCATCATCGTCACCATCATCATTATTGTTACCCCCGTCATCATCACCTTCATCATCGTCACCTTCATCATCATCATTCTCACCTTCATGATCATCATCATTGTCACCATCATCATCGTCACATTCACCATCATCATCTTCATCGTCACCATCATCATCATCATCGTCACCTTCATCATCATCGTCACCATCATCATCGTCACCATCATCATCATCGTCACCTTCATCATCATCATCATCATTGTCGTCACCATCATCATTGTCACATCTATCACCATCATGGTTACCTTCATCATCATTGTCACCTTCATCATCATCATCATCATCACCTTCATCACCATTGTCACCTTCATCATTATTGTCACCTTCATCATTATCATCATCGTCACCTTCATCATCATCATCATCATCGTCACTTTCTTCATCATTATAGTCACTTTCATTATCATCATCGTCAACTTCATCATCACCATCACCATCATTATCATCGTCACTTTCTTCATCATTACCGTCACCTTCATCATCATCATTCTCACTTCTATCATCATCATCATTTTCACCATCATCACCTTCATCATCATCATCATCGACACTTTCATCATCATCACCTTCATCATCACATCCGTCATCATCATCGTCACCTTCACTATCATAATCGTCCCCTTCAGTATCATCATCGTCACCTTCATCATCACATTCGTCATCATTATCGTCACCTTCATTATCATCATCGTCTCCTTCAGTATCATCATCGTCACCATCATTATCATCGTCACCATCATCATCAAGGTCATCACCTTCATCATCATCATCATCACCTTCATCATCATCATCGTCATTATCATCATCATCGTCACCTTCATCATCATTATCGTCACCATCATCATCATCGTCATCTTCATCATCATCGTCACCATCATCATCATAATCGTCACCTTCATCATCATCGTCACCTTCATAATCATCATCGTCACCTTCATCACCATCGTCACCTTCATCATCATCATCGTTAGTACCATCATCGTCACCTGCATCATCATCATCGCCACCTTCATCATCACCATCGTCACCATCATCATCAAGGTCACCATCATCATCATCATCATCACCTGCATCATCATCATCGCCACCTTCATCATCATCGTCACCTTCATCATCATCATCATCATCGTCACCTTCATCTTCTTGTGGATTCACCGGTATTCTCCCGGCCCGGGCCTTTTCCAAGTGGTGGCCCGGCCTTGGCTCCCTGTCTGGGGAGTGTCCGAGACCTATGTCTACCATGGGAGGAGGCACAAGAACTTCCTCATTGTTGGGACCAACTGTCCCTAGGCCTAGCCATATTCCCCTCCCTCATATGGCTCGTAAGGAGAAGCTAGGCCTCTCTGGTCTGTCATCCCCGCTCCAAGGGGGCTAATGGGAATGACAGTCTTGTGAGCTGTAAGCTCTGGCCCTGTCCTAGAAGGGCTGGACATGGTCTCAATCTCACCATCATCATCATCGTCACCATCATCATCATCATCATCACCATCATCATCATCATCATCACCATCATCATCATCATCGTCACCATCATCATCATCATCATCATCGTCACCATCATCATCATCATCATCACCATCATCATCATCATCATCACCTTCATCATCATCATCGTCACCTTCATCATCATCATCGTCACCATCATCATCAAGGTCACCATCATCATCATCATCGTCACCTTCATCATCATCATCGTCACCTTCAGTATCATCATCGTCACCTTCATTATCATCATCGTCTCCTTCAGTATCATCATCGTCACCATCATCATCATCATCATCATCATCACCATCATCATCATCATCATGATCATCATGATCATCATGATCATCATCATCATCATCATCATCATCATCATCATCATCATCATCATCATCATCATCATCATCGTCACCATCATCATCATCAAGGTCACCTTACTGCCTGGCATAAGATAAACAATGTTAAACTATCAACATAAAACTACAACAGTTTATCTAATGTTACTCATAAGTGTAATACTTTTTTCACTCATGATGTGGATGATGCGTTGATGCTGGTGAAGGTGTTTTGATCCGAGGAACTGGAGCTACCATTCTTTACCTTTTATCATATTCTAATTATCCTCCTATTCTGAGGCTGTTTGTGACCCCAACGGGTTTAACCCTTTAACTATTACATTTATACTACTTTTTCATATTTAGTATATTACATTTTAAGTTACAAAATTTCTAATGAAACTGAGTTAGAATGTGAATAAAATTATTACCAAATTTTAAGGATTAATTAAAATTAACATAAAAAATTATTTGTCTTGAACAAAAGAAGCAAAATTCTGTCTTGTAAAATAAAGCACGATAATTTTTATTACTTAAATGGTTATAACTATGACAATAATTTTTACAAGTGTGGATTGGTAAGCCAGTAGAAGGTTTCGGTCAGATAACCCGAAGCTCCAGTGGCGGGTCATCATATGACTAAATCCCGCGGCATAAAACATTTAACCTGTTTTCTGACAAACTTTACCTAACCTCATGTGAAAATTTTAAGAATTATATTTCAATATATATATATATATATATATATATATATATATATATATATATATATATATATGTATATATATATATATATATATATATATATATATATATTTTTTTTTTTTTTTTTTTTTTTTTTCAACAAGTCGGCCGTCTCCCACCGAGGCAGGGTGACCCAAAAAAGAAAGAAAATCTCCAAAAAGAAAATACTTTCATCATCATTCAACACTTTCACCACACTCACACATTATCACTGCTTTAGCAGAGGTGCTCAGAATACAACAGTTTAGAAGCATACACATATAAAGATACACAACATATCCCTCCAAACTGCCAATATCCCAAACCCCTCCTTTAAAGTGCAGGTATTGTACTTCCCATTTCCAGGACTCAAGTCCGACTATAAGAAAATAACCGGTTTCCCTGAATCCCTTCACTAAATATTACCCTGCTCACACTCCAACAGATCGTCAGGTCCCAAGTATCATTCGTCTCCATTCACTACTATCTAACACGCTCATGCACGCTTGCTGGAAGTCCAAGCCCCTCGCCCACAAAACCTCCTTTACCCCCTCTTTCCTTCCCCTATAGATTTATATGCTTTCCATGTCATTCTACTTTGATCCATTCTCTCTAAATGACCAAACCACCTCAACAACCCCTCTTCTGCCCTTTGACTAATGCTTTTATTAACTCCACACCTTCTCCTAATTTCCACACTCCGAAGGGATTCAAGGAAACCGGCAGCCCGGACTTGAGTCCTGGAGATGGGAAGTACAGTATCTGCACTCTGAAGGAGGGATGTTAATGTTGCAGTTTTATAACTGTAGTGTAAGGACGCCTTTGGCAAGACAGTGGTGGAGTGAATGATGAAAGTTTTTCATTTTTGGGTCACACTACCTTGGTGGGAAACGGCCGATGTGTTAATAATTAAAAAAGTATGTCGTGCCGAATAAGTAAAACTTGCTATTTTTGGGTTAAATAGCAGTGTTGTTATTGATCAATACCACTTGTTCCGTGGGTAAAATAATATAATATACTGCTTGTTCAGGTAGTACACAAACAGGGAATAGAATGAAATTAGCTCAGAGGCGTCCACACCACCGTATGTCCTTCGATGGTGGGTACAACATCTAGCTTGGCTGGATGCACCATTGTTAAGGACTGCGTGGTCTAGTGGTGTAAAGCGTCATGTGTTTTGTCTCACCATGAGGAGGGCCAAAATAGCATGGGTTCGACTCCTTGGCTAGTGCAGTGTTGTTATTGTTCATTACCAATTGTTCCGTGGGTACAATTATATATATATATATATATATATATATATATATATATATATATATATATATATATATATATTCTAGGTAGTAGGTTGGTAGACAAGTGAGTGTAAAACGAAAGCCTGTAATTGTTTTACATGATGGTAGGATTGCTGGTGTCCTTTTTTCTGTCTCATGAACATGCACAATTTCAGGTACATCTTGCTACTTCTACTTACACTCAGGTCACACTACACATACATGTACAAGCGTATATATACATACCCCTCTAGGTTTTCTTCTATTTTCTTTCTAGTTCTTGTTCTTCTTTATTTCCTCTTATCTCCATGGGGAAGTGGAACAGAATTCTTCCTCCGTAGGCCATGCGTGTTGTAAGGGGCGACTAAAATGCCGGGAGCAAGGGGCTAGTAACCCCTTCTCCTGTATATATTACTAAATTTGAAAGGAGAAACTTTGGTTTTTTCTTTTGGGCCACCCCGCCTCGGTGGGATACAGCCGGTGTGTTGAAAGAAAAGATTTATATATATATATATATATATATATATATATATATATATATATATATATATATATATATATATATATATATATATACATATATATGCATGCACGCACACAAATATAAGCAATAAACTTCGGCTGGCTGGGTATCGAATCCGTGTTACTTTACCCCGCTTATCACTTGGCTACCACTGGGCTATCAGTCCTACAAACATCATGAACCTAGTAGCACTTGGCAAGTTTCATTATATGAGTACATACGTGACTCAGAACATGAAGTTTTGTAGGACTGACGGCCAAATGGTTAAAAAGTGATTTTTTAATTGTTTCCCACGATGCCGGCGAAAATAACGCTGGTTCGATCCCCGGCTAACCACAGTTTGTTATTACTTAAAAATCACTTGATCGTGGTTGCATTAATAAGTATATATATATGTTCCAAGTTTGCTTTAATATCTCTAACACAAGAAGAATAGTTAAAATCATAACTTCAATATTTAAAGGGGTGGACATGTAAGCCGGTGGAAGGCCTCAGTCAGATGACCAAAAGCTCCACTGGCGGGTCATCATATGAATGAGACCCTCGTCAGGAAACAATTATCCTGTTTGCTGATGAATTTTACGTGTGAGAGAGACATGCAGCCCAGGAAACCTGCCAGTGATGCAGGCTTGTTACCCAGCACAGATCTTACCTAACCTTTAACATCTATATGAGGAATCAAAGTGTTTTTGTCTGGTGGTGACAAAAATACTGTGTAGTCTTTATGACGCAAGTGATGTCGATAGGTATTTAAACCCCATTAGTTAATTTTGATGATGGCACCCAAAAACATTCTTAAACTTTTGTATGTTAAATACACTAGAATTGCATGACACGTTCTTGAAAGGCTATTTGTTGTTACTTTTAGCTTGTGTACGTCCCAGTTGTTTTTTCAAATGAAGTTACTGTTTTTTCAGGGGATAGTTTCTGAGTGTCGCATTTAATTAGCTTTAAATCTTCCATATTCGTAACATGTTAATGCGACTTTTAAGATGCTTCACACTAAATGTGCTTGTGCATTTTACGATGTTGATCTTTTTGGTCTCTTTTGAAGGTCTGAATTAGAGTTGGACTTTGAGTGTCCCAATTTAAAATTTTTCTTAAGGAAATTTGTATATTAGTGTTCATATGATGACTTATGAATGGATCTTCTGATTCTGTTCAAATCTTCGACACTAATACTTAATTGTATTATCAACTTATGCCGCACTCTGCACTATTCCAGCCGCACGCATTGGATCACAGGGGACTGGGATCATGAAGTACAGGAACACCTTCCTCGGATCGCGCAGCGACAAATGTACATCTACTTATTAATATTATTATTTTCAAGGGTCATCGCTTAAAAAAAAAAAAAAAAGACTGAATAGAATTGCTCCAAAAAATTGTAAATTAGATAGGCAATGCGAGGCTTCAGAGTCCAATAATAGTCCGGGCCATCGCTTTACTATAAATATACACAATTGTTGCAAGTTTTAGGTGGATTCGAAGTGGCGTCCTCGTTATTGCACACAACACGCACATAGCGGAAAGAATAGAAATATTAAAAAAAATCACTGAGCTACCGAACACATCTCCTTTGTAGAGATGCCTAATACAGTGAATAAATTTGTAGTGCTTAGTAATAAAAATATTTGCTCACAGGCGGTGTTATGGATTTTTTTTATTAATGGTTTTGTGTATTTGTGGTAGGGGTGGGTTTTTTATTTTTTTGCTTGGTAAATGTGGGTAGGTCTTTTTGGGGGGTCATATTAGGCTTGAATGGTTGAAACTTATCGACTGCTTGATGGGCATTAAGGTCGTATTTTGCCCGAGCGTTATCACTCAAAATAGGGAACTAGTTGACCAAACGCTCAGTGTATTATGTATACACTATGAGGTACACATGTACTAGCAGTGTATAAACGTATACTAGCCTATGTATATACATATACTACCAGGTGTATATTTATACACTACTTAGTGTAAACGCAAACTACCATGTGTTCACATACACTGCTATGAATATACATATACACAACGAGGTGTATACACATACACTACGAGGCGTATACATATACGCAAAAAGGTGCACACACATACACCAAGAGGTGTTTACACATACACTAGAAAGTGTATACACATATTACCAGGTGCACACACACAAACTACCAGGTGTATACGTGTACACTACAAGGTGTATACACATACAGTACGAAATGTATATACATACAAAATGCGGTGCATACACATACACTACGAGGTGTATACATATACATTACGAGGTGTATATGCATACACTATTAGGTGCGTGTACATACACTACGAAATCTATACACATACACTAAGAGGTGTATATGCATACACTCTCAGGTGTGTGCACATGCATGATGAGGTGTATACACATACACTGTGAGGTATATACACACTAACAGATGCATCCACATACATTTCCATGTAAATACATATCCACTGACAGAGGTATACACATGCACTACCAGGTGTATACACATACTTCTAGGAATATAAGAAGAACATAAGAACATAAGAACGAAGGAACACTGCAGAAGGCCTACTGGCCCATGCGAGGCAGGTCCAAGTCTCCTACCGGCTTAAGCCAATGCACCCAACCTAGTCAGGTCAGGTCACATTGACTTAAGGGAGGAACACGGCAACCGACCTGGTAGCACAAGCTATCAGGTCTAACTCACACCCACCCACATCTACTCATGTATTTATCCAACCTATTTTTAAAGCTACACAACGTTCTGGCCTCTATAACGGTACTTGGGAGTTTGTTCCACTCATCCACAACTCTATTACCAAACCAGTACTTTCCTATATCCCTCCTGAATCTGAATTTTTCCAACTTAAAACCATTGCTGCGAGTCCTGTCTAGGCTAGATATTTTCAGCACACTATTTACATCCCCTTTATTTATTCCTGTCTTCCATTTATACACCTCAATCATATCCCCCCTAATTCTACGTCTTTCTAGAGAGTGCAGTTTCAGGGCCCTTAGTCTATCCTCATAGGGAAGGTTTCTGATACATGGAATCATCTTTGTTATCCTCCTTTGTACATTTTCCAGAGAATTTATATCCATTCTGTAATACGGTGACCAAAACTGTGCAGCATAATCTAAATGAGGCCTAACCAAGGATGTATAGAGTTGAAGAACAACCTGAGGACTCCTATTATTTATGCTTCTTGATATGAAGCCAAGGATTCTATTAGCTTTATTGCGAACACTTATGCACTGTTGTCTTGGTTTCAGATTACTGCTAACCAGAACTCCTAAATCTTTTTCGCAATCCGTAATATTAAGATCTACATTATTTAGTTTATATGTGGCATGGTTATTGTCCTGTCCAACATTTAGAACTTTGCATTTGTCTATATTAAACTGCATCTGCCACTTCTCCGACCACTGCATCAGTCTATTCAAATCTTCCTGGAGTGCTCGAATGTCCTCGTCAGAATGAATTCGACGGCCTATTTTGGTGTCATCGGCAAACTTGCCGATGTCGCTCTTTATGCCCTCATCTATGTCGTTTATGTAGATTGTGAACAGCAGGGGGCCCAACACTGACCCCTGTGGAACACCGCTCGTGACGCTTCCCCACTCTGATTTCTCCCCATTTATGCAAACTCTCTGCTGCCTATTTGTCAACCATGCCTCTATCCAGGAAAAAATTTCTCCTCCTATTCCATGTGCTTTAATTTTCCTCAATAGTCTCTGATGTGGGACCCTGTCAAAAGCCTTACTGAAGTCCATATACACAATATCATATTCATTACCATGATCTACCTCCTCAAATACCTTAGTGAAAAAAGTTAATAAATTCGTAAGGCAGGAACGCCCCTTTGTAAAACCATGCTGAGATTCGTTGATTAATTTATGCTTTTCAAGGTGGCTACGAACTGCCTCGGCAATTATTGATTCCATAAATTTTCCCACTATGGAGGTTAGGCTTATTGGTCTATAGTTCGAAGCTAAGGACCTGTCACCTGTTTTGAAAATAGGTATCACATTTGCCATTTTCCACTTATCTGGCACCATGCCAGTTTGTAGTGATATGTTGAAAAGATTAGCCAAAGGTGTGCTAAGCTCCTCTTTACATTCCTTTAGAACCCTTGCATACAGTTCATCAGGGCCTGGGGATTTGTTAGGTTTTAATTTATCTATTTGCCTAAGGACCATGTCACTTGTGACCCTAATAGTGCACAGTTTATTATCGTCCTGTTCTACATAATTTATCATTACTGGAATATCGCTGGTATCCTCCTGTGTAAAAACTGAGAGGAAGTATGTGTTAAAAATTCTACACATTTCCTTATCACTGTCAGTGAGCTGACCCGAGGAACTTTTGAGTGGGCCTATCTTGTCCCTGATCTTACTTCTGTATACCTGAAAGAAACCTTTTGGGTTAGTCTTCGATTCTCTTGCAACTTTAACCTCATAATCTCTATTTGCTTTTCTAATTCCCTTTTTTATTTCTCTCTTTAACTGAATATATCGATTTCTTAATTGCCCCTCTCCTCTTTTGATTTGCCTATATATGCCTCTCTTTTGACCAATCAGATATTTTAATCTATTGTTCATCCATTTAGGATCATTTTTGTTTGATCTGATTTCCCTGTTTGGAACATAATTTGACTGAGCAGCTAGAACTATGCCCTGGAAAGCATCATATCGGCAACCATCACCACCTACCTGACCCCTAGTCAGGTCATTCCAGTTCAGCCCACCTAAGTAATTTTTCAGTCCTATGAAATCAGCCAAGCGAAAGTCAGGGACGGAGACTTGATTGCCATTATTAGGGGAATTCCATGATATGTTAAAACTGAGTGATTTGTGATCACTCTCCCCAAGCTCATCATTAACCTCAAGATTATTACACATATACTTCCAGGGGTATGCACATATGGTACCAGGCGTATAAACGTACATTAACAGGTGTATACACATGACACCAGTTGTATACACATATGCTACCAGTGTATGCATCCACACTTCCAAGTGTTTACACATATACTTCCAGGTATACACATACACTGTCCGGTGTATATATATATATATATATATATATATATATATATATATATATATATATATATATATATATATATATATATATATATATATGTATATATATATACATATATATATATATATATATATATATATATATATATATATATATATATATATATATATATACACCGGACAGTGTATGTGTATATATATATATATATATATATATATATATATATATATATATATATATATATATATATATATATATATATATACATATATATATATATATATATATATATATATATATATATATATATATATATATATATATATATATATATATATATATATATACATATATATATATATATATATATATATATATATATATATATATATATATATATATATATATATATATATATATATATATATATATATATATATATGCAATAAGATCACAGTAAACAGGTGATTTCAGAATATGTAAAACAACCACTGTGAAAGAATAATGAAATTCCAAGCGCTTTCGTGACTGTCTACTCACATTGTTCATTGATGATCCTCCTTTCTTATGTTCTTATGATGTGAGTAGTCACGAAAGCGCTTGGAATTTCATTATTCTTTCACAGTGGTTGTTTTACATATTCTGAAATCACGGACAGTGTATGTGTATACAACTGGTGTTATGTGTATACACCTCTTAATGTACGTGTATACACCTGGTACCATATGTGCATACTGGTAGTATATGTGTATATTCCTAGAAGTATGTGTATACACCTGGTAGTGCATGTGTATACCTCTGTCAGTGGATGTATATATTCTTCTTTCTTCTTTCAACACACCAGCCGTATCCCACCGAGGCGGGGTGGCCCAAAAGGAAAAACGAAAGTTTCTCCTTTTACATTTAGTAATATATACAGGAGAAGAGGTTACTAGCCCCTTGCTCCCGGCATTTTAGTCGCCTCTTACAACACGCATGGCTTACGGAGGAAGAATTCTGTTCCACTTCCCCATGGAGATAAGAGGAAATAAACAAGAATAAGAACTAGAAAGAAAATAGAAGAAAACCCAGAGGGGTGTGCATATATGTGCTTGTACATGTATGTGTAGTGTGACCTAAGTGTAAGTAGAAGTAGCAAGACGTACCTGAAATCTTGCATGTTCATGAGACAGAAAAAAGGACACCAGCAATCCTACCATCATGTAAAACAATTACAGGCTTTCGTTTTACACTCACTTGGCAGGACGGTAGTACCTCCCTGGGCGGTTGCTGTCTACCAACCTACTACCTATATGGATGTATATATATATATATATATATATATATATATATATATATATATATATATATATATATATATATATATATATATATATATATATATATATATATATGTATATATATTTTATCATTATTATTATTATTATTATTATCACACTGGCCGATTCCCACCAAGGCAGGGTGGCCCGAAAAAGAAAAACTTTCACCATCATTCACTCCATCACTGTCTTGCCAGAAGGGTGCTTTACACTACAGTTTTTAAACTGCAACATTAACACCCCTCCTTCAGAGTGCAGACACTGTACTTCCCATCTCCAGGACTCAAGTCAGGCCTGCCGGTTTCCCTCAACCCCTTCATAACTGTTACTTTGCTCAAACTCCAACAGCACGTCAAGTATTAAAAACCATTTGTCTCCATTCACTCCTATCAAACACGCTCACGCATGCCTACTGGAAATCCAAGCCCCTCGCGCACAAAACCTCCTTTACCCCCTCCCTCCAACCTTTCCTAGGCCGACCCCTATATATATATATATATATATATATATATATATATATATATATATATATATATATATATATATATATATTTATATAGGTCCAACTCTGGTGTGGGACCCATAACCTCGGAGAAGTGGATAAAAAGGCTTCAAGGAAGAAGATTTGGATTTTTTCCTGAAGCCATTTGAATATTCCACTTCCCCTACCACCCCATCTTTTCATTCTTTTTTACCAATATGTATATTTTATTACATAATATGGTACAAAAGGCTTAAGAGACACATTGTTGATATAAAGATGGCATATACAGTACATGAGATGTGAGAGATACATGTCTAGTACATATTGTTACATGTTTGTCACTGATTTTAATGCAAAAATCTCATCCAGCTCTTCAGACCTGGGACGCGTGCCCAAAATACAGCAGACATTACCCCTCTGAACAGCAGCGCTGAGTCGCTGGAACAGAAAACTAGCTGCCCTGGAATCCCTAGTTACCCTGATGAGTCTTTTGCCTAGCTCCTTAAGGAACTTAGATGCACCTTTTCCCATGAGCCAAGGGCCTCTGAGCCTATGGGAACAAACATATAATAAATAACAAAAAGGAACAATACCGTGACTGGAACGATACACAAATAACCCGCACATAAAAGAGAGAAGCTTACGACGACGTTTCGGTCCGACTTGGACCATTGACAAAGTCACACTAACAGAGGTGGAGCAGGACGGCTATATATAGGCAGGAAGAGGTGGAGGTAGTAGTAGTGGTAGTAGTAGTAGTAGTAGTAGTACAAGAATTGTATATAATACCGACAGGATGAAATGACACATGCACAACACCCGGGCATCCCCACCGTAGACGTTTCGCCATCCAGCCAGCCACTGGATGGCGAAACGTCCACAACAAAGACAACCAGACGCCGCACATGTGTCTTAATTTCATCAGTAGTTGTAGTAGAAGAAGAAGAGGTAGTAGTAGTGGTAGTGGTAGAAGTGGGAAATAAGGAAGACGAGCCAGTCAAATACAAAGGAAGGGGAGCACTGCAAGAGAGCTAGATACCCACAGAGGGAGAGCAAGCGCACCGAGGTGCGTGAAAGGGGAAGTGGTGAAATAAAATAAAGAAGGAACAGAAACACGAGACAGGAGAGAGAAAGACAACCCAGAGGAGAAAAGGAGAGAGGAAAGGGGAAGAGGAAGAAGAAAAAGAAGAAGAAGAAGAAGAAGAAGAAGAAGAAGAAGAAGAAGAAGAAGAAGAAGAAGAAGAAGAAGAAGAAGAAGAAGAAGAAGAAGAAGAAGAAAAAAATGAGGATTCAGGTTAAGTCACGGGTGTTCTGAAGTTTGGAGCATTTTACAATGTAGTGGGAGAGGAAGGCATCTACAGAGACGAAGCCAGGGCTAAGGTTCATACAAGGAAAGTTGTGTATAAGAGAGGATTCAACTACTACTTGTACTACTACTACTACTACTACTACCTCCACCTCTTCCTGCCTATATATAGCCGTCCTGCTCCACCTCTGTTAGTATGACTTTGTCAATGGTCCAAGTCGGACCGAAACGTCGTCGTAAGCTTCTCTCTTTTATGTGCGTTTTATTTGTGTACAAACATATAATGATGGGCAAGTTCTCCATATTTTCTAGACTTTTGGGACTCCCTGAAGCTGGCAGCTGCCCCTCCTTCCTCCCTGGTGTGTTGGAGATAGGAAAGTATTATTAGTATTATTAGTATTATAGTATAGTATTAGTATTATAGTATAGGACATAGGAAAGTATTGAGGACATAGGAAAGTATTGGTTTGGAAATATGGTAGTTGATGAGTGGAACAGTCTACCTAATTGGGTTATTGAGGCTGGGACTTTGGGTAGTTTCAAATTTAGGTTGGATAAGTACATGAGTGGGAGGGGTTGGATTTGAGTGGGACTTGCACATCAGAGCTTATTTCTTGGGTGGCATTGAAAATTGGGTTGGTCAAATGTTTTGTTAGTGGGATGAATTGTAATTGACCTGCCTAGTATGGGCCAACAGGCCTCCTGCAGTGTTCCTCCTTTCTTATGTTCTTATGTTCTTATGTATCAGCCAAGGTAGATGCACATGTGTAGTCCCAGACCACCTGCTTACCGTCTGTCCAGGCTTGAAGTGTGATACCATCTGGACGCTTCTGGCTGCCATCAGATCTGTAAATAAGTTAGACAGTCCTCGATGACGCACTAATTTTCTTGGGTTATCCTGGGTTGCTAACCCTCCGGGGTTAAAAATCTAAACGAAATCTTATCTTATCTTATCTTATCTTATCCTATATGAGGTTTATTTCTTCCTTGTCATTTCCTGGTTGACAGGTGACAGTGTCAACACAAGTGTGCCTCTAGCATAATGATCTCTATACAAGTTACTAGCCGTTAAGTCTGACAAAGAACAATTTATTGACGCTGCCTGAAAGTTTGTTCCACTCATCTACAACACTATTGCCAAACCAGTATTTCCATATACTCTTTCTAAATCCAAATTTATTAATTTTGAATTCATTACTGTGAGTCTTGTCTTGCTTACATATTTTCAGCACTTGATTTATATTCTTTTTGCTTTTAATTTGTACACTTCGGTCATATTCCCTTCAAAATGCGTCTTTTCAGAGAATGTAAATTCAGCGCCCTAACCCTGTCTTCATAAGAGAAGCCTCTGATACATGGGAACAACTTCGGCATCCTGCTTTTTACGTTTTCTAGCGCATTTATGTCAGTTTTGTAATATGGAAAACAAAACTAAGCTGCATAATCTAAATGATGTCTTACCAAATGTTGTAATATAACTTTTGAACGTCTGTTATTTATACTTCTTAAGATTTCTGGTACCCAGAAATCTTTAAGAAGTAAATTCAGAGTGTATACACAATGTATATGTACTGTTGCTATGAAGAGAGAGATATACTCATAAGATAAGATTTCGTTCGGATTTTTAACCCCGGAGGGTTAGCCACCCAGGATAACCCAAGAAAGTCAGTGCGTCATCGAGGACTGTCTAACTTATTTCCATCGGGGTCCACAATCTTGTCCCCCAGGATGCCACCCACATCAATCGACTAACACCCAGGTACCTATTTGCTGCTAGGTGAACAGGACAACAGATGTAAGGAAACGTGTCGAAATGTTTCCACCCGCCGTGAATCGAACCCGGGCCCTCCGTGTGTGAAGTGGAAGCTTAGGCCACCGGGCCACAATACATACATACTGAATCAACAAAGTGTTGGTTGGTTAATGGGTTTTAAAAAAAAATATCGACTACACTACAGTTTTCATGGCTACACGGTAACCTTTTTACAAACCAGACAAGAATATTTTAATCTCTTAAACAGGGATTAAATAAGCTCTCACTATATATACACTGAGAGAAATACACTACTCAATGTATATATCCCGTGCCATATACATTTCTTAAGCACTATAAAATATGTGATTTTTGGCTAATCTTTGAAAGGCCATATTGGGTGGAAATGGTATGATGATCTCGACAAGTTTTGGATCAAGACATTTATTAGGGGAAACGTTCGCCACTATTGGCTTCTTCAGTCCTAATACAGAGACAACTAAGAGACGAGGGGATCAGGTCGCTAGCTGTGTAAAGGTAGTACAGTAATAGTGCAGCTGTAGTGAGATAGGTTGGGTTGGGGAGGGACCTGTCAGCAGTGGAGTAACATATTGAAGGTAACATATTGGATAATTTCAAGAGGCTGAACAAATGTAAACAAGAGTAGGTCGGTAGACCTCTTGAGTGTTCAATGGCGCAGTGGCGGCACCTAACCTTTTGAAATTGCTCAGGAAGTTAACTGACTGGTCCTTCTTAAACCTTATCCATGTCGCCACTATTTATACTCGTTTCTTAGTTGTCTTTCTGGTAGGGCTGAAGAAACCATTTGAGGTTGTCGTTATAATTTTAGCCAGGACAAGAATCCTGATACTGGGCTTAATATTTCGACAACCCGTTTTGATCTGTAGCTTCTTGTTTTACTCGCCAGGAGACAGGACAAGCGCCTCCTGGCATGAGTCATCATTTAGATGAGAAGTTTTGATCTGTGACTAGGTTAAGTAAGATTCGTCAAGAAACAGAGCAGTGTTTCCAAACGCCGGTCTTAGTCATATGATGTTCCACCACTGGAGCTGTTGGTCATCTGACCGAGGCCTTCCACTGGCTTACTGGTCCGCTACCTTAAAAATTATGTCTATTAACTGGGGCAAAAAATTCCTTAATAAATATCTTGATCAATGCATACTTACGTTTCACCTACAAAGCCTATATAAAATATTGCATAATATTAACTTTGTATTGATTTAAAGATAAATTTCCACACTTCCACATACTCGTTTAATTATTAGCTGCAAAAATTACAAATTAATGACGGGGTATGATTCTGCCCGAGGTAACGTCATGGATATTTCACCGAAAATCGGCAGAGCAGTTAAGAGGTATTAATTAATTTCTAACACCCCTCCACAAATTCAGAAAATGAAGCTTTACTCAAGGTTTTCCCTTAAAAACATTTTAGTTTTTCAGTCTCCAGCACAAATACCTCGAGGGATTAGTGAGTTTGATCAAGTTTTCTCAACGCTCACGCAGCTATACGGGTTCACTATTATAAAATAAATATAATAAATAATAAACATAATAATTATTATTATTAATATAATAATATTATTAATAATTATTATTATGTTAACAATAACAACAACAACAACAACAATAATAACAATAATAATAATAATAATAATAATAATAATAATAATAATAATAATAATAATAACAATAATAATTATAATAATAATAATCATAACAACAATAATAATAATAATAATCATAACAATAATAATAATAACAATAATACTAGTTATAATAATGATAATAAGAGGACATGTTATATTATGAGGTAGCTAAGTAACGCCTAAACCTGCATACAGAATCAGAATTTTAATTTTCAAAACTCTGTACAGAAACTAGAAGTATTCCGGTCGGTGTTGGATCCAGGAGCGGCAGCCCCGTGTTCCACATTCCCGGTCGCCCGTGAACTGGAATACAGCAAAGTTGATTCAAGATCTGCTAAAAATTAAATATAAGATACAAATTATAGTAGTTAATATTATAGTAGATATCTTCTAAGACATTATGAGGACATAATTCTGGACGAAATAGCACAGGTCTGCTAGACAGGTTGACAGTCTCTTTAAATGCTTCGAAAGTCTTGAGAAATTGGGCATTTAAACTGAGTTTATAGACTATATGGCTATGAGAGAGTAAGAATAGATTTACTGCGAAAGCTCCTGAGCTGTGAGGAGGAGTCAGTAGGATTATAGTTGGTGCCTCTGACGAAAAACCTGTACAGATGTACTTTTCCATTAAAAGTTCCATAGAGCAGCGGAAAAGTGTTGAACCTGTCAATCCCAGGAGAGAGGGAGAGAGAGAGAGAGAGAGAGCTCTCAGTCAGCAGGACTCTATACTGCTACTGAGACACGGGCAAGATTCCCAGGCAGTGCTCTTATCCCCTCAGCCACAGATGCCTCTAAAGCTGGGCAGCCTGGTTCACAAGCCATGCTTCTTTCCCAGCCCGGGCACGTGAGTGAGCCTCAGACATGGATTCAAGCTATTTCAATCTAGCGGTGCCTGGGAATCTTGCTCGTCTCTCAGCAGTATTGAGTTCTGCTGACTGCGATCTTTCTTTGTATATACCCGCTTGTTTCTGCGTGGTGCATGTATATATATATATATATATATATATATATATATATATATATATATATATATATATATATATATATATATATATATATATATATATATATATATATATATATATATATATATATATATATATATATATATATATATATATATATATATATACATATATTCATACATACATGCAAATCGACGCGCCACCGCATTGCCAGCTTGAGAGGCATTCAGGTTCGATCCCAGAACAGGGGATGATGGATAAGTCCAGTTCCTTGGATCAAAAGCCCCTCACCGGCATCATGGCATTCCGCTGGGTGAGGAGTTTTGATTGCAGAAAAATAAAATTATTTAGGCTATGAAGTACAGTTCATTCCTTTCGATTACTCTCTTCATTTGATGTCAGTTAATGTCATCTCACTTCTTGTAACTCATCTTACATAGTATAACGTCATCTTACGTCGTGTAACGTAATGTTATTTTACATCCTCATATTACTCACACAAACTTACATGTCAACATCGAATTTTATTTATGTTTCTTTTTTTTTTGCTTCGCCTTACTTCGCATTACTTAATTTTTTATCTTATCATATCTTAGGCCACGTTAGCTGATGGTGAAAGGATAGGCAAGTAGCTGAAAAAATGATAGGTATGCAAGTAGACCAACGATAGGTAAAGTGGTGGAGAGATATGTAAATAAGTCGAGGGGATGTACGAAAGCAAGTGGAAGAGAGATAGGTAAGCAGGTGTAAGAGAAATAGGTAAGCAGATGTGAGATATAGGTAAGCAAGAGTAAAAGAGACAAGTAAACAGGCGTAAGAGAGATGGGTAAGCAGGTGTAAGAGAGATAGGTAAGCAGGTGTAAGAGAGATAGGTAAGCAGGTGTAAGAGAGATAGGTAAGCAGGTGTAAGAGAAATAGGTAAGCAGATGTGAGATATAGGTAAGCAAGAGTAAAAGAGACAAGTAAACAGGCGTAAGAGAGATGGGTAAGCAGGTGTAAGAGAGATAGGTAAGCAGGTGTAAGAGAGATAGGTAAGCAGGTGTAAGAGAGATAGGTAAGTAAGTATAAGAGAGATAGGTAAGCATGTGAAAGATAGGTAAGCAGGTGTAACAGAGATAGGTGTTACGCAAGGTGTAAGAGTGATAAGTAAGCAGGTGTGAGATAGGTAAGCAGGTATAAGAGAGATATGTAAACAGGTGTAAGAGAGATAGGTAAGCAAGTATAAGAGAGTTAGGTAAGCATGACTGACCATCTTGTTCACCTACTGCTAGTCTCCAGTGTTTTTCCTGAGCCAAGATGTTCATTAGTGTCTAAGACGTGGGTTGAGCGCTACCCAAAAACATCTCTGTTGTTCTTCAGCGCTAACGAGAGAGAGATAATTCCATCGTAGCTAATAAGGGTTAGTATGTACTCCTAGTTAAGGCCAGGTGTCTTGAGTACCTCTGACTGGGTTGAAGGAAAGGCATACGTTGTAAAACAAACTTGTTTTTACATCAAAGTTTCGTTCTGTTAGAGCTTAACCATAATATTACTGACAAAACAATAGCAGAGGCATGCGTTGTTACAGTAAAAAAAGCTTAGTCTCCAACTCTCTCTCTCTCTCTCTCTCTCTCTCTCTCTCTCTCTCTCTTACACAGGGTTTGACAAGGATAGGTTAATTATCCCTAACTTTATTGACAAGCTATTGACAAGTTAAGGATCCCTAACTTTATTGACAAGCTATTGACAAGTTAAGGATCCCTAACTTTATTGACAAGCTATTGACAAGTTAAGGATTCCTAACTTTATTGACAAGCTATTGACAAGTTAAGGATTCCTAACTTTATTGACAAGCTATTGACAAGTTAAGGATTCCTAACTTTATTGACAAGCTATTGATAAGTTAAGGATTCCTAACTTTATTGACAAGTTATTGACAAGTTAAGGATTCCTAACTTTATTGACAAGCTATTGACAAGTTAAGGATCCCTAACTTTATTGACAAGCTATTGACAAGTTAAGGATTCCTAACTTTATTGACAAGCTAAGCGCTGTTACCTACATCAGCTCATTTGAGAGCAGGGAACAGAATGAAGTTGGAGCCATCTGTGGGCCAGAATTTCATTTGATCAACTGACTTTATCTCGTTGACATCATTATACTGTTCGAATATGTTCCAGACTCGAGTCATCCTGGGGATAAATGATTTCGGATGAAGTGATGTCCTGGAGAAGAGTACAGTCAGAGTGAAGCTGCTGCTTTCTGCCCGTCTTATGGTACAGAAGCTTGCTTCTCGCTGTCCTCGAAGTGGAGTCAAGTGTGAAACTTTGACAATATTGGCCTTGTACTTAACAGTAAGGCCACCATCATCCCTCCTGTGTTGAAGGCTCTGCTGAAATGACAGATCTATCCAGGATGGGTCCAGGCGAGAGATGAGACGCCTTGCTCTGTTCTCTACTCTGTCAAGCAGTCGCAGATGAGAGGGGGGGGGGGCAGGCAAACCAAGAAAGCGTACTTGTGAGCGTACTTGTGTCTCATACAGAACCTTGCAACCCCTACTGTCAAGCAGATGCGAGATACGTCGAGTGCTGTAAGCTTCCTGGCTGCCTTGTTTGCAAGATTTACAAGGTGGTTCTTCATGGTCAGTTTGGAGCCAAATTTCACCCCAAGGATATCGACTTCTTCCCCAGGTACCAACACTTACTACTGCTCCGGCATTACCATCAAGGTGCCTAGAGACCATCATCATTTTTGTTTTCTCAGGTGCAAATGTTACTTGCCATCGGTTTCCCCAAGCTGATATAGCTCTTAGCTGGTGATTGATGTAGCTTAGAGCAGCTGGCAATACTTCTCTTGGATATGTAAATATCAGAGTACAGTCATCTGCATATGCATGGGATTCTGGGATAAGATGAAGAAAGGTCATTGAAGTGGACATTCCATAAGAATGGTCCCAGTACACTTCCTTGTGGAACACTTGCCAATAGGATGTCTTGCTGTTCTGTTCCATTGAGAACTACCCTTAGAGATCTACCATGAAGGTAATCACTAAGGAGACATAGCGTAGATCCTGCAATTCCCAGTGCTTGCAGTTTTGTCAAGAGGCCTTGGTGCCACACTCGGTCGAAAGCACCAGCAATGTCCAGTGCTACCACACAGCTGACTTTGGATTCATCCAGTGACTGGTGCCATTTAGTGGAGAGGTTTAACAACAGATCAGCAGCAGAGCAACCTTTCCTGAAGCCATATTGACGGTCACAAAGTAGTAAGTGCTAGTCAAAAAACTTTGTCATTTGTCTTCAGATTATTGTCTCAAGGATCTTGCCAGTGATTGACAGGAGTGACACTGGTCTGTAGTTTCTAATTTCTGCTCTGCTCTTCTTTTTTATGAACAGGGACTACATTCGCCTCTTTCCACAGAGAGGGCCATTTACACTGTAGTAGGCAGTGCTGAAAGATGTGAATTAGAGGTGCTGCTAACTGGTCTGCACATCTTCTAAGCAATCTTGGGCTCAGCTTGTCTGGGCCCACAGCATTTTCTTGATCAAGCGATTTAAGAAGCTGCACATTCTCCTGCCTTATTGTCACCACTGACAGCTTTGACACAGCTTTTGCAGCTAGCCAAGGATTTTAACAATGCATTGTTAAAATCTCTAGCAAGGCTGATGCATGCAGGGGATGAGATGAAAAGCTGTAAACCTTCTCCCTGAAAGCTGGCTGCCTTGGATCAACGTCTAGCATTATGCTAGGAGCTAAGGAATTGGTCCAGTGTGGTGAGAATGGTATAGCACTGCGTACCTTGTTCCAAGGTTCGTAGGTTCGAGTCTCCTTCGGCCAGAGATCAGTGTTTGTATATATATATATATATATATATATATATATATATATATATATATATATATATATATATATATATATATTGTGTGTGTGTGTGTACTCACCTAATTGTGCACACCTAATTGTGGTTGCAGGGGTCGAGACTCAGCTCCTGTGTGTGTGTGTGTGTGTGTGCGTGCACTGACAAAGCCAGTTTGTCGTAAAACTTTGTTCAGTAAGACCCGCGTCAGGAAAAACTTGTCCTGTTTCGTGACAAACCTGACCTAACCAGCGTCTTACCACCCTGTCGACACCTTGCCATTATTCCGCAATGTCTTATTACACATCAGCATAACACCTTTGGCAGTTCATCCTCCAGCCTCACCAGGGCTCGTGGGGGTACTTTATGATCGTGTATACAGATCAAGGTCCCAGGACCGAAACCTTTTCTAATATATATGTCCAAGTGTTTGCTTACGTGTTTTACTTAAACCAACTTGTCTATATTTACTACCAGGGATTATACCATACTTAAACAGTGTTCGTAGGGATACCGATGCTGTCTGATGTAAGCATTACCGTCCATCTTATTTCATTATTGTCGATTAAGTATACGTAAATGCCAAGGAAATTTGTTTTAATGTATATTTTGACGCTCCATGACCGTTTGCAGCTTTTTTGACGTCGCTCAAAGATTAGGTACATTATGAATTTATAAAAAAAACAATTTACGCTAATCTAAAATAAAACAATAAATATTAATGTTTTGTTGAGGCTTAGATCGTGCAGGAATCAACGCACTGTAATGCGGTAAAAAATGCACGTCCTATATTTACAGGACAGATTGTAAGTAACACCTATTTTCACAACATCATACTTACAATGAATGAAAAAACGCACTTATTTTGTAGGAAATATTGCAGGTAAAACCTACTTTAACATCATCATACTTATCACGCCATAAAAAAACCCATCTCAGTGATCCTAGAGAAATGTTCTTGATTTCTGGCTTCAGTTATCCTCGCCTCCATCAACTGAGAATTTTTCTGAATTCAACATACATCTTAACACATAACAGCAAATGATTACATGCAGTTTGAGTTTCAAAGAGATAACAGATTTCTATATAATTTTCTAAAGTTAAACACAAAATTGTCTGAGAAAAGTTGTGCTGATACAGATTAATTAAAGCAAACTTATTCAGTGAAGTTCCTGAGGCTGGTGTAAATTACACGAGTTTGTGTTGAAAGTTAATAGAAGATAATCTGGTGAAGACATAAAAGATACCTTGAACATGATATAAGAGAAAGCTTGGTCATGACATGAAGATAACATGGTCATGACATGAAGATAGCTTGGTCATGACATGAAGATAGCTTGGTCATGACATGAAGATAACATGGTCATGACATGAAGATAACATGGTCATGACATGAAGATAACATGGTCATGACATGAAGATAACATGGTCATGACATGAAGATAACATGGTCATGACATGAAGATAACATGGTCATGACATGAAGATAACATGGTCATGACATGAAGATAGCTTGGTCATGACATGAAGATAGCTTGGACATGACATGAAGATAGCTTGGTCATGACATGAAGATAACATGGTCATGACATGAAGATAACATGGTCATGACATGAAGATAACATGGTCATGACATGAAGATAGCTTGGTCATGACATGAAGATAACATGGTCATGACATGAAGATAACATGGTCATGACATGAAGATAACATGGTCATGACATGAAGATAACTTGGTCATGACAAGAAGATAGCTTGGTCATGACATGAAGATAACATGGTCATGACAGGAAGATAACATGGTCATGACATGAAGATAGCTTGGTCATGACATGAAGATAACATGGTCATGACATGAAGATAGCTTGGTCATGACATGAAGATAACATGGTCATGACATGAAGATAACATGGTCATGACATGAAGATAACATGGTCATGACATGAAGATAGCTTGGTCATGACATGAAGACAACATGGTCATCACAAGAAGATAGCTTGGTCATGACATGAAGATAACATGGTCATGACATGAAGATAACATGGTCATGACATGAAGATAACATGGTCATGACATGACGATAGCTTCGTCATGACATAAGTGATAGCTTGGTCATGACATGAAGATAACATGGTCATGACATGAACATAGCTTGGTCTTGACATGACGATAGCTTGGTCATGACATGAACATAACATGGTCATGGCATGACGATAGCTTGGACATGGCATAGGAACAGCATGGTCATGACATGAAGATAACATGGTCATGACATGAAGATAACATGGTCATGACATGAAGATAACATGGTCATGACATGAAGATAACTTGGTCATGACAAGAAGATAGCTTGGTCATGACATGAAGATAACTTGGCCATGACAAGAAGATAGCTTGGTCATGACATGAAGATAGCTTGGTCATGACATGAAGATAACATGGTCATGACATGAAGATAGCTTGGTCATGACATGAAGATAGCTTGGTCATGACATGAAGATAACATGGTCATGACATGAAGAGAGCTTGGTCATGACATGAAGATAACATGGTCATGACATGAAGATAACTTGGTCATGACAAGAAGATAGCTTGGTCATGACATGAAGATAACATGGTCATGACAGGAAGATAACATGGTCATGACATGAAGATAACATGGTCATGACATGAAGATAGCTTGGTCATGACATGAAGATAACATGGTCATGACATGAAGATAACATGGTCATGACATGAAGATAACATGGTCATGACATGAAGATAGCTTGGTCATGACATGAAGATAACATGGTCATGACATGAAGATAACATGGTCATGACATGAAGATAGCTTGGTCATGACATGAAGATAACATGGTCATGACATGAAGATAACATGGTCATGACATGAAGATAGCTTGGTCATGACATGAAGATAACATGGTCATGACATGAAGATAACATGGTCATGACATGAAGATAGCTTGGTCATGACATGAAGATAACTTGGTCATGACAAGAAGATAGCTTGGTCATGACATGAAGATAACATGGTCATGACAGGAAGATAACATGGTCATGACAAGAAGATAGCTTGGTCATGACATGAAGATAACATGGTCATGACAAGAAGATAGCTTGGTCATGACATGAACATAACATGGTCATGACATGAAGATAGCTTGGTCATGACATGACGATAGCTTGGTCATGGCATGAAGATAGCTTGGACATGGCATAGGAACAGCATGGTCATGACATGAAGATAACATGGTCATGACATGAAGATAGCTTGGTCATGACATGAAGATAGCTTGGTCATGACATGAAGATAGCTTGGTCATGACATGAAGATAGCTTGGTCATGACATGAAGATAACATGGTCATGACATGAAGATAGCTTGGTCATGACATGAAGATAGCTTGGTCATGACATGAAGATAGCTTGGTCATGACATGAAGATAACATGATCATTATCATGACAATATTGAACACCACGCCTTTACGAAGCATTGTAAAGTGTCTATATGTTTTGCTGAGTAATTTTAAAAGTAGGAAGTTTTTCTCTTCAGTTAGTTGCTGCCACAGCGTCCTGGGTGAAGTATGCACTTCCCACCCTCCCTCAGCTGGGAACACTCCCTCCCTCAGCTGGGAACACTCCCTCCCTCAGCTGGGAACACTCCCTCCCTCAGCTGGGAACACTCCCTCCCTCAGCTGGGAACACTCCCTCCCTCAGCTGGGAACACTCCCTCCCTCAGCTGCCAACACTACCTCCCTCAGCTGGGAACACTCCCTCCCTCAGCTGGGAACACTCCCTCCCTCAGCTGGGAACACTCCCTCCCTCAGCTGCCAACACTACCTCCCTCAGCTGGGAACACTCCCTCCCTCAGCTGGGAACACTCCCTCCCTCAGCTGGGAACACTCCCTCCCTCAGCTGGGAACACTCCCTCCCTCAGCTGGGAACACTCCCTCCCTCAGCTGCCAACACTACCTCCCTCAGCTGGGAACACTCCCTCCCTCAGCTGGGAACACTCCCTCCCTCAGCTGGGAACACTCCCTCCCTCAGCTGGGAACACTCCCTCCCTCAGCTGCCAACACTACCTCCCTCAGCTGGGAACACTCCCTCCCTCAGCTGGGAACACTCCCTCCCTCAGCTGGGAACACTCCCTCCCTCAGCTGGGAACACTCCCTCCCTCAGCTGCCAACACTACCTCCCTCAGCTGGGAACACTCCCTCCCTCAGCTGGGAACACTCCCTCCCTCAGCTGGGAACACTCCCTCCCTCAGCTGGGAACACTCCCTCCCTCAGCTGGGAACACTCCCTCCCTCAGCTGGGAACACTCCCTCCCTCAGCTGGGAACACTCCCTCCCTCAGCTGGGAACACTCCCTCCCTCAGCTGGGAACACTCCCTCCCTCAGCTGGGAACACTCCCTCCCTCAGCTGGGAACACTCCCTCCCTCAGCTGCCAACACTACCTCCCTCAGCTGGGAACACTCCCTCCCTCAGCTGGGAACACTCCCTCCCTCAGCTGGGAACACTCCCTCCCTCAGCTGGGAACACTCCCTTCCTCAGCTGGGAACACTCCCTTCCTCAGCTGGGAACATTCCCTCCCTCAGCTGGGAACACTCCCTTCCTCAGCTGGGAATACTCGCTCCCTCAGCTGGGAACACTCCCTCCCTCAGCTGGGAATACTCCCTTCCTCAGCTGGGAACACTCCCTTCCTCAGCTGAGAACACTCGCTCCCTCAGCTGGGAACACTCCCTTCCTCAGCTGAGAACACTCGCTCCCTCAGCTAGGGAACACTCCCTCCCTCAGCTGGGAACACTCCCTTCCTCAGCTGGGAACACTCCCTCCCTCAGCTGGGAACACTCCCTCCCTCAGCTGGGAACACTCCCTCCCTCAGCTGGGAACACTCCCTCCCTCAGCTGGGAACACTCCCTCCCTCAGCTAGAAACACTCCCTCCCTCAGCTGGGAACACTCCCTCCCTCAGCTGGGAACACTCCCTCCCTCAGCTAGGAACACTCCCTCCCTCAGCTGGGAACACTCCCTCCCTCAGCTAGGAACACTCCCTCCCTCAGCTGGGAACACTCCCTCCCTCAGCTGGGAACACTCCCTCCCTCAGCTAGGAACACTCCCTCCCTCAGCTGGGAACACTCCCTCCCTCAACTAGGAACACTCCCTCCCTCAGCTGGGAACACTCCCTCCCTCAGCTGGGAACACTCCCTCCCTCAGCTAGGAACACTCCCTCCCTCAGCTGGGAACACTCCCTCCCTCAGCTAGGAACACTCCCTCCCTCAGCTGGGAACACTCCCTCCCTCAGCTGGGAACACTCCCTCCCTCAGCTGGGAACACTCCCTCCCTCAGCTAGGAACACTCCCTCCCTCAGCTGGGAACACTCCCTCCCTCAGCTAGGAACACTCCCACCCAAGACAACGACGGGGGTAATATGTTGGACTTTCATGATTCACACAGTAACTTCCACCGTGTGTACACCTCTATCGTACACACCTGGGCTCACTTTCGTAGCTGTGCTTATAAGAAGATTAATGAGATGCTTCTACAGTGTACACTATGGCATGCACAACCCGATATTGTAAAATTTGTCTCGACATGAGTGGGTCTCGCTGAGCACTACAATGTTAGTATTTGGTGGGTAAGAGTGTGGATGGACTTATTCCCCACTAGACACTACATACCACCTTGCAGATTCACTTTTCCCACGTGAGTTAAAAGTAGTCTGTACCTGCACAAATTTTCTTAGCGTAGTGGAAGCTCGTGGAGACGTTGTCTCTATTGCACTGTTGTGACTTCAGAAAATTAACTAGAAATTCTTCTTGTCCTGTGTTATGGATACAGATTTGAGTATTCAATATTTTACAATTCGTATATTTTAAATTTGACAAAAGAATGCTTTTTATTTTGTATTTATTTCTTTACTTGATATTACGAATTAGACTTACCGAATCGGAATAACTGAACTTCGTTTTGCAGTAAGAATTGCTCATCACTGTCTGAAATAAGCTCTTACCAGGAGTGAAATGGTAATTTCATTTGCAGTAATTTTAAGGCGTAAGTCATGATATAAGAGACGACTTGGTCAAGACAAGACAAGACATAATGCCGCTAATTAGCGTTCGTCACTGGTAACACTATCAGCAGCGCCACCACCACTTTCTAAGACTTACTCCAGCTTACTTCTCTTCATGCTGTCAGTTTAGGAGTTTATTTATATATTCATGAATATATGTTTTTCCTAAAAACACCGTCTTCTCCCACCGAGGTAAGGTGACCGCTCCAAAAAAAAAAAAAAACCCTTTTACAATCACTGACGCCATGACCTTGTCAGAGGTGCGCCGCCATGACAGTTCACATGACCCTTCAAACTGCACTCTCCCCACCACTTCCTTCAGAGTGCAGGAACTACCCAGAAAAAGTCTTGCAAAACCCGCTTACTATCTATTGTATTTGGTAAATTATAAATTATCACCTAGCACCGCTGAGAAGCTGAAGTAAATATTTACCAACATATATAGTGAATCAATGAAGTGTGAAACAGAATAATTTCACCATACAATAACACAAACTGAATAAGCTTTTATAGAGAATCTCGCACTATTAAACTTTTATGAATACATCTAAGTACGATTTAATAAAGCTCTACGCTTAAAAAAACGTTGTCCCAATAAACGCTTTGTTTAGTAAAATATGCCTATTTTGTACATCAGGGGTTTCCAAACTGGGCCCCGTGGGTCACATGCGGCCCACCACACGATTTTATGCGGCCCGCAACAACTTGAAATATTTATAAATAGTTAAACTAATAAACCCTCATTTTCTTTCACTCAAAGTTAAGAGATTTTGTTGCTTGTAACAATTTATGTCAATTTCTTTTTTTAAATTTTAGTTCTAATCATTTTAATTATGGAAGGAAAAAAACAGTGCAGAGTGGAGCCTGTTTATGATGAATGAGGCGTAATTATTTCTACAAGCAGACGATAACTCCTTGTGTGTTGTATGCCACTAAACTGATGCGGTTTTGAAGGAGTACAATGTACGTCGGTACTATGAGACCAAACATAAACCAAGTTATTCCCAGTTCACAGGAACACATTCGGAAAAATTTGAATCAATGCAGGGCCGGTTACTTTCCCAACAAGTTTTTTTTTTACTCAGAAGCTGAACATGAAACTTTAACCACGGCCAGTTACAACGTATCTTATCCGTTAGCTAAAAGAGGAAAGTTATTCACGGATGGACCTCCGATCAATGAGCGTATGATGGAAGCAGCGGGAGAGTTATGCCTAGAAAAAGCAAATCTGTTGGAAATCCTCAGTCTTGAGGCAAATATTGATGCTCATAGAATTGATGATAATGGAAGCAATACATTTCATCAAATGGCAGATAAAGCACGAAATTTTCAGTTTTATTGCCTCGCACATGATGAATGGAATGATAGTAATCATCCACGGCGACGACAATGAATTTAATGTCACACAAAAATTAGCATCGATGCACAGCATAGGAACCGGAGAAGATATCTTCAAGGAATTGCTAAAAACTGTATTACAACATAAACTGGAGTGGAACAGACTGCAATGCGTATCAATTGATGGAGGAAAGAACATTTCTGGGGTGAAGAAAGGTTTGGTTAGACAAATCACAGAAGCTTGTGAGGATGATGGATTCTCAGAGCCTATGTTTCTGCATTGCGTTATCAATCAGCAAGTATTGTGCAGAAAATGTGTGGATATGTCTTGCGTTCTGAAACATAAGAACATAAGAACATAAGAACGAAGGAACACTGCAGAAGGCCTACTGGCCCATGCGAGGCAGGTCCAAGTCTCCTACCGGCTTAAGCCAATGCACCCAACCTAGTCAGGTCAGGTCACATTGACTTAAGGGAGGAACACGGCAACCGACCCGGTAGCACAAGCTATCAGGTCTAACTCACACCCACCCACATCCACTCATGTATTTATCCAACCTATTTTTAAAGCTACACAACGTTCTGGCCTCTATAACGGTACTTGGGAGTTTGTTCCACTCATCCACAACTCTATTACCAAACCAGTACTTTCCTATATCCTTCCTGAATCTGAATTTTTCCAACTTAAAACCATTGCTGCGAGTCCTGTATAGGCTAGATATTTTCAGCACACTATTTACATCCCCTTTATTTATTCCTGTCTTCCATTTATACACCTCAATCATATCCCCCCTAATTCTACGTCTTTCTAGAGAGTGCAGATTCAGGGCCCTTAGTCTATCCTCATAGGGAAGGTTTCTGATACATGGGATCAACTTTGTCATCCTCCTTTGTACATTTTCCAGAGAATTTATATCCATTCTGTAATAAGGTGACCAAAACTGTGCAGCATAATCTAAATGAGGCCTAACCAAGGATGTATAGAGTTGAAGAACAACCTGAGGACTCCTATTATTTATGCTTCTTGATATGAAGCCAAGGATTCTATTAGCTTTATTGCGAACACTTATGCACTGTTGTCTTGGTTTCAGATTACTGCTAACCAGAACTCCTAAATCTTTTTCGCAATCCGTAATATTAAGATCTACATTATTTAGTTTATATGTGGCATGGTTATTGTCCTGTCCAACATTTAGAACTTTGCATTTGTCTATATTAAACTGCATCTGCCACTTCTCCGACCACTGCATCAGTCTATTCAAATCTTCCTGGAGTGCTCGAATGTCCTCGTCAGAATGAATTCGACGGCCTATTTTGGTGTCATCGGCAAACTTGCCGATGTCGCTCTTTATGCCCTCATCTATGTCGTTTATGTAGATTGTGAACAGCAGGGGGCCCAACACTGACCCCTGCGGAACACCGCTCGTGACACTCCCCCACTCTGATTTCTCCCCATTTATGCAAACTCTCTGCTGCCTATTTGTCAACCATGCCTCTATCCAGGAAAAAATTTCTCCTCCTATTCCATGTGCTTTAATTTTCCTCAATAGTCTCTGATGTGGGACCCTGTCAAAAGCCTTACTGAAGTCCATATACACAATATCATATTCATTACCATGATCTACCTCCTCAAATACCTTAGTGAAAAAAGTTAATAAATTCGTAAGGCAGGAACGCCCCTTTGTAAAACCATGCTGAGATTCGTTGATTAATTTATGCTTTTCAAGGTGGCTACGAACTGCCTCGGCAATTATTGATTCCATAAATTTTCCCACTATGGAGGTTAGGCTTATTGGTCTATAGTTCGAAGCTAAGGACCTGTCACCTGTTTTGAAAATAGGTATCACATTTGCCATTTTCCACTTATCTGGCACCATGCCAGTTTGTAGTGATATGTTGAAAAGATTAGCCAAAGGTGTGCTAAGCTCCTCTTTACATTCCTTTAGAACCCTTGAATACAGTTCATCAGGGCCTGGGGATTTGTTAGGTTTTAATTTATCTATTTGCCTAAGGACCATGTCACTTGTGACCCTAATAGTGCACAGTTTATTATCGTCCTGTTCTACATAATTTATCATTACTGGAATATCGCTGGTATCCTCCTGTGTAAAAACTGAGAGGAAGTATGTGTTAAAAATTCTACACATTTCCTTATCACTGTCAGTGAGCTGACCCGAGGAACTTTTGAGTGGGCCTATCTTGTCCCTGATCTTACTTCTGTAAACCTGAAAGAATCCTTTTGGGTTAGTCTTCGATTCTCTTGCAACTTTAACCTCATAATCTCTTTTTGCTTTTCTAATTCCCTTTTTTATTTCTCTCTTTAACTGAATATATCGATTTCTTAATTGTCCCTCTCCTCTTTTGATTTGCCTATATATGCCTCTCTTTTGACCAATCAGATATTTTAATCTATTGTTCATCCATTTAGGATCATTTTTGTTTGATCTGATTTCCCTATTTGGAACATAATTTGACTGAGCAGCTAGAACTATGCCCTGGAAAGCATCATATCGGCAACCATCACCACCTACCTGACCCTTAGTCAGGTCATTCCAGTTCAGCCCACCTAAGTAATTTTTCAGTCCTATGAAATCAGCCAAGCGAAAGTCAGGGACGGAGACTTGATTGCCATTATTAGGGGAATTCCATGATATATTAAAACTGAGTGATTTGTGATCACTTTCCCCAAGCTCATCATTAACCTCAAGATTATTAATTAGTGTTTCCCTACTGGCAAGAACCAAGTCAAGGAGGTTATTTCCCCTAGTTGGCTCTGTCACAAACTGTTTTAAAAAACAATCCTGGATCGTATCAAGAAAGTCACCTGACTCTAAATTTCCTGTCAAATTGCTCCAGTCACTCTGTCTATAGTTGAAATCTCCCATTAGCACAACATTTTCGTATGTAGATGCCTTACGAATTTCGTCCCATAGAAGTTTACTGCACTCCCTATCAAGATTTGGGGCCCTGTAAATCACACCCAAAATCAGTTTTTCTCGGCCCTCGAGAAGCTGTAACCAAACAGATTCAGTGGCTGACGCTTCTAATTTAATATCTTGTCTAACACAACAATTTAAATTGTCTCTGACATACATCGCTACTCCACCACCTTTCCTGTTGACCCTGTCAGTGTGGAATAATTTATAGCCTTGTATGTGACATTCAGAGGGCATCTCTCTATCTTTCAGATTGAGCCAGGTCTCTGTTATAGCAATAATATCTGTTTCCTGCACTTGCAATTAATCTTAGCTCATCTATCTTATTTCTTACACTCCTGCTATTAGTATAGTAAACCTTAAGGGAGCTAGTCCCTTGCTGCCCTCTGCTGTCCCCCTTTGTTTGCTGACCTGTTCTATTGTCTTTATTTATAACTTCATGCTGAATGCCTTTTATACATTTACTGTTTCCAACCCAAGTGTTGCAACCTGCTTGTTTCCCACACACACCCATACCTCTATCTTCCATCAGTTTAAAATCATAGGCATTTCACCAATGGCCTTCTCAATCGAGTCTGCAAGTGCTACCACCCCAGCCCCAGAGAGATGTACCCCATCCCTTGCATACATATCATGTTTGCCATAAAAGTTGTTCCAGTTGTCAATGAATGGGATTGCAAGTTCCTTGCAGTATCTGTCTAGCCAGCAATTTACACCAATTGCCCTAGACAACCATTCATTTCCTACTCCCCTTCTAGGCAAGATGCTACATATGATTGGGATCCCTCCCTTAGACTTAATGAAATCTATAGCTGACCTGTACTTATCTAGCAGCTCTTCTCTCCTACCCTTCCCAATATCATTTCCACCAGCACTGAGACAGATAATGGGCTTGCTCCCATTACCTGACATGATATTATCCAGCCTGTTGACAATGTCCCCAACACCAGCTCCAGGGAAGCACACTCTATCTCTCATCTTCTTATTCCTATTACAAAAAGCACGGTCAATGTATCTTACCTGAGAGTCACCAACCACAAGAATGCGCTTACCTCCATTAGCAGGGGCAGTAGTACCCTTACCTTCACTGGCCACTGAAGTACATTCATCCTGAAGAACAGAGAAGCGATTTCCTACCTTCAGATCTTCACTCTTAACTTTCCTTACTCTGATGCGCCTTCCATTACTGTGAACTACTCGCCACTTGTAGCAGGTGCTGGGCTGCACCTCACTGCTGGTAGCCGTTGCTGCCTCCCCAACTACAGCCTCCTCACAGCGAGAGACAGACTGCACCTCGCCAGCCACCTCACACTCTCTCCCAGACCCATTGAGGTGGACCTTCAGCCTCCTAATCTCCTCCTGGTGAAGCAAGACCTCCTCCTTCAACTCTCCAACCTCAATTTTTAAAACACTGCAGAAGCAAGCCATGGTTGATTCTGTGCTGAGAGAAAGTCACTAGAGGTGAATATCAAGTGAACTGCTGCAGGAGAACCTTTGTTGACAGTGAGGCCGTCAACACTGTGTCGAGGCCGTCAACACTGTGTTGTTTTGAGCAGTGAATTTCATTCAATCTCACGGACTCAATCATCGCCAGTTTCGTGATTTTCTGAAAAAAAAAAACTAATTCTGAGTTCGTTGACTTTTCTTATTATACAGCTGTTCGATGGCTTAGTTGTGGAAAGGTTCCATCACGGTTCTTTCAGCTCTGAAAAGAAATTGCTTCATTTCTCACAGAGAAGAATAGATCTGAACCATTTTTATCAAGCACTAATTGGCTTAAAAATTGGCTTTTTTTTTTCAGACGTGACAAGCCATATAAATTAAATGAATATGAAGTTGCAAGGTGAAACAAATTTGATTTGTGATCTATTTCACGCATGTCAAGGCATTCAGGGCAAAATGATGCTATTTGAAGGACAGGTGAAAGTTTCTAACTTGGTTCATTTTGTGAATATATATATACACACACACACACACACATATATATATATATATATATATATATATATATATATATATATTTTTTTTTTATTATCACACCGGCCGATTCCCACCAAGGCAGGGTGGCCCGAAAAAGAAAAACTTCCACCATCACTCACTCCATCACTGTCTTGCCAGAAGGGTGCTTTACACTACAGTTTTTAAACTGCAACATTAACACCCCTCCTTCAGAGTGCAGGCACTGTACTTCCCATCTCCAGGACTCAAGTCCGGCCTGCCGGTTTCCCTGAATCCCTTCATAAATGTTACTTTGCTCACACTCCAACAGCACGTCAAGTATTAAAAACCATTTGTCTCCATTCACTCCTATCAAACACGCTCACGCATGCCTGCTGGAAGTCCAAGCCCCTCGCACACAAAACCTCCTTTACCCCCTCCCTCCAACCCTTCCTAGGCCGACCCCTACCCCGCCTTCCTTCCACTACAGACTGATACACTCTTGAAGTCATTCTGTTTTGCTCCATTCTCTCTACATGTCCGAACCACCTCAACAACCCTTCCTCAGCCCTCTGGACAACAGTTTTGGTAATCCCGCACCTCCTCCTAACTTCCAAACTACGAATTCTCTGCATTATATTCACACCACACATTGCCCTCAGACATGACATCTCCACTGCCTCCAGCCTTCTCCTCGCTGCAACATTCATCACCCACGCTTCACACCCATATAAGAGCGTTGGTAAAACTATACTCTCATACATTCCCCTCTTTGCCTCCAAGGACAAAGTTCTTTGTCTCCACAGACTCCTAAGTGCACCACTCACTCTTTTTCCCTCATCAATTCTATGATTCACCTCATCTTTCATAGACCCATCCGCTGACACGTCCACTCCCAAATATCTGAATACGTTCACCTCCTCCATACTCTCTCCCTCCAATCTGATATTCAATCTTTCATCACCTAATCTTTTTGTTATCCTCATAACCTTACTCTTTCCTGTATTCACCTTTAATTTTCTTCTTTTGCACACCCTACCAAATTCATCCACCAATCTCTGCAACTTCTCTTCAGAATCTCCCAAGAGCACAGTGTCATCAGCAAAGAGCAGCTGTGACAACTCCCACTTTGTGTGTGATTCTTTATCTTTTAACTCCACGCCTCTTGCCAAGACCCTCGCATTTACTTCTCTTACAACCCCATCTATAAATATATTAAACAACCACGGTGACATCACACATCCTTGTCTAAGGCCTACTTTTACTGGGAAAAAATTTCCCTCTTTCCTACATACTCTAACTTGAGCCTCACTATCCTCGTAAAAACTCTTCACTGCTTTCAGTAACCTACCTCCTACACCATACACTTGCAACATCTGCCACATTGCCCCCCTATCCACCCTGTCATACGCCTTTTCCAAATCCATAAATGCCACAAAGACCTCTTTAGCCTTATCTAAATACTGTTCACTTATATGTTTCACTGTAAACACCTGGTCCACACACCCCCTACCTTTCCTAAAGCCTCCTTGTTCATCTGCTATCCTATTCTCCGTCTTACTCTTAATTCTTTCAATTATAACTCTACCATACACTTTACCAGGTACACTCAACAGACTTATCCCCCTATAATTTTTGCACTCTCTTTTATCCCCTTTGCCTTTATACAAAGGAACTATGCATGCTCTCTGCCAATCCCTAGGTACCTTACCCTCTTCCATACATTTATTAAATAATTGCACCAACCCCTCCAAAACTATATCCCCACCTGCTTTTAACATTTCTATCTTTATCCCATCAATCCCGGCTGCCTTACCCCCTTTCATTTTACCTACTGCCTCACGAACTTCCCCCACACTCACAACTGGCTCTTCCTCACTCCTACAAGATGTTATTCCTCCTTGCCCTATACACGAAATCACAGCTTCCCTATCTTCATCAACATTTAACAATTCCTCAAAATATTCCTTCCATCTTCCCAATACCTCTAACTCTCCATTTAATAACTCTCCTCTCCTATTTTTAACTGACAAATCCATTTGTTCTCTAGGCTTTCTTAACTTGTTAATCTCACTCCAAAACTTTTTCTTATTTTCAACAAAATTTGTTGATAACATCTCACCCACTCTCTCATTTGCTCTCTTTTTACATTGCTTCACCACTCTCTTAACTTCTCTCTTTTTCTCCATATACTCTTCCCTCCTTGCATCACTTCTACTTTGTAAAAACTTCTCATATGCTAACTTTTTCTCCCTTACTACTCTCTTTACATCATCATTCCACCAATCGCTCCTCTTCCCTCCTGCACCCACTTTCCTGTAACCACAAACTTCTGCTGAACACTCTAACACTACATTTTTAAACCTACCCCATACCTCTTCGACCCCATTGCCTATGCTCTCATTAGCCCATCTATCCTCCAATAGCTGTTTATATCTTACCCTAACTGCCTCCTCTTTTAGTTTATAAACCTTCACCTCTCTCTTCCCTGATGCTTCTATTCTCCTTGTATCCCATCTACCTTTTACTCTCAGTGTAGCTACAACTAGAAAGTGATCTGATATATCTGTGGCCCCTCTATAAACATGTACATCCTGAAGTCTACTCAACAGTCTTTTATCTACCAATACATAATCCAACAAACTACTGTCATTTCGCCCTACATCATATCGTGTATACTTATTTATCCTCTTTTTCTTAAAATATGTATTACCTATAACTAAACCCCTTTCTATACAAAGTTCAATCAAAGGGCTCCCATTATCATTTACACCTGGCACCCCAAACTTACCTACCACACCCTCTCTAAAAGTTTCTCCTACTTTAGCATTCAAGTCCCCTACCACAATTACTCTCTCACTTGGTTCAAAGGCTCCTATACATTCACTTAACATCTCCCAAAATCTCTCTCTCTCCTCTGCATTCCTCTCTTCTCCAGGTGCATACACGCTTATTATGACCCACTTCTCGCATCCAACCTTTACTTTAATCCACATAATTCTTGAATTTACACATTCATATTCTCTTTTCTCCTTCCATAACTGATCATTTAACATTACTGCTACCCCTTCCTTTGCTCTAACTCTCTCAGATACTCCAGATTTAATCCCATTTATTTCCCCCCACTGAAACTCTCCTACCCCCTTCAGCTTTGTTTCGCTTAGGGCCAGGACATCCAACTTCTTTTCATTCATAACATCAGCAATCATCTGTTTCTTGTCATCCGCACTACATCCACGCACATTTAAGCAACCCAGTTTTATAAAGTTTTTCTTCTTCTCTTTTTTAGTAATTGTATACAGGAGAAGGGGTTACTAGCCCATTGCTCCCGGCATTTTAGTCGCCTCATACGACACGCATGGCTTACGGAGGAAAGATTCTTTTCCACTTCCCCATGGACAATAGAAGAAATAAAAAAGAACAAGAGCTATTTAGAAAAAGGAGAAAAACCTAGATGTATGTATATATATATATGCATGTGCGTGTCTGTGAAGTGTGACCAAAGTGTAAGTAGGAGTAGCAAGATATCCCTGTTATCTTAGCGTGTTTATGAGACAGAAAAAGAAACCAGCAATCCTACCATCATGCAAAACAGTTACAGGTTTTTGTTTCACAGTCATCTGGCAGGACGGTAGTACTTCCCTGGGTGGTTGCTGTCTACCAACCTACTATATATATATATATATATATATATATATATATATATATATATATATATATATATATATATATATATATATATATATATATACATATGTATATATATATATATATATATATATATATATATATATATATATATATATATATATATATATATATATATATATATATATATATATATATATATTATCACACTGGCCGATTCCCACCAAGGCAGGGTGGCCCGAAAAAGAAAAACTTTCACCATCATTCACTCCATCACTGTCTTGCCAGAAGGGTGCTTTACACTACAGTTTTTAAACTGCAACATTAACACCCCTCCTTCAGAGTGCAGGCACTGTACTTCCCATCTCCAGGACTCAAGTCCGGCCTGCCGGTTTCCCTGAATCCCTTCATAAATGTTACTTTGCTCACACTCCAACAGCACGTCAAGTATTAAAAACCATTTGTCTCCATTCACTCCTATCAAACACGCTCATGCATGCCTGCTGGAAGTCCAAGCCCCTCGCACACAAAACCTCCTTTACCCCCTCCCTCCAACCTTTCCTAGGCCGACCCCTACCCCGCCTTCCTTCCACTACAGACTGATACACTCTTGAAGTCATTCTGTTTCGCTCCATTCTCTCTACATGTCCGAACCACCTCAACAACCCTTCCTCAGCCCTCTGGACAACAGTTTTGGTAATCCCGCACCTCCTCCTAACTTCCAAACTACGAATTCTCTGCATTATATTCACACCACACATTGCCCTCAGACATGACATCTCCACTGCCTCCAGCCTTCTGCTCGCTGCAACATTCATCACCCACGCTTCACACCCATATAAGAGCGTTGGTAAAACTATACTCTCATACATTCCCCTCTTTGCCTCCAAGGACAAAGTTCTTTGTCTCCACAGACTCCTAAGTGCACCACTCACTCTTTTTCCCTCATCAATTCTATGATTCACCTCATCTTTCATAGACCCATCCGCTGACACGTCCACTCCCAAATATCTGAATACGTTCACCTCCTCCATACTCTCTCCCTCCAATCTGATATTCAATCTTTCATCACCTAATCTTTTTGTTATCCTCATAACCTTATATATATATATATATATATATATATATATATATATATATATATATATATATATATATATATATATATATATATTATATATATATATATATATATATATATATATATATATATATATATATATATATATATATATATATATATATATATATATATATATATATATATATATATATATATATATATATATATATATATATATATATATATATATATATATATATATATATATATATATATATATATATATATATATTTCAACAAGTTGGCCGTCTCCCACCGAGGCAGGGTGACCCAAAAAAAAAGAAAATCCCAAAAAAGAAAATACTTTCATCATCATTCAACACTTTCACCTCACTCACACATAATCATTGTTTTTGCAGAGGTGCTCAAAACAAAACAGTTTAGAAGTGTATACGTATAAAGATATATAACATATCCCTCCAAATTGCCAATATCCCAAGCCCCTTTTTTAGAGTGCATTCATTGTACTTCCCATTTCCAGGACCCAAGTCCAGCTATATAAAATACCCAGTTTCCCTGAATCCCTTCACTAAATGTTACCCTGTCAGGTCCCAAATACCATTCGTCTCCATTCACTCTTATCTAACACGCTCACGCACACTTACTGGAAGTCCAAACCGCTCGCCCACAAAACCTCCTTTACCCCCTCCCTCCAACCTTTTCGAGGACGACCCCTACCCCGCCTTTCTTCTCCTACAGATTTATACGCCCTCCATGTCATTCTACTTTGATCCATTCTCTCTAAATGACCAAACCCCCTCAACAACCCCTCTTCAGCCCTCTGACTAATACTTTTATTAACTCCACACCCTCTCCTAATTTCCACACTCCGAATTATCTGCATAATATTTACACCACACATTGCTCTTAGACAGGACATCTCCACTGCCTCCAACCGTTTCCTCGCTGCAGCATTCAGAACCCAAGCTTCACACCCATATAAGAGTGTTGGTACTACTAAACTTTCATACATTCCCTTCTTTGCCTCCATAGATAACATATTTTGCCTCCATTGATAACATATTTTGCCTCCACATTTACCTCAATGCACCACTCACCTTTTTTCCTTCATCAGTTCTATGATTAACCTCATCCTTCATAAACCCATCCGCTGACACGTCAACTCCCAAATATCTGAAAACATTCACTTCTTCCATACTCCTCCTCCCCAAATTTATATATATATATATATATATATATATATATATATATATATATATATATATATATATATATATATATATATATATATATTGCAATAATCGTGAACAAGTGATACAAACGCAAAAAAAAAAAAAACATGAAAGAATTAAATAATTGCTCTAGGCCCTTCGTGTTGCAATCATCACATCATTAGGATCTTACAGTGTTGCAGGAAAAAGGAGGCATTCCAAGCAAATACATTCAGAGGAAGTGTGTTTGCTCGAATGAAGTAGGAGGGAGGCAGGAGACGATAAGCGCTCTAGGCATGCTAATTCCCAGTGCTTAATGCCCCGTGCAAGAAGACAGCCACTCCACAAACACTGATACTGTAGACAATACCTGACGCACGTAACATTAGTGACATGAAAATTATCAAAAATTCGGTCAGACTTCAATATGCTGTAAAAGATCTAACATTCTAATTACAGATATATCTCGCAATAGTCTTAGGAATTTTTCCATACATATAGAAAACGGGTCCAGAGCTGACTCATTTAAAGTGACGTGTCTGACCTCACTAGGTGAAGGCATTGGCTTAAGCCAGTGGGAGAATTGGACCTGCCTCGCATAGGCCAGTTGGTCTGTTGCAGTGTTCCTTCTTTCTTATGTTCTTATTAGGAGTCAAGTTTAAGGCAATGCATGATAGTCTCTACTATAAATAAGTCTAACTTGAATAAGCCATCACTGTTATATATCATGTTTTATAACTGCCAATTCTACAATATTCTGCTCAAGCCAAGTTGTTGAGAAATGGGATTACCAGCTAAGTTTAAATATAGGAAAACTTAACTTAGAAAGACAGCTCATCGCCTGCACAGCCGCCCCTGCAGATGAGGTCTTGAGAAGCTGTCGAAGTCATCTCTCAGCGGGCTGTAAATGAGTTATAATTTGTAAGATTATAAATTACCCCTAGGGGTGTTATGTCAGCATATTTCATTCACTGATGGCTGACAAACTTACTTGTGTGGACTCAATGGTCCGCATATCACCGGGGTTTATGATAAGTGACTATCTCACGATTTTATACTCAACTGCGCAGTCAATAGTAGCACATCACGAGTTAGAACACTTACCTGGGTATATGTACCTGACCTGTAATTACGCCCGGATATCCGTTGAGTGGATTGAAGAATAGTGTTCTTTGAAGAATGTCGCACTACACTCTGTTAGATCGCAACACTCGTTGTTACACTGTTCATCAATAATTGTTCACACAATATCACTGAAGAAGCTGATCACACTTCTCTGTAAGTGTTTATTGTGTTTTGTGAGACACTTTGTTCACACTAACGCACAGATCATTCTTTGTTGGTTATCTTGGCGTCAGTGTCACTCTCAGTAGAGTCAAAAGTAATCTAAAGACGCCACAGCGCCCCACGTCGTCACTGCCTCCAGCACAAAGGAAAAGCTGACCTAGTACTTTTGCTTCCTTGCCACTTCCTCGATGAAGCAAAGCAGAATGTTTGATTCTTGCTGTCTTAAGCATAGACAACAATGTCCACTCTCTTTACTATGGTAATAAAGTGGGAGCAGGATTTTCCTTAATTGTCCTGCTAAGGTAAGAGATGAACTGTCTTTTATTAAACTACGCTTTGCAACACTGCAAGGAGCGTCGGTAGAAGCGACCACGTCCCATACTCATACTGCATCTGCTATCAATTACTCGCTGTAGCAGTAAACAAGATGCTTGCCCCTTCTGAGAGGGCTGGGCCCCTCAGGGCTGAAAGGGGCTGAAGGGGCTGAAGGGGGCTGAAGGGGCTGAAGGGGGCTGATGCTCCCCTCCTGGAGAAAATTTCTCCACACAAGTAGAACAAGAGACAATGGGTCTGACTTCCGACCAAATTGCCGAATTATTGCAGACTCTACGGTGGCTGAAAATCGCATTTGATTCCTGGGCAATTCGTATTGAATATTTGTTTTGTAATATCCTAACATCTAGGGGTTTGCCAGTCTGTCCTGCTTAAGATAAGTTGCACCCATTACAACCAATTCTGTACACATCAGCAATACGTTGTTGAGAAGAATTCTTTATCAGGATGTTTTTAACAGTGCGTGAATTCTTAAAAACGACTTGTATGTTAAATCCTTTAAGAAAATTTGGCAAGACAGATAAATTCTCATTGTATGGGAGGACCAGCACATTCTTGCTCTGATGTGTTGTCCAAGGATAAGTTTTTCTAGCTGCCAGCAATGCTGATTCCACGAACTCCTTAGTTTACTGCAGTTTCACAGCAAAATCAAACATTTTCCTAATTTCTTCATTCAGAAACTCTGGGCTACATAGTCGTTGAGCTCTCAGAAACATTGTGAGAAAGGCACTCCTTTTTACTCTTGTCTCATGGTTGGAATAGTAGTGACCATCCTATACCTGGAGTATTCCTGGAGATGGTTAGGGGGTCAACGCCCCAGCGGCCCGGTCACAGGCCAGGCCTCGTGGTGGGACAGGGTCTGATCAACCAGGCTGTTACTGCTGGCCACACACAAACTGACATAGGAACCGCAGCCCGGCTGGTCAGGTACTGACTTTAGGTACCTGTCCAGTGCCTTCTTGAAGACAGCCAGGGGTCTATTGGTAATCCCCCTTATGTATGCTGGGAAGCAGTTGAGCAGTCTTGGACCCCTGACACTTATTGTGTTGTGTCTCTGTGTACTCGTGGTGCCCCCGCTTTTCACTGAGGGAATGCTGCATCTCCTGCCTAGTTTTTTTCTTTTATGTTGAGTGATTTTCGTGAGCAAGTTTGGTACTAATCCCTCTAGGATTTTCCAAGTGTATATTATCATGTATCTCTCTCGCCTGCGTTCCAGAGAATACAAATCAAGGGACTTTAACCGTTCTCAGTAATTTAGGTGCCTTATCGTACTTATTTGTGCCATGAAAGTTCTTTGTACACTCTCCAGGTCGGCAATTTCTCTTGCCTTTGTGAAGGCTTACTCAGCCCTGTAACAACTTCAGACAGTATTACCAAGGCTGGCTCCTCCTCGGGAAAATTAATGAATAGAAAAAGAAATAATAACAGACAAACATAAACACTTTATTATATAGAAAATATAAAACACTTAAATATGAAATATTAATCCTACATTAAAGAAAATGAAAAATGAAAAATATAAATGATAACTGAATTCAACGCTAATATAAAACTTGGGTGTCTGGTGTTGGTGACATTGCTTGTTGAAATCGTAGCCGTTGCCGATGATGGGGGGGGGGTCGCAGGTGTTGGTTACAACCCACTGGCTAGTTCTTCACAGTATAGCCTTGAGTATTCTATCCCGATGACAGGAAAGCAGGTTCTTTACCGCTGCAATGATGAGGGGTTACGTCCTGCATACAGGTGCACAAGTAATTAAATCCAAAAAGGGGAAGTCTCAGGACGTTAGTCCATCTCCATCAATTCTACTCATTGATTGGCAGGTGACCCTCTCTGTCATCCAAGCTGGAAAGATAGACAGGTTACCCACTGCTTAAGAAATCACTCTCCATGATAAGTACAATACCTAAAAGATGTGGTGACTATTACAACAGTCAACTTAGAGCAAGACTGAAAGGACTAAGTTTATTATTGGTCAAAAGTGAAGCTTTCAACCAATAAATCCGCTAGAATACAAGGCAGGCATGTACTTACAATAGTGCTGGGAGCTGTGAGTCTAGTGATTACTGTTTGGACCGGAGCCCCACACGTCACCTTTCGGGGGGGGGGAAGAAGGAGGGGAAGGGATAGCGGGGGGCTAGACTGACCCTACCTTAACAAGCAGCCGGCAATCAAACTATCACTTTTGGGGTGGGGAAAAAAAGGCGGGAATAGCGGGAGCTTGACTTACCCTACCTTAACAAGTAGCCGGCAATGAAACTATTGTTACTATATACTCCCTCGCTACTCCTATCTATTGAACTTTTCCCTCACAGCCTTGAAGGGGGCGGTTAGTGTACAACAGTATTCCAGCCTAGAGAGAACAAGCGATTTGAAGAGAATCATCATGGGCTTGGCGTCCCTAGTTTTGAAGGTTCTCATTATCCATACTATCATTTCTCTAGCAGATAAGGAATAGAATGGGAGCGAGTACTTTGCTTTGTGGAACAGAACTTTTCACCTTAGCTGCATCGGACTTCACTCTGTTTACTATTACTCTTTGTGTTCTATTAGGAAGTTATAGATCCATCTACCAACTTTTCCTGTTATTCCTTTATCATACATTTTATGCGCTATTACACCGTGGTCCCACTGTAAACTTGAACTTCCTGTCAATCCATTTTTAGATGTGTATGAACACATCTAAATAAGCGAGTTTAGATTCACTTCTTTCTCCATGGTGAATTTAATAGACGGAACCAGAGCATTAAGTCTTCGTAAATATGTATCCAGGGCCATATCATTCGGTTTAAGGCACAAGATGTCATCCATATATCCGCGCCATTCAGCTTCACAGGGTAGGATGTCTTTCAACAACCTAGCCTCAAAAAACTCCATATCCATATACAGATTGCTTATACAATGGATTCCCATAGCCATTCCTTGTTTTTGAGCTGAAATATTCACTCTTTCAGGCACGGGACAGTAGTCAATGCATGGGCCATGTATTGCCTCCTGCCTCCCTCCACGCTCATTCCAGCAAACACGCTTCCTCTGAACGTATTTGATGGAATTCCTCCTCTTTTCTGCAACATTGCAAGCGCCTGATGATGTGTTGATTGCAAAACGAAAAGCCTAGAGCTATCATTCAACCCCCCCTCCCGTGGTTCTTTTGCCAGTGACACAATCCTCAGGAAGAAATTGGAAGAATTGGGGAGAATGGAACAACGAATAGGCGGTCTTGACACCCAAGATGCCTTGTACCTTCTCACAAAGTACTTGAGTCTGCCCAGGTTGACATATTTCCTAAGATGTGCACCTTCATATGATAACCCTATACTGCACGAATGTGACAGTATCCTGAGGCAGATTTTTACGAAAGTACTTAACCTTACACTAGAAGACGGGCAGTGGGGCCAAGCTACACTTCCAGTCAGACTAGGAGGCATTGGTATCCACAAGTCATCACAGATTGCACTACCTGCTTTTCTGTCCTTATGCATTGCATCCAGAGAGCTTGTAGCAGCGATTCTCCCTGAACATCTTAGGGACAAGATTGGAGTCCAGGACCAAACGTTTATTGACGGAGCCATGATCTGGGATAATCTAACGGGCTCTGAAACCAGACCTGCTTCCCCCCAAAACTACAAACAATCGCACTGGGATTGCCCAATAGTGGAGAAAATAGCCTCAACAATGCTTCAGAGTGTGTCAGGGAAGGATAGAGCCCGCCTCCTGACAGTGAGAGCTCATCATGCAGGGGACTTTCTGTTGACTGTTCCCAACTCCAGCCTTGGCACACGGCTCGACCCACAGACCATCCGCATCGGTGTTGCCCATCGACTTGTCGCCCCTATTCTCGCCGAACACAGGTGTATTTGTGGCAGTGAAGCAGCAGACCGATTCGGGCACCATGGTCTTATGCGCCATAAATCCAAGGGAAAGATTGCAAGACATGAGGCGGTTAAAAACATTATCAAGAGGAGCCTCACAACAGTCTGATGCCCAGCAGTAAGGGAGCCACCCCAGCTATTCAGATCTGATAGCAGCCAGAAGAGTCCAGATGGTATCACACTTCAAGTTTCGACAGAGGGTAAGCAGGTGGTGTGGGACTACACATGTGCGTCTACCTTGGCTGATACCAATCTCCAATACACCAGGGAGGAAGGAGGGGCAGCTGCCAGCTTCAGGGAGTCCCAAAAGCCTAGAAAATATGGAGAACTTGCCCATCATTATATGTTTGTTCCCATAGGCTCAGAGGCCCTTGGCTCATGGGAAAAGGTGCATCTAAGTTCCTTAAGGAGCTAGGCAAAAGACTCATCAGGGTAACTAGGGATCCCAGGGCAGCTAGTTTTCTGTTCCAGCGACTCAGCGCTGCTGTTCAGAGGGGTAATGTCTGCTGTATTTTGGGCACGCGTCCCAGGTCTGAAGAGCTGGATGAGATTTTTGCATTATAATCAGTGACAAACATGTAACAATATGTACTAGACATGTATCTCTCACACCTCATGTACTGTATATGCCATCTTTATATCAACAATATGTCTCTTAAGCCTTTTGTACCATATTATGTAATAAAATATACCTATTGGTAAAAAAGAATAAAAAGATGGGGGTGGTACGGGAAGTGGAATATTCAAACGGCTTCAGGAAAAAATCCAAATCTTCTTCCTTGAAGCCTTTTTATCCACTTATATATTTATATATATATATATATATATATATATATATATATATATATATATATATATATATATATATATATATATATATATATATATATATATATATATCGTGGCGAATATGTAAAACTGGTCTATTAGCAAGAACTCATTTAAAATTAAGTCCTTTCTAAAATTTTCTCCTATACGTTTAAAGATATATTTTTTCATTAATGATAATGTAAAAATTTTTAATTTTGCACCAAAAGAATGTTAGAAAACTTACCTAACCTTATTATAACAAGAAGAATTTATTTTAGCCTAACCCAACTAAATATATTTTAGATTTGTTTACAATAATTCAATACTAAACAAACACATTGAAATATATTTTTTTCGTTAGGTTCAGAATGATTTTGGCGAAATTATTACATACACAAATTTTCACTCGACTTATATGGCAAGATGAGCGTTGCTATTTAAGCCAAAATCGCAAGTTCTGCCTGTTGGGCACGACATGTATATATATATATATATATATATATATATATATATATATATATATATATATATATATATATATATATATATATATATATATATATATATATATATATATATATATATATATATATATATATATATATATATATATGTCGTGCCGAATAGGCAGAACTTGCGATCTTGGCTTAAATATCAACGCTCATCTTGCCATATAGGACAAGTGAAAATTTGTGTATGCAATAATTTCGCCAAAATCATTCTTAACCTAACGAAAAAAATATATTTCACTGTGTTTGTTTAGTATAAAATTATTGTAAACAAACCTAAAATATATTTAGTTGGGTTAGGCTAAAATAAATTGATCTTGTTAAAACAAGGTTAGGTAAGTTTTCTAAGTTTCTTTTGGTGCAAAATTAACATCTTTTATATTAACATTAATGAAAAAAATATATCTTTGAACGTATAAGAGAAAATTTTGGAAAGGACTTAATTTTAAACGAGTTCTTGCTAACTGACCAGTTTTACATATTCGGCACGACATATATATATATATATATATATATATATATATATATATATATATATATATATATATATATATATATATATATATATATATATATATATATATATATATATATATATATATATATATATATATATATATATATATATGTATAACGATAAAAGGCACAATACCGTGACTGGAACGATACACAAATAACCCGCACAGAAAAGAAAGAAGCTTACGACGACGTTTCGGTCCGACTTGGACCATTTACAAAGTCACACTAACCAGAAGTGGAGCAGGACAGCTATATATATAGGCAGGAAGAGGTGGTGGTAGTAGCAGTAGTACGAGAATGGTATATAATACCGACAAGATGAAATTAAGACACATGCGCAACACCCGGGCATCCCTATCGTAGACGTTTCGCCATCCAGCCAGCTACTGGATGGCAAAACGTTCACAACAAAGACAACCAGACGCCGCACATGTATCTCAATTTCATCAATTTCAACAAACTGGCCGTATATATATATATATATATATATATATATATATATATATATATATATATATATATATATATATATATATATATCCTTATTTATGCAAATAAACATTTAAAACTTTAAAAAACATAGTGAGTTGAGAATGGTTGGTGGGGAACACATGCATGACAAGCTGACAAAGAAGATATGAGAGGACGTCGTATCAGGGAGTCTCACGGGAAAGCCGATACTGATAGCAGAAAATATGCTAGTAAAATGTCC